>NC_050103.1:142227547-142530577 GCF_902167145.1 Zea mays
GTTGTGAACCTTTGGCACCTGTAGAACATATTTTCTAGAGCAAACTAGTTAGTCCAATAATTTGTGTTGGGCAATTCAACCACCAAAATTCATATTGGAAAAGGTTTGACCCTATTTCCCTTTCAATCTCCCCCTTTTTGGTGAATGATGCCAACACAAACCAAAGCAAATATAAAAGTGCATAATTGAACTAGTTTGCATAATGTAAGTGCAAAGGTTGCTTGGAATTGAAACCAATATACTTATTTCAATAGATGTGCATGGATGGTTTTCTTCTTATTTAAAATTTTGGACCACATTTGCACCACGAGTTTTGTTTTTGCAAATCCTTTGTAAAATTCTTTTCAAGAACATTTTGCAAATAGTCAAAGGTACATGAATAAGATTGAAAGAAGCATTTTCAAGATTTGAAATTTTCTCCCCCTGTTTCAAATGCTTTTCCTTTGATTTAAACAAAACTCCCCCTTAATGAAATTCTCCTCTTAGTATTCAAGAGGGTTTCGCAAGTTTTGAAGATACTACTTTCTCCCCCTTTTGAACACATTAATATATTCAATTTGAAAAAAACTTCATTTTTTTGTAAAATTTGGTGGTGGTGCGGTCCTTTTACTTTGGGCTCATACTTTCTCCCCCTTTGGCATGAATCGCCAAAAACGGATACTTGTGAGTGAAATATAAGCCCTTTTTCAAACTTTCTCCCCCTTTGGCAAACACAAAACTATGAGTGAAGATTATACCAAAGTGGAGAACGATGCGGAGTATCGGCAAATACAATTAGAGTTGAGTGGAAGCGCCTTCTTTGCCGAAAACTCCATTTCCCTTTCAATATCTATGACTAAGTATAAGATGACACTTGAAAACACATTAGTCATAGACATAAAAAGAGATATGATCAAAGGTATATAAATGAGCTATGTGTGCAAAGCATCAATCAAAATTCCTAGAATCAAGAATATTTAGCTCATTCCTAAGTTTGGTAAAGGATTTCTCATCTAAAGGCTTGGTAAAGATATAGGCCAATTGATCTTTGGTGTTTATATAGGCTATTTCGATATCCCCCTTTTGTTGGTGATCTCTCAGAAAGTGATACCGAATGGCTATGTGCTTAGTGCGGCTGTGTTCAACGGGATTATCCGCCATGCGGATTGCAGTCTCATTGTCACATAGGAGTGGGACTTTGCTAAACTTGTAGCCATAGTCCCTAAGGTTTTGCCTCATCCAAAGCAATTGCGCGCAACAATGGCCTGCGGCAATGTACTCGGCTTCGGCGGTAGAAAGAGCTACTGAGTTTTGTTTCTTTGACGCCCAAGACACCAGGGATCTTCCCAGAAAGTGACAAGTCCCTGATGTGCTCTTCCTATCAATCTTACACCCTGCCCAATCAGCATCGAAATATCTTAATAAATCAAATGAGGATCCCTTGGGGTACCAAAGACCAAACTTAGGTGTTTGAACCAAATATCTCAAGATTCTCTTCACGGCCCTAAGGTGAACTTCCTTAGGGTCGGCTTGGAACCTTGCACACATGCATACATAAAGCATAATGTCCAGTCGAGATGCACATAAATAGAGTAAAGAACCTATCATCGACCGATATGCCTTTTGATCTACGGATTTACCTCCCGTGTCGAGGTCGAGATGCCCATTGGTTCCCATGGGTGTCTTGATGGGCTTGGCATCCTTCATTCCAAACTTGGTGAGAATATCTTGAATATACTTTGTTTGGCTGATGAAGGTGCCCTCTTGGAGTTGCTTGACTTGAAATCCTAAGAAATACTTTAACTCCCCCATCATAGACATCTCGAATTTTTGAATCATGATCCTACTAAACTCTTCACAAATAGATTTGTTAGTAGACCCAAATATGATATCATCAACATAAATTTGGCATACAAACAAATCATTTTCAATGGTTTTAGTGAGTAAAGTAGGATCGGCTTTACCGACTTTGAATCCATTAGTGATAAGAAAATCTCTTAGGCATTCATACCATGCTCTTGGGGCTTGCTTGAGCCCATAAAGCGCCTTAGAGAGTTTATACACGTGGTTAGGATACTCACTATCTTCAAAGCCGGGAGGTTGCTCAACATAGACCTCTTCCTTGATAGGTCTGTTGAGGAAGGCACTCTTCACGTCCATTTGGTAAAGCTTAAAGCCATGGTAAGTAGCATAGGCAAGTAATATACGAATTGACTCAAGCCTAGCTACGGGTGCATAGGTTTCTCCAAAATCCAAACCTTCGACTTGTGAATACCCTTTAGCCACAAGTCGTGCCTTGTTCCTTGTCACCACACCATGCTCATCTTGCTTGTTGCGGAAGACCCATTTGGTTCCTACAACATTTTGATTAGGATGTGGAACTAAATGCCATACCTCATTCCTTGTGAAATTGTTGAGCTCCTCTTGCATCGCCAACACCCAATCCGAATCTTGAAGTGCTTCCCACTACCGGAAACGTGCGCTTTGCCGAGTGCCTGAAGCACTCGGCAAAGCCCCAAAAACACTCGGCAAAGGCTTTGCCGAGTGTCGCACTCGGCAAAGAAGGCTCGGCAAACAGTACATCGATAAAGCCTTCTTTGTCGAGTACTTTTTCTCGGGTACTCGGCAAAGAGGTTTGCCGAGTGCCAGGGAGCACTCGACAAAGAAAAGTGGTCGTTACGGCAACGAGGTAACAGAGACGGCTTCTTTGCCGAGTGTCAAGGATGACACTCGACAAAGGAGTTAACTTTGCCGAGTGTCTACCCAGTAGCACTCGGCAAAGATTCAACCTTTGCCGAGTGCCCCTTGGGACACTCGGCAAAGAGCCCGCCAGGGAGGGTCCCCATGTCAGGTTCTTTGCTGAGTGCTCTGCGCGGCACTCGGCAAAGCGTGCCTCTTTGCCGAGTGCCAGAGACATAACACTCAGCAAAGTCCCTAAACCGGTGCCCAGGTTTTTGCTCTTTGCCGAGTGTTATGACCCTGACACTCGGCAAAGCACCTCTTTGCCGAGTGTTACACTCGGCAAAGTGACCAGTATGTACCTTTTTTATTTGTTTTTTGTATTCCATCCACACAAACAAAAGATATCACATACGCCGGTAAGTCATGCATGAAGTACTGGTACCAAACATGCATTCTGAAGTTTGTCTTCGTAGCTCGGTCATACGTCCATACCCCTTCCTCCTAGGCATGTACCAATTCATCGATCAAAGGCTCCATGTACACGCACATTTTATTCCCCGGGTGTCCGGGAATTATCAACGACACGAATATATTCTGCCTTTGAAAGCACACACCAGGGGGGAGATTGATTGGGATAACAAACACGGGCCAACATGTGTACGGGGCAGCGCTCATTCCATAGGGATTGAACCCATCTGTGGCCAACGCAACACGTACATTACGAGCCTCTTCGGCTTTCTCATGGTGAATGACATCAAAGTGTTTACATGTTTCACCATCGGATGCGTGCACCATCTTGTCAGGATTGTATCGTTTTCCATTTTTGTGCCATGTCATCTGTTTCGCGGATTCCTCTGTCATGTACAGACGCTGGATCCTCGGTATGAACGGAAGGTGCCGTAGGATTGTCAAGGGGATGTCGAGCTGCCTCTTCTGTCCATCACCAGAGTCTACCTCCATGAACCTAGACGATGTACACTTGGGACAGTACTTTGCCTCCGCGTATTCTTTCCTAAATAGCACGCATCCCTTCGAACAAGCATGAATATGCTCATACGTCATCTTGAGTGCACGAAGGAGTTTCTGTGCCTCGTACATGCTCTTTGGCAGAACGTGATCATCCGAAAGCAAGCTCCCAATAACTGTCAACAAGCCATCGAATGCGTCTCTACTCATGCTGTACTGCGACTTGAATGCCATTACACGCCCAATGGCATCCAGTTGAGAAACCTTTGTCTGGCCGTGCAGGGCCTTCTGTGCCGCGTCGAACATGTCGTAGAACGCCTTTGCAGTCGGCTCTGGCTCATCATCCATACATCCTCCCGTGTACTGTGCCTCCTGATAGTCGTTCAACATATCCGCTACCCCCGCATCCGCGTCATAATCCTCGACATGTTGTCTCAGCACCTCCTCTCTCGTACGATGCGCTTCACCATGAAATATCCACCGAGTATAGCCCGACGTAAATCCATTCTTCCAAATATGTTCTACCATGACCTTCTTTGGTTTTCTTTTCCGGTTGGCACATTTGCTGCACGGGCATGGGACTAGACTCGCTCCCTTAGCAGCTTCGCCATATGCCCGTTCCACGAAATCATCGGTCTTTCTAATCCATTCAGTGGTGACATCGTTCCTTCCTCTACGGCCCGTGTACATCCACTCACGGTCCTCCATCCTATAACATATATAACCGACTATAGTTTAATATAACATGTAAGACATCTGCAAAAAATAACTCAAGCCTATCAACAAAAAATTCGGCAGCACCTCCCCTGTATGGGGATGTTTACAAAACCTGCAAATAAAACTAACAGCACGATGACCGACATCCACAAATATATCTAATTGACACACATATTATAAACTCCCTAAATTCAATAAACATGCAGTATAAATTTAATAAACACACATAGTAAATTCAATAAACACACAAAATTCATTATAAACACATAATATAAACATGTAGTATCAACTCACTAAATTCAATAAACATGTAGTATAAATTTAATAAAACACATAATATAACAATAAACACACATAAATTTAATAAATTAAATAACATATGACAATATAATATGAAAATAAACAAACATAAATTTAATAAATTCAATAAATCTTTACGGCTTGGGGCGTGGGGCGGGCGACGGTCGGCCGGCGGCGTGCCGGGCGCGTGGGCGGGCGGCCGGTGACGGCTTGCCGGGCGCGTCGGGGGCGGGCGACGGTCGGCTCGTCGGCGGCGGCGTGCCGGGTGCGTGGGGCGGCGCCGCCGGCGAGCCGGAGCGTGGGGCAGGTGGCGGGCGTGGCGGCGGTGAGGCAGAGAAGGAAGTGAAAGGAGAAGGAAAGGAGAAGGAAGAAGAGAGCCGGCCGCGCGCGGGTGGTTTAGTCACCTTCTTTGCCGAGTGCCCGCGATCCGGAACTCGGCAAAATTTTTTTTTAAAATTTAAAAATAAACTTTGCCGAGTGTCGGATCGCGGGCACTCGGTAAAGACGGCTTTGCCGAGTGCTAGCTGTACAGCACTCGGCAAAGCTATGTTCTACAGACTTTGCCGAGTGCCAACGGACAGGCACTCGGCAAAGCCGTCTTTGCCGAGTGCTAGCTGGACAGCACTCGACAAAGTATACTTTATTTTTTTTTATTTTTGGCAACCAAACTTCTTGTGGTGTGTTCCTACACTATGTAGACCTACAAGTACCATTTTGCTACAATTATAAAAGTGTTTTTTATAACTATTAGATTTAGTTCGTTTATTTGAATTTCTTCGGAAAATTCAGATTTGAACTGCAAGTCACTTGAAACTTGGGAAACCGTGCATACAAAAATGATACCCATTCTATTTAGCACAAGTTACGACCGATTTCAGGAGCGGACCGGAAACTTCGAGCACCATGCTCACTCAACATGGCCGTGAACTTGCTATCCAGCTGTTTAAAAATTGTATAAAACACAAACAAAGTCAGAAAATCATGAAACTTGTCCACGTGTCATGATATCATATGTAGAGGTTGTGATAAAAAATTGAGAATGTTTGGAGAAAGTTGTGAGACACTATGTGTAGAAACCTAAGAGAACTACACATGAAATCATAGAGTTTCAATGTGGATCTCTTAGGATTCTACACATAGTGCATCACATTTTTCTCGAAACTTTTTCAAATTTTTATCACAGCCTCTACATATGATATCATGACACGTGAACAAGTTTCATGATTTTCTGACTTTGTTTGTGTTTTATACAATTTTTAAACATGTGGATGGCAAGTTCACGGGCATGTTTAGTGAGCATGTTGCTCGAAGTTTTCGGTCCACTCCTGGAATCGGTCGTAACTTATGCTAAGTAACATGGATATCATTTTTGCATGCACGGTTTTTAAGTTCCGAGTGACCTGCAGTTCAAATCTGAATTTTCCGAATAAATTCAAATAAACGAACTAAATCTACTAACGATTGAAAACTCTGCTATAATTGTCCACAAATGATACATGTAGGTCTACATAGTGTAGGAACATACCACAAAAAGTTTGGGAGACAAAATCTAAAAAATAAAAATATGCTTTGCCGAGTGCCAAACCTTGGCTCTCGGCAAAGGCTGACGACCATCAGGTTTAGGACGGTCGCTGACGACCCTTTGCCGAGCGCCACCTTTGCCGAGTGTTTTACTCTCGGCAAACCTGTCTTTGCCGAGTGTCGTCCTGTGCCGAGTGTCCTACACTCGGTAAAGAGGCTTGTTACCAGAGCCAAACTTTGCCGAGTGCGGCGCTCGGCAAAGACTTCTTTGTCGAGTGCTCGACAAAAGGCACTCAGCAAAGTGGCCGACACTCGGCAAAGCCTCGGATTCCTGTAGTGTCCTCTACCCTGTGTGGCTCAATAGAGGAAACAAAAGAGTAGTGTTCGCACAAATGAGCAACACGAGACCGAGTGGTTACCCCCTTATGAATATCTCCTAGGATGGTGTCCACGGGGTGATCTCGTTGGATTGCTTGGTGGACTCTTGGGTGTGGCGGCCTTGGATTTTGTTCATCCTCCTTGTCTTGATCATTTGCATCTCCCCCTTGATCATTGTCGTCTTCTTGAGGTGACTCATCTTCTTGATCTTCTTCTCCATCATCTCGAGCCTCATCCTCATCTTGAGTTGGTGGAGATGCTTGCATGGAGGAAGATGGTTGATCTTGTGCTTGAATGGGCTCTTCGGATTCCTTAGGACACACATCCCCAATGGACATGTTCCTTAACGCGACGCATGGAGCCTCTTCATCATCTAATTCATCAAGATCAACTTGCTCTACTTGAGAGCCGTTAGTCTCATCAAACACAATGTCACAAGAAACTTCAACTAGTCCAGTGGACTTGTTAAAGACTCTATATGCCCTTGTGTTTGAATCATATCCTAGTAAAAAGCTTTCTACAGCCTTAGGAGCAAATTTAGATTTTCTACCTCTTTTAACAAGAATAAAGCATTTGCTACCAAAGACTCTAAAATATGAAACATTTGGCTTTTTACCGATGAGGAGTTCATATGATGTCTTCTTGAGGATTCGGTGTAGATATAACCGGTTGATGGAGTAGCAAGCGGTGTTGACCGCCTCGGCCCAAAACCGACCCGAAGTCTTGTACTCATCAAGCATGGTCCTTGCCATGTCCAATAGAGTCCTATTCTTCCTCTCCACTACACCATTTTGTTGTGGCGTGTAGGGAGAAGAGAACTCATGCTTGATGCCCTCCTCCTCAAGAAAGCCTTCTATTTGTGAGCTTTTGAACTCCGTCCCGTTGTCGCTTCTTATTTTCTTGATCCTCAAGCCAAACTCATTTTGAGCCCGTCTCAAGAATCCTTTAAAAGTCTCTTGGGTTTGAGATTTTTCCTGTAAAAAGAATACCCAAGTGAAGCGAGAATAATCATCCACAATAACTAGACAATACTTACTCCCGCCGATGCTTATATAAGCGATCGGGTCAAATAGGTCCATGTGGAGGAGCTCGAGTGGCCTGTCAGTTGTCATGATGTTCTTGTGTGGATGATGAACACCAACTTGCTTCCCTACTTGGCATGCGCTATAAATCCTATCTTTCTCAAAATGAACATTTGTTAGTCCCAA
Source organism: Zea mays (assembly GCF_902167145.1). Classification (NCBI taxonomy): domain Eukaryota; kingdom Viridiplantae; phylum Streptophyta; class Magnoliopsida; order Poales; family Poaceae; genus Zea; species Zea mays. The sequence continues at coordinate 142,235,299 of NC_050103.1, forward strand.
AATGTGCTCTCTTTAGAAGCTTGTGAAGATTCTTCATCCCAACATGGGCTAGTCGGCGGTGCCAGAGCCAACCCATGTTAGTCTTAGCAATTAAGCAAGTATCGAGTTCAGCTCTATTGAAATCAACTAAGTATAGCTGACCCTCTAATACTCCCTTAAAAGCTACTGAATTATCACTTCTTCTAAAGACAGTAACACCTGTATCTGTAAAAAGACAGTTGTAACCCATTTTACATAATTGAGAAACAGAAAGCAAGTTGTAATCTAATGAATCTACAAGAAAAAAACATTGGAAATGGAATGGTCAGGTGATATAGCAATTTTACCCAATTCTTTGACCAAACCTTGATTTCCATCCCCGAATGTGATCGCTCTTTGGGGATCTTGGTTTTTCTCGTAGGAGGAGAACATTCTTTTCTCCCCGGTCATATGGTTTGTGCACCCGCTATCGATGATCCAACTTGAGCCCCCGGATGCATAAACCTACAAAACAAATTTAGTTCTTGATTTTAGGTACCCAAACAGTTTTGGGTCCTTTGATATTAGATATAAGAACATTGGGTACCCAAACACAAGTTTTTGATCCCTTGTGTTTGCCCCCAACATACTTGGCAACTACCTTGCCTGATTTGTTAGTTAGCACATAGGAAGCATCAAAAGTCTTGAATGAAACATTATGATCATTTGATGCGATAGGAGTTTTCTTCTTAGGCAATCTAGCATGAGTGGATTGCCTAGAACTAGATGCCTCACTCTTATACATAAAAGCATGATGAGACCAGAGTGAGACTTCCTAGAATGAATTCTCCTAATTTTGTGTTCGGGATAGCCGCCAGGGTACAAAATGTAACCCTCGTTATCCTGAACCATGGGAGCTTTGCCCTTAACAAAGTTAGATAATCTTTTAGGTGGGGCATTAAGCTTGACATTGTCTCCCTTTTGGAAGCCAATGCCATCCTTAATGCCAGGGCGTCTCCCACTATAGAGCATGCTTCTAGCAAATTTAAATTTCTCATTTTCTAAGTCATGCTCATTAATTTTGGCACTAAGTTGAGCTATGTGATCATTTTGTTGTTTAATTAAAGTTAGGTGATCATGAATAGCATCAACATTAATATCTCTACATTTGGTGCAAATAGTAACATGCTCAACGGAAGATGTAGAGGGTTTGCAAGTATTTAATTCAACAATCTTAGCATGTAAAATGTCATTTTTCATTTCTAAGATTGGAAATGGAAACATTGCAAACATCTAATTGTGTAGCCTTAGCAATTAATTTTTCATTCTCATTCTTAAGGCTAGCAAGAGAAGCATTCAATTTGTCAATCTTAGCAATTAAATTGTCATTATCATTTTTAAGACTAACAATTGAATCATCACAAACATCAAGCTTCCCAACCTTAGCAATTAAATTGGCATTCTCATTTCTAAGGTTGGAAATAATATCATGGAAAGTGCTTAGCTCACTAGTTAATTTTTCACATTTTTCTACTTCTAGACCATAAGCATTTTTAACTTTAACATGTTTTTTGTTTTCTTTAATTAGGAAGTCCTCTTGGCTATCCAAGAGTTCATCCTTCTCATGAATAGCGCTAATCAATTCATTTAATTTTTCCTTTTGTTCCATGTTTAAGTTGGCAAAAAGAGTAAACAAATTATCCTCATCATCACTAGAATTAGCCTCATCACTAGATGTTGCATACTTAGTGGAGGATTTGGATTTTACCTTCTTCTTCTTGCCGTCCTTTGCCATGAGGCATTTGTGGCCGACGTTGGGGAAGAGGAGCCCTTTGTTGACGGCGATGTTGGCGGTGTCCTCGTCGGAGGAGGAGTCGATGGAGCTCTCGTCGGAGTCCCACTCCCGGCAAACAAGGGCATCGCCGCCCTTCTTCTTGTAGTACCTCTTCTTTTCTCTCCTCTTTCCCTTCTTGTCGTCGCCCCTGTCACTATCACTAGATAATGGACATTTAGCAATGAAATGACCGGGCTTACCACACTTGTAGCAAACCTTCTTGGAACAGGGTTTGTAATCTTTCCCCCTCCTTTGCTTGAGGATTTGGCGGAAGCTCTTGATGATGAGCGCCATTTCCTCATTGTCGAGCTTAGAGGCGTCGATGGGGATTCTACTTGGAGTAGAATCTTCTTTCTTCTCCTCCGTTGCTTTGAATGCAACGGGTTGTGCTTCGGGTACGAAGGAGGAGGCGCCTTGCTCGATGATCTTCTTGGAGCCTTTGATCATCAATTCAAAGCTCACAAATTTACCTATCACTTCCTCAGGAGACATTAGTTTATATCTTGGATCACCACGAATCAATTGAACTTGAGTAGGGTTAAGAAATACTAGTGATCTAAGAATAACCTTGACCATCTCATGGTCATCCCATTTGGTGCTCCCGAGGTTGCGCACTTGATTTACCAAGGTTTTTAGCCGGTTGTACATGCCTTGGGGGTCTTCTCCTTGGTTGAGCATGAAGCAACCGAGCTCCCCCTCGATAGTCTCCCTCTTGGTGATCTTGGTCACCTCGTCTCCTTCGTGCGCCGTTTTGAGCACGTCCCAAATCACCTTGGTGCTCTTCAATCCTTGCACCTTGTTATACTCCTATCGACTTAGAGAGGCGGGGAGTATTGTGGTGGCTTGAGAGTTGAAGTGCCGGATTTGGGCAACTTCATCCGAATCATAGTCCTCATCTCCTACGGATGGTACCTGTGCACCATACTCAACAACGTTCCAAATACTAGTGTGGAGTGAGGTTAAGTGATGCCTCATTTTATCACTCCACATGTTATAATCTTCACCGTAAAAAACCGGTGGTTTGCCTAATGGAACGGAAAGTAATGGAGTACGTTTAGAAATGCGAGGGTAGTGTAGGGGAATCTTACTAAACTTCTTGCGCTCATGGCGCTTAGAAGTTACAGACGGCGCGTCGGAGCCAGAGGTGGATGGCAACGAAGAGTCGGTCTCGTAGTAGACCACCTTCCTCATCTTCTTTTTCTTTTCGTCACTCCGATGCGACTTGTGTGAAGGGGATTCCTTCTCCTTCCCCTTGTTGCGGGACTCTCCCAATGGAGCCTTCCCGTGGCTTGTAACGGGCTTCTCGCCGGTCACCATCTCCTTCTTGGCGTGATCTCCCGACATCACTTCGAGCGGTTAGGCTCTAATGAAGCACCGGGCTCTGATACCAATTGAAAGTCGCCTAGAGGGGGGTGAATAGGCGGAATCTGAAAATTATAAACTTAAGCACAACTACAAGCCAGGGTTAGCGTTAGAAATATAAACGAGTCCGAAAGAGAGGGCGAAAACAAATCACAAGCAAATAAGTATAGATGGCATGGTGATTTGTTTTACCGAGGTTCGGTTCTTGTGAACCTACACCCCGTTGAGGTGGTCACAAAGACCGGGTCTCTTTCACCCCTTTCCCTCTCTCAAACGGTCACTTAGACCGAGTGAGCTTCTCTTCTCAATCAAATGGGACACTAAGTCCACTACAAGGACCACCACACAATTGGTGTCTCTTGTTTTGATTACAAGTGTTGTGGAAACAAGAATGAGGAAGAAGAAAAGCAATCCAAGCGCAAGAGCTCAAAAGAACACAAAAGTCTCTCTCTCTATTCACTGATTTGTTTGGAGTGATTCCGGAATTGAGAGAGGATTTGATCTCTTTGTTTGTGTCTTGTATTGAATGTTATAGCTCTTGTATGAGGTTTGAAGGCTGAAAACTTGGATGCAATGAATGTGGGGTGGTTGGGGGTATTTATAGCCCCAACCACCAAAATGGTCGTTGGGGTTGGCTTCTGTCGACGGGCGCACCGGACAGTCCGGTGCGCCACCGAACATTGTCCGGTGCGCCAACCACGTCACCCAACTGTTAGGGTTCGACCGTTGGAGCTCTGACTTGTGGGGCCACCGGACAGTCTGGTGGTGCACTGGACAAGTCCTGTAGACTGTCCGGTACGCCTTCTGGCGCCTGCTCTGACTTCTGAGCGCGTAGGCACGCACTGTAGCGCATTTAATGCCTTCTGCAGACGACCGTTGGCGCGAAGTAGCCGTTGCTCCGCTGGCACACCAGATAGTCCGGTGCTACACCGGATAGTCCGGTGAATTATAGCGGAGCGGCCTCCCAAATTCCCGAAGCTGGCAAGTTCAGAGTCGATCTCCCTGGTGCACCGGACACTGTCCGGTGGCACACCGGACAGTCCGGTGTGCCAGACCATGGCTGCCTTCGGTATACTTTGCTCCTTTGTTTTGAACCCTTTCTTTTATCTTTGTATTGGTTTGTTGTGAACCTTTGGCACCTGTAGAACATATTTTCTAGAGAAAACTAGTTAGTCCAATAATTTGTGTTGGGCAATTCAACCACCAAAATTCATATTGGAAAAGGTTTGACCCTATTTCCCTTTTAATAGATGAAACCTGAAATTTATAAACTTAAACTTGCACTTAGGCCGGGTTAGCGTTAGAATTTAATTGGAGTGTAGAAGATAGTTCTCCTTGCTTAGAGTTGCTCAATCAATGCGGATGACGTTTGGGAGCAAACTCAAATCAATATAAGCAAGTGAACTTTAGAGAGAATAATGAGGGAAAACAAATCAAATGGAAATCCACACGAGTGAACACGATGATTTGTTTTACCAAGGTTCGGTTTTAAAGAACCTAGTCCCCATTGAGGAGGCCACAAAGGCCGGGTCTATTTCAACCCTTTCCCTCTCTCAAACGGTCACTTAGACCGAATGAGCCTTCTCCTTAATCACTTGGATCACTAAGACCCCGCAAGGACCACCACATACTTAGGTGTCTCTTGCTAGCTTTACAAAGCACTTAGATAATAAGAGATGAGAAGGAGAAAGCAATCCAAGCAACAAGAGCAACAAAAGAACATAAAAACACCCTCTCTTAAGTCACTAATGAATTGAGTTGATTTGGAGGCATGGAGAGGATTAGATCTTTGGAATGTGTCTTGGAGTGAATGCTATTACTCTTGTATTCAGTGAACTTCAGAAAAACTTGGATGCCATTGAAGGAGGTGGTTGGGGGTATTTATAGCCTCCAACCATTTCCTAGCCATTGGGTGAGTTTGTTGTCGATGGGCACACCAGACAGTTTGGTGGCGCACTAGACAGGTACTGTTCACTATCCGGTGCACGCCACGTCAGCACGTCTATTGGGGTTTGGAGCGGTTGACCGTTGGAAGTGTTTGTCCTGTAGCTGCACCGGACAGTCCGGTGTGTTCTGACTTGCTACTTTGACTTCTGCCTGCGCACTGTTTACTTCACTGTTTACTTTTGCAGTCGACCGTTGCAAACAGTGACCGTTGCTCCGTTGGCTCACCGTACATGTCCGGTGCACACCGAACAGTCCGGTGAATTATAGCGGAGCGCCCCTTGGAAAATCCCGAGAGTGAGCTGTTCGAGTGGAGCTCGGCCTGGTGCACCGGACACTGTCCGGTGCGTCACGTGCAACACACTCTCAAGTCCTTTGCTCCAAATTTGTTTGAGTCCCCAACTGAATTTCTTTCTTGGTTTATATTGAACCTTATGCACCTGAGATAAATGGCATCTTGGCAAACTAATTAGTCCACGTGGTTTGTGATGGACGTCAACCAACAAAATTGATTATAGGAAATGATTAAGCCCATTTCCCTTTCAGGAGGCCCTCTATTTAAAAAAGCTCATGAAGATAAGAGAAAACAAGACATAATAGAATAGACTAACTCCCCTATGCATAGGTAAATGATAGAAGATAGTCTAGAGATATCAAATGAAGCATTTAATAACATATGCATATATGGCAACATGGCGGGGCATAAGACATGAAATTACACAGTCTATTCAAAATTAGAGAAAACATATAAATGATACATATCGTGGAATGAAATCGCTTCAGGTTTGCTTTCTTGTTAGCATGTTTGAATCAGCATAAGTGGAGTGCATTGTTTCTTCAGCGTTTTTCCAAATTTTATGTTGTGTGAAAGTGCAGAAAGAGATTGAGAATTTCCAACTGTGCTTGGCTTATTTCTTATTTGAAAGTGAGAGTGCTTACTCTTCAAACTCAGACTCACTCAGACCAAGCCTACAAAAAACAGGGATCTCACCTCTCCCCAAAAAGACATCAACTATATGAATGCATTCTTTGCCACCATAACTCCACCAAGACACACACCAAGGGTATCGAGAACTCCTGCTACTTTCTTTGGATCCACCGCTAACCCATCTTGGTTTATGATGTGACCCAAAAACAAGACTTCATGAATCCAGAACTCACATTTACTCAGCTTGGCATACAACTGATGCTCTTGTAGCCTTTGCAATACCATCTTCAAATGTTCCACATGTTCTTCCTCACTTTGAGAATATATGAGAATATCATCGATGAACACTACAACAAACTTGTCTAGGCAGTCCATGAACACACTGTTCATCAGATACATAAAGAAGGCTGGCGCGTTTGTCAGACCAAAGGACATAACTGTATACTCATATAACCCATACTTGGTGATGAAGGCTGTCTTCGGTATGTCTGAGGGTCAGATTCTGAGTTGATGATAACCTGATCTCAGATCTATCTTCGAGAATACGCTGGCACCTCTGAGCTGGTCAAACAGATCTTCTATCCTTGGCAGGGGGTACTTGTTCTTAATGGTGACTTCATTCAGGGCTCTGTAATCTATGCACATCCTTTTGGTACCATCTTTCTTCTCTACAAACAATACTGGAGCGGCCCAAGGCGAGGTATTTGGTCTGATGTAACCCTTCTCTAACAGCTCATCTATCTGCTTCTTGAGTTCCACCAATTCTGGCTCAGACACTCGATAGGCTCTTTTAGAAATGGGGGCGGTGCCAGGGATAAGCTCTATGGCAAATTCGACTTTTCTCTCGGGTGGCATGCCCGTTAGTTCCTCGGGAAACACATCTGGAAAGTTCGACACAACCCTGATAGCCTCGAGCGGGTTGGCCTCCTTGCTATCAACCGAAATCTGGTGACAATCACCTTTCGCCGTTTTAGGCATCCTTAGCTCAGCCACTACCTTCTCTCCGGGCGGGGACTTCAATGTTATGGTCCTCTTGTCACAGCTAACACTCGCCTCATACTTCATTAACCAATTCATCCCTAGGATGACATCTACCCCAGGGGTGTCTATTACTATTAGGTCACTGGGGAACCCTATCCCCCTTATTTCCACCCTTACATTTGAGCATATCTTATCTGCTTGCACTTTACCACCGACCGAATTAACCCTCATGGGCGGCATCATTGACTCTACTGAGATATTATGCATTTCTACCCATGTTGCAGTGACAAATGAATGAGTTGCACCAGTATCAAATAGCACTTTTGCTGGATGAGATTCGACTGAGAACATACCTACTGCCACATCTGGTGCATCCTGGATCGCTTCGGCCTCCAAGTGGTTCACCTTTCCACGGTTGTACGCATGGCCACGATTACTTGTTGCCTGTTGAGGTACACCTTGCCTTGCTGGAGCATTGGGGTTTGTCTGCTGCTGCGCCATCTTCTTTGGGCAATGCATCGCCCAGTGGCCTTGCTCTCCACAGTGGAAGCATCCTCTGCCTCCTCCTTGTGCTGGGGCTGCTTGGTTGTTCTGATTCGCTGCTGGGGCAGGAAGGCGAGGTGCCTGGTTGTTCTGCCTCTAATACTGGTTACCTCCCTGCTAGCTGTTCTGACGATACTGCTGCTGCTGTGGGTACTGCCTCTGAGACTGCTGCTAGTACGGGCGCTGACTCTGATGCTGGTATCCCTGTGGGTGACCAGGCTTGCCTTGCTGAGATGAACTGCCTGAGAAGCGGGGGCGGCTGTTGCTCCCGGACTGTGGTCCACTCATCTTGCGCTTTCGATCTTCCATTTCCTTGCACTTCCTCTCGGTCATGATTGCTCTATTGATCAGGTGTTGGAAGGTGGGGAAGGTGTGGTTCATCAGCTGGTAATGCAGGGGATCCACCAAACCCCTCATGAACCTGTACTGCCTTTTAGCATCAGTGTTGACGTCTTCAGGTGCATAACGAGATAGCTGCAGAAACATGTCCCTGTATTCACTAACAAACAGGGGTCCCTGCTTTAGAGCCAGAAACTCCTCCTTCTTCATGATCATCAATCCCTCTGGAACATGGTACCTGCGGAAATTCTCTCTGAATTCTTCCCAAGTGATGGCTTCGGGGTCGGCATGGGTGGCGAGGTAGGACTCCCACCAGGACTGGGCTGCTCCCCTTAGTTGGCGGGGACCATACAGAACCTTCTCTCTGTCATCACATTGGGCGGTGCGCAGTTCCCTTTCCACTGCACGCAGCCAGTCTTCTGCATCCATGGGGTCAGCAGAGTGGGCGAAGGTAGGAGGGTGCCCTCTCATGAACTCGCCACGTTTGTCCCATGGCATTTGGGGCATCTGCACTTGTAACTGGGGTTGGGGTTGCTGTTGAGCCTGCTGCATGGCCGCCAGAGTCTGCCCAATAGCCTGCACTGCCTGAGTTTGCATCAAGAACATCTGCTCCACTATCATCGAGGGTGGCGGGGGAGGCTGCCTCCGGTATTGCTGGGTTTCCTCCTGCTGGACACGCTGCTCTTGCTGGACACGCCTGTTGCCTCGACGTCTGTTGTTAGACATCTGTGGAAGACATTCACACATCAGCATTGATCTTACAATCCTTCAGCATAAGAAAAGGGTATACAGAATTCTTCATGACACTGAGTGAACAAAGAACTTCACTGATCTCCATTACGATCCAATACAGCTTCTCAGATAAAAAAAGAAAGTAGAAGTAAATGGTTTCCCAACTAAATAACTGACTTCATTAACATCACTAGCTAAACCAAGCTATAGGGGAAGCCCACATGTTGGCAACAGTCATTACAAAGATTCAAATCCAGCACGAGTTCACCATAACAAGCATGGAAGCAACTGATAAGCAAACTAAACTGACTATCTAAGACTGAGACACCCGACTTAAGAATTTATTACAAACTCCGACGCTAACGATCTAAGGATCCAGATCTATCCTGGTCCTACAGGCAGGGGAACCATAGGTGTGGTGACCACGTGGCGGCGAGCGATAAGGGTGCTGAGTCCCAACAGGAGCGGGAGAACCACCCTCCTAGTGGCGGCGCTCTGCCAGCTCAGCACGCAACTCAGCAATCTCCGTTCGAGCCCTGCTCAGCTCGTCCAGAGAGTGGTCCAGCTCGGTGTTAAGCACAGCGACTAGGTTGACTGTGCGGCTCAACCTAGGGTTATCCTCACCAATAGGCGAGACAACCACACTCTCTGTGCTACCAGTAGGACGGCGGGGGTAGTACCTAAGGTTAAGACCGTCGGCCACCCCACCGAATAAAGAACAGTACTGGGAGAGTGCACGCCGTGCTGCGTCCTGCATAGCCGCCTCCGCAGTGTCCCTCTCGGAGATGGAGTAATGCTCCAAGAAGGCCTCTACACCCCGGAGGTCATCATCTGGACGACGTACTAGGCAGGTAGCCTCCCAGCGGTCCGGGTACCTCCCGCGACTGTGCTGGTAGACTACACAACGATACTCGATCGACCAGGTGTGCCGGTCGAAAGCCCGGCGCAACAAGGTGTCGAGTGCGTCGTGGAAGTGACAACCGCGAGCGGCGTCACGGGTGATGGGTCAGGCAACCCATCCCTCCGCCTCCTGCGGCTCAGAGGGCTCAGTACTGTGGTCTGAGCCGCCGTCGTCGTCGGGGTCTCCTCCAGGACCTCCTCCAGTAGCTCCTCCAACAGTCGGGGCATCCTGCGGTGGTGCAGGGGGCGCCTCCAGCTGGGGAACAGGGGAGCGGCGCCTCACGGACTCCACCTCCTGCTCAGGTGGGGAGGAAGAGCCCTGCTGCTCCCTCTGCTGACGCTGGCGCTCCTGCTCCTCACGCAGGCGATGGTGCAGCCTCTCCAGGTGACTCGACTGACTGGACACGGTGCGACGCAAAGGACGCTCCGCAAGGCGAGACGGCAGGAAAGGGATCACCGACTTACGAGCAGTGTGTCTAAGACGAGCCATCTACAAAAGACACCGTAAGCATAAGAGTAAGAACAGAACTAATATGACAAGTAAGTAAACCATAGACAGAACAAAATAAAATTTTAGCAAGGTATAATATATATATATATATGTAGTAGAACATAGGGTTGGTCGAGGTGACCGACTTTTGAAGTGACACCAGAGGTCAAGGTGAGAATGAGGGTCAATAGTCCTTAGTACGACCAGTGCTACTCTAGGTCAGCGGTCCTATAGTCAGCACAGCTTTGATACCACTTATGTCACACCCGGTTTTAGAAGGCAAACCGAATGCGAACCTTGTACGTGCCAAGATCAGAACTCACGTACACAGCGATTACATAAATGAACATCATCGCATAGTGCTCGAATAATAACATAAAAGAGTATTAATTTATTACATCACAGAGTCAGAGACATCCACATAGTCATCCAAATAACGGGTAAATCAAAGTGCTAAGCGAAACGCAGTAAAGATAGGGCCTTCACAGGCAGCTGACTGGGGGTTGCCGCCAACCCACACCTAGAACTCGTCGTAGTCTTGGAACTCCTGGAAGTCTCCTTCCACGGCTTCATCTTCTCCTGAGCAGTGGTTGCAATGTGGACAACCTGGTGTTTTGTGGTAAAGCAAGGATGAGTACACATCAACATACTCAGCGAATGCCCCGTTTGGCTGAAGTGGACTAGCTTTTTATGTGGGGTTAGGCTCAAGCAGTTGCTTTTAGTTGGTCAGGTGTTTATTGTTAGTAGAAGCCAGATTTTACCCTAAAACCCAAGTTATAATACCAAAAAGTACCTCCTCAGAGAGGAAATACTAGAATTCATAATTAAAGTCACCATCATTAACCATCATCATTAAAGTCATCATCTAAGGTGTATCCGGAGTATCTCTAATCAAAGGGGATCCCATGGCTGCTCTTAACCGTGAGCACGACTGATATATCAGTTTCAATACCCTCTGTAGAGGTCGCACACTTTACCGATGAGCCGTGATTCCCATTTTGCCCGAGGATCATGACTCCCCATTGATCACTTCCTAGGTGGTCCAGCAGGGTATCACTACATAGCTTTTACAAAGATTCTCTAGAGGTCATAGCCGCCCGTTAGGTTTCTCCAGTTTGATAAACACAGTACCCCTCCCTGTAGGGGGGTGACTAACAAAAGCAGAACGAAAGAACCTCGGCACCCAGCCTCGGCAGAGCAAGCACTGTGCCTGGACCCCATTGACGGCACGTCGGCGAAGCAACTACACCTCTAGTTCCTCTAATTAATTAGCTAAGTGCGCCCCATTTCACCCTCATGGTTGCACTGTTATCCCGGGTGGTCTCTCAACGAACAGGTCCTTATGAAGAGGTACTCGGGAAACAGCCCGAGTCCCCTTTAGTGCCACAAGCTCATCCTCATCGTATCCAGAATAAAAACATCGTATCATAAAGTAATTCTCATCATGTTCATTGATTAGAGTAAAGCACTAGCATGGAGCTAACCATGATAACCCCAAAAGGTAAACAAGGATAAGGTAAATAGAAAGCTAGTAAATCCTTAGGTTTCAATTAAGTGGTGCGGGACAGTGAATTATAAATAGATAGGACATAATGGGTCAGAGGACACTTGCCTTCGCCAAGCTGCTGCTGCTCAGGGTCTTCTCCTGCAATTCCCTCAGACTCCACGAACGGACCGATATCTACGCGAGTGCAAACATACATTCAACATTCTTGAAACGGAAGGAAACAATACACCATACAACAATATAGATCAACTAAATATGCACGCGCCATAGAGTTCGCATCTACGACTACGCGGGAAAGGAACTAAGACGACCGACGCTACGGTCGAGGGATATCACATTTACACTAAGCGGATATGAGTTATAATATTTAATTCGGCTTAATCATATTGACAGACATCTATCATATGCCAAGTAAAATTATTACTTAGTCCCGATTAGTTTGCTACTCGAATAACCGTCGTTTAAATATGTACTTAATTAGCGCGAGCTATTCTAGGTGAGGCGAATTATTAACATGCATAGAACACACGACGACGCGTGCGAACGGCACGCGCAACGCGCGCGAACGGCACACGACGATTTTAACGCGTGATGCGCAGGCGATGGCGAGGCGAGCGACGCGAACGCACATGGGGGGTAGACGAGAGTAGACGGGGGGTAGACGAGCGTAGACGGGGGGGGGTAGACGAGCGTAGACGGGGTCCCGTCGACGCACTGCGCACAAGCGAACGCGAGTGCGTGCACCAGTTGCACGACGCGGCTGTGATAGCACGGCGAGGCGCTGCGCACGCGCGATTTGACGTGCACGACATGGCTAACAGCGAGCCTGAGGCACGACGAGGGTAGACGAACGGTCGGGGCGGGCTGTAGGGACATCGGCGGGGTCGGGCTCGGCAGTTTGGCCACCATAGCTAGCCACGGCGGCCACGGCCGATCAGGCACGGGGTGCTGGGCGCGCGGCGGCTCACTGGCTTGGGCCCGACTGAGCAGCGGCGGCGGGCGCGGAACGGCTCCACGCGCGATGCGCGGTCGCGCACGCGGTCGTGGGCGCGCTGGCGCGGAGCTAGGCCGCAGGGTGGGCGTGGAGCGGGGGACGCGGCAGGCATGCGCGCTGGGCCGGGCTCGTGTTCGCGGGATGGGCGAGGCAGGCTGCGGGGCTGGGCCGCGCTTCGCGTGGGCCTAGGAGGGGGAGAAAGGGCGCTAGGCCGAGCGGGGGGGGGAGAGAGAGGGAGGAGGGGACTTGGGTGGGCCGGCCGAATGGGCCAGGGAAGGGGGGAAGCTGATTTCCTTTCTCTTTTTTTTCTTTCTCTATTTCTATTATTTCAGTTTGACATCACGTGAAAATCATTGATTAAATGAAAGGTCAAGCAAACCATTCATCAAACAAAAATAAATGCCTTCCAGCATGATGCAACAACCATTGTTTCCCTTAGGGTTTTTATTAAAACCTGAACTTGGTGGATATCATCGAAGAAATTTTATACCCCTAGATTCCGGGTGTTACAACTACACACATAATAAGCTTAAAAGCGGTGTTAGTCTCAAAGACTTAGATTATAGAGTAACCTCCCCCTAAAGGTGTGCATACAAGTTTTGAATACTTGTATGAAACATGCACATTGATTTTGAGATCAAGAGGGGTAAATTATCTATAATCCGTACTTTGCCACATATAATTCAAAATGACACCAAATGAAAGATATAACTTTAGAAATAAGCAATAGTGTCTGTTGTGGGTCTCCTTCTTTGCCGATGGTCCTCAAAATGAAGGAAACCGTTTTTGATTTATCTTAACAGATATGTCGAAAGACCAAATGCCGAAACTATAGCAGTGAGGAAAGAAACGTAAGGGATACAACAGAGCTTTGACAAGAACCAGAGCTTCGGCTTAAAGTGATCTCGAAGGTCATACAAGAAACCAAATCAACAGTGAAGAGACCCATTTATCCTTAGTAACTGTATTAAGACAATGTATAGGCTTCAAGGTCATAATTGTACTTTTGCTTGGGCTGCGTCCCATGCCTATAAATAGATGAACAGTACCCCCGTACTGTTCACGCTTTAATTGAAAGCCATTCTCGCATTCTCTCCTTCGAGCAAGCCGAAGGTACAAATGTAATGTAATGTAATGTTTATCACGCTTTATTAGCATGTAATTCAGATTATGACATTATTATAACATGCAATATGAAATGAATATTTGATATAATATTAAATCGCAATATAATTTGTATGATGGATGAAGACCTGTTCTTCATCACCTTCGTCCGAGAACCATTATCTCTGAGAGAAGATAATGCTTCTGTCGATATCCTGGATCAGGGGTACCCCTTACTACAGCATGAGGACGCGGTGCCCACGCAACTATCTCTAGTCGCGTCGGGAACAACACCCAACTCCACCGCATGCATGGCTCCAGGATCACCATGTGGCCAGGAAAAGCGATACACTCCAAGATGCCAACAGTGGGTCTGGACCCCCATGGGAAAGTGCCGGACCCCTGTACATGTAGGCCGGACCTCAGGAGCAAGATCTAGGACCCCCGCGAGTGCAGCCCTGACCTCCGGGTCGGGTCCTGGACCCCTCTACGTGGGATCCAGTCTACCCACAGCCAGGTCCTAGGACTCGGGGACAGGGAATATCTAGGCCTTGCTCAGGCTGGGGTCCGATGCCGACATGTGTCCAGGCCCAGTCTGGTGTGGACTTATCCGCATAACGCTATTGCTCCCCTCCTAGGCGGAGACCCGATGCTGCCGCGTGGCCAACCACACGTGATGTAAGCCAGCAGGCGGAGCCTGACGTAAGACCTCTGGGCCGCGCTGTATCTGCATTTATTGCAGAGAAGACGCGCCGCCTGACTATCTCGCTGACAGGTGATGTGCCCCTTCAGCATTTAATGTGTCCTGTCCACTCAGCTGGCAGGCGGCGTCCAGGCCATCCTACAGGCGACGGGCCTGTTTATTGCCAAACAGTACGCCCGTGCTGCGAGGTGCACTGTGCTCATCCATCATCACACGTACGTTGCCAGGGAAGCTTCCCCTGCATGCCAATGCTACGCAGATCGCGGATATCAGGGCACAAGAAAGATTGCGCTGGGGACGGACGTTAGTCGCTCCAAGTATTACATCTGTTATGTCCCTGGGCCCACATGTCGGGGCTCAGCACCCTTTTACGTGCCCCCTTTTAGCTATAAAAGGGGAGGCATACAACGTTACAACACAAGTTGTTAAAAAGGTGGCTCACCCGAGTCATCCAAGGCACAACTCAAGCTCACGAGCAATACAACACACAGTGGAGTAGGGTATTACGCTCCGGTGGCCCGAACCACTCTAAACCCTTGTGTGTGCATCCCTCCAATCTCTCTGACATTTGGCGCGCCAGGTAGGGGCCTTGGCTTTAGGTTTTTGCTTGTTTTCCTGCTCGACGCCATGGTTCACATTGTCGAGCACCATGACTTCATCCCCGAAGATTTCCCCATGGAGGAGGCTGCCTCTTCCATACCACGGGCCTCTAGCCGACCTGTGCCCGGTGCAGCTGCTGCTGAGCGCTCTGCGCGGCAGCATACTCCCGCGCAGTCGACCAGGGCATCAAGAGCCGCCCCTGGTGCGCTGTCCGTGGCTAGGGAGTTGTTGCGCCGCCCTCCTAGCTCCACGGCCTCGCCGGGGGCCATGAAACAGTGGCGTGACGACGTCGACCGGCTACTCAGCATGGCGCACTCTGGCTCAGCCAGGCCCAGGCCCCACTCATCCTGGTGTCAGCATGAGGCGTCCGCGTCGGTGCGCTCGCCCTCTGTAAGGGCCACGCTGACCGAGGACTTGCGAGTGGAGCTCAACCGCTGGTGGGCGGGAGAAGATGCCACAACCTCTCTGGGGGTGCCAGACGATCAACGGGCAGAACTAAACCATAGGCGTGCGGGCGAGGATGCCCGTGTCTCTCTAGAGAGGGCGCGTGAGCGCCGACAAAACATCGAGGGTCACAACCTCGATTATGACTTCGCTGCAGTAGCACCACAGATCCCGACGAGCGCCCGGATCCTGACGAGTGTCCCATTGGCCGGCGTGGGCTGCGCCGCACTCGCAGATCATCTCCGCGCAAAGTTCTGGCCATCCAAGTTCCGACCGCACCTGCCAGAGAAGTACGACGGTACATCAAATCTGTCGGAATTTCTGTAGGTTTACGTCACCGCTATCACAGCAGCAGGTGGAAACACTGCTGTGATGGCAACATATTTTCATGTCGCCTTGTCTAGGCCTGCCCAGACTTGGCTCAAGAATCTTGCCTCAGGATCAATCTACTCCTGGGAAGAGCTCTGTGCGTGGTTTATAGCAAACTTCGCCAGTTCTTACCAACAACACGGCGTGGAGGCCCACCTCCACGCAGTGAGACAGGAGCCCGGGGAACTCTCTGGACGTTTATCTCCCGCTTCACCAAGGTGCGAGGTACTATACCTCGCATCTTCGATGCTTCTATCATCATGGCCTTCTGCCAGGGGGTACAGACGAAAAGATGTTGGAGAAGTTGGCCACGCATGACGTGGAAACTGTCTCCACTCTCTTCGCTCTGGCCGACAAGTGCGCCAGAGCTGCCGAGGGCTGTGCGTGGCACTCGGTGCCACAGACCGGGGAAGCCCAGATGGGTGGCTCCAGGACCATCGCCCAGGACAGGAAGAAGAAGAAAAAGAAGAACCGCAGTCACGAAAAACCGCATTCTACCGCTCTGGTCGTAGCAGCTGCGACTGAGGGCCGGGGCGACCGCAATAGATGCCCACGGCCGCAGAGGGGTAACCGCGGCTCATGCCCTATGCACCCCAACAGTCGCCACAGTGCCATAGAGTGTCGCGAGATCATTGACCTCACGAAGTGCGTCAGCGCGCGGCGCGAGCAGTCTTCCAGCGACAGCTCCCCACCTCGTCGCCGGCCTGGCAAGGAAAAGGTCCACGACGACGAGGTGGCCGCAGCCGAACCAGACCTCGGGTATCAGTCACCCGAAGGAACCCTGAAGGATGTTTTCACTAGAGACTCCGACTCTGGTGACAACAACTAGACAGGCCACCAGGGGACCCTGTATTCCCTAGTCCACGGGGCCGAAGCCTGCCTCCCCGCGAAAACCGTTTTGGACTCCCCACGGGTCCAGTCTTTTGATGAGCCTATGCAGTGGCGATTACAGTGCAAGGACGAGGACTCCATCGGGGAACTCAGATGTCAAGCGGCAACCCGAAATGCACTTTGTAACCAGGTGCCCATGCACTACGGCCAACGGTTCGTGCATAGTAGGGAGCCCAGGGTCAGTACCTAGTCCTATGGCAAGTACCGAACCAAGAAGGGGTCTGCAATCTCTCCCCAAGCTGGGAGGAACCCTTCAAGGTGACGGAAATATGCTAGCCCGGGGGGTGCCCGCCTTGCTATAACTAAAGGAGTATCTCTTCATCACCTCTGGAGCATCTCTATAAGTTCAATCCATAGGAGCAAGTCTGAGGGGTTAAGTCTTTCTTCTTTTGTAATTAGGTTTCGCATATGTGTACACCAACCCGGTGAGGTCCGCCCTCATAAACCCGCCCTGTTGGATTACACACATGCATGTCAAGTTATAAAAAGGAGATTTACCCCCTCAAATGTGCTTCTATGATAACTTTATCCTCCTTCTCCATGGATTTATCCTGTAGTTTCTAGATAATACTATTTATCTAACCCACCCATACGGTCCATACTGTCGGACATGATGACATCTGAATTGAATAAGTCAGGCCTGCAGTTCAGGACCCCTCTGCGAAAGCAAGGAGGTCCGGCAGCTCGAGGGCCGGTTCTAAAGAACGGGAGCTCGTTCCATGGGGTGGTCCGGGTCAGTGTAGCCGCTTAGCCTAGTCCCGTACCGTAAGCCTACATAGTCCACCACTTTGTGACGAGTACCTTAGTATTTGGAACTATATCCTGTGGGTCCGACAACCTGGGGTCCAGCTCTAGAGAATGGGCACTTGTCTCCTGGGGTGGTCCAGAGCCGTGTAGCCACTTAGCTTGGTCCCGTACCGTAAGCCTGCACGCTCCACCACTCTGCAACGAGTATCCTAGTATCTAGAGCCACGGTCCAGGGGGTTCGGACACACAACTTGGCCTCCCAAACTAAATACTACAAGTCCCGAGCACGTATCAAAGGATGGCTAATGTCAGACGGGGGATCCTGTGGGTGTGCTACTAATGCTCCCTAGCCGAAGCTGTGTACAGGCCCAGGTCTCGGTCGAGGCTGCCTCCTGGGGATTGTTGCCAACTCTTTCAGGTATGCTGGTATCCAACCTCTACACATCGAGCCTGCATCCCATGGGGGCCAAGTACCAGGGAGGAGTCGACAACTTCACACACAACAGGGACAGGTGGTACACAGATAAGTGCTAATACTGCTTGATAAATAGTACTAAAAAAGTACCTTACAAAAGCAAAAATTATTACATTTGCCTTCAAGCGGAGTCCTAGCTCCATCTCTACAGGTGTAAACTACTCAACGCCAGCAGGGTCGCGCTGGAAGCTCGTGGGCACTGTCCTCACGGAATCCTCCCGAGCGACTTGCCAGCGGCGGTGGCCACCTCAGCGCGTGCGCCATAACGAAGAGGCCCTTGCCCCGGTCTTCCTACGGGGGTGACGGCGAGGCTATTAAAACCAAAGAGTTGGGTACATGGCGGCAGGCGGCGCTGGTGGACTGGCCAGCGGCGGTGACCACCTCTACGCCAGCAGCGGCGACCACCTCAGCACGTGCGCCATGGCAATGAGGCCCTCACCCCTGCCCTCCTACGGGGGTGACAACAAGACCATCCAAGCCAAGGAGTTGGAAGCTCGGTGGCTGATGGCGTTTGCGGCCCGGCCGACATCGCATAGCCGAAGTTCGCCTCCTTCGTAGGGCTGGTGAACATCCTTTTCCTCCAAATCCTGGAGGAAGAAGCAAGCCACCAGCTCATGCGGAAGGCAGAACCCCAGCTCGGCTCGCTCCCCACCCCTGCAAGGCTGATGAACATCCTTGAAGCTGAGGGCAGGGGGGAGGCCACAGCCCGGCTCGCTTCTCTCCACCACAAGGCTGGTGGTCATCCTTGTAGATGACCACTGGTGGGAGACCGCAGCCCGGCTGCGTGATGAAAATGCTTGAAGCTGAGTGATGGCGGAAGGGCGCCAACCCCCACGAGGTTGTGCTCCTCCAGCAACAGCAAGAAGAAGGCGAGATCGGCAGCGCCATCGCGCAGGAAACGAAGAGCGCGAGCTCCCCGACGGCGAAATCACCGAGGGGGAAGGCGCTGGCGCAGATCCTTCCATCAAACATTAGCTTGCTCCATCCAGGCAAGCGGCATGCCAGGTCAAGCGCCCACTCAGTCTAAAAGCGCTTGGGGTGAGCCAACAAGGCCATGGCAACCGCGGTGACGCAAAGCAAGACCTTGAAGGCAAAGGGGCACCGCGAGAGGAAGAGAAACAAGGCATGGCTGCTACCCGAGGGATGAACCCCTTTTTAAAGGTAGATTCCCCCGCTCGTGCCCCGAAGCGTCACGGGCAAGTCTCCCCCGAAGCACACCGCAGCACCCAGCTTATGATGAGGGGGCCCGCCCCCACAAGTCATACGGCTGGCGCGATGGTCTCCTAGTGCGCAGAAGACGAACCGCCGCGTGGGGAGCGAATCGCCGCACCCCTTCATCTCCCCCGAGAGCAACAGCCTAGGCTCTGTCACGAAGGCCTAGGCCCACGAGTCATCCTCTTTGGGCGCCGGTTCCTGGGTGCAGAGAAGTCGAACCACCACTCGCACCTGTATCGTGCCTCCTCGGGGCCGCCAGAGAAGGTAGAGAAGGTGAATTTTTGAAACCAAATGCAGCGATATCAAGGTGCCCCGCGCATGGCCCAGTAAAGCCATCGAGTGCGAAGACCACGGGTCAGTCAGCCACAGGAACAGGCATGGCAGTCGATGCGACCGATGGTAGGCTGATAGTGCAAGCGCGCCGAGTTAATGCAGCGCACAGAGGAGGCGCCCCAGTCGCTGGACATGCCAAGTTGACGCAAGGTACAAGTTTTGGTCCCACCTGCAGGCTCGTATCCTCCCCTGAGGCGGGCCCGGGGGCCACTGTCGGTACGCTGGATCAGGGGTACCCCTTACTACAGCATGAGAGCATGGTGCCCACGCAACTATCTCTAGTCGCGTGGGGAACAACACCCGACTCCACCGCATGGATGGCTCCAGGGTCACCATGTGGCCAAGAAAAGCGATACACTCCATGATGCCAATAGTGGGTCTGGACCCCATGGGAAAGTGCCGGACCCCTGTACATGTAGGCTGGACCTCTGGAGCAAGATCCAGGACCCCCGCGAGTGCAGCCCGGACCTTCGGGTCGGGTCCTAGACCCCTCTGCGTGGGATCTAGACTACCCACAGCCGGGTCCCTGGACTCGGGGGCAGGGAATACCCAGGCCTTGCTCAGGCTGGGGTCCGGTGCCGACATGTGTCCAGGCCCAGCCTGGTGTGGACCTGTCCGCATAGCGCTACTGCTCCCCGCCCAGGCGGAGACCCGATGCTGCCGCGTGGCCAACCACGCATGACGTAAGCCAGCGGGCGGAGCCTGACGTAAGACCTCTAGGCCACGCTGTCTCTGCATTTATTGCAGAGAAGACGCGCTGCCTGACTATCCCGCTGACAGGTGATGTGCCCCTTTATCATTTAATGTGTCCTGTGCACTCAGCTGGCAGGCGACGTCCAGGCCATCCTGCAGGCGGCAGGCCTGTCCATTGCCAAACAGTACGCCCTTGCTGCGAGGTGCACTGTGCTCATCCATCATCACACGTACGTTGCCAAGGAAGCTTCCCCTGCACGCCAATGCTACGCAGATCACGGATATCAGGGCACAAGAAAGATTGCGCTGGGGATAGAGGTTAGTCGCTCCAAGTATTACATCCGTTATGTCCCTGGGCCCACATGTCGGGGCTCAGCACCATTGTACGTGCCCCCTTTGAGCTATAAAAGGGGAGGCATACAACGTTACAACACAAGTTGGAAAAAAGGAGGCTCACCCGAGTCATCCAAGGCACAACTCAAGCTCACGAGCAATACAACACATAGTGGAGTAGGGTATTACGCTCCGGCGGCCCGAACCACTCTAAACCCTAGTGTGTTCTTATGTGTTCATCCCTCCAATCTCTAACAAGCAAAACGCTTAGGCCCCTCCTCATCTTAGGATTTAGGGCGTGTGCATTCCGCCACCTGGCCGGAGATTTCCTCTCCGACAGCTTCGAAGGACGAAGGTCCTTAATATTTGATATTTGTGTTGTCTTGTTTTTTATTCACAGCAACTGAGAACAAGTAACCAATAGTGTCATCTATCTAGGAATTTTAATCAAGCTATGTGTCATGCTTTATTATACATTTTAAATCATGTAGGGGGGTTGCTCAAAAGATGAATTAAACCCGTCATTCCTACCATATGATATGCCTAACAAGTATTGAACAAGAAATATCACAAATGAAAACATCATATAAATTGAAAAGAATACTAAAGCAGTACTAGCTTGAAAGAGGTAAACTAGATATTAAAGGAAATTAGAAACACATATCTAAAATCAAGGAAATGTAATAAAACTAGCTACCTTATTCATGGGTGAGGAATTTGGGTCCAAAATTTTCACTAACCCACTTGGCAATAGACTTGATCCAATATGATGTATCCAATGATATACAACCCAATTTGCCAAGCCTTCAAATTCCCCGAAGTTCTTCAGACTTCTAACTTCCCTCTTGGGACCCAAACCTTCTTGGTGCTTTTCATGGTTGAGATAATCTACTTTGGCACCCAGATGCGTTTGGCCCTCTTTCCCTTGTTGGCCTTGATGGCTATCACCTTTCCATTCTTCTTATTTTTGATTAAGTATGGTGTAGCCACCTTCTTATCCACCGTTGCTTGTTAGCTTTTTCTTTTCCTTCTCCCCGGTCTTTGCCTTGCATCGGTAAGACTTGTGCCTTCCTTATGATAGAGCCAGCAAACCACGGTTTCTCCTGTTTTGGTGCCAAATAGTTCTCCTGTTTTGGTGCTTAATACCAAAGGGAGAGAAATTAAGGCCAAAGCGACTGGATCAACCAACCACTTGTGAATTTCAAAAAATTTAATGTTAGATTCTTGGAGTTTGATCAAAACCCTTATATTGCAAAAATTGTTCTCTTGTGGGGTAGAAATTTGATTATGGGAAAAAGGGAGAGTTTTTGGCATTTGATCAAATTTACTCTTGAAAGATCTTTTGATTTGCCAAAATAAGTGTTTTTGATATAGAGATAGGAAAAAGATTTGTTTTGTGAAAATAAACCAAGTGGTGGCAAAGTGATCCAAATATGCCAAATCCTATGTGAGATAAATTAGTCTTCAATTTGCACTCTTTAGCTTCTCTTTGAAAATGTTGCTGCATTTTGAGTTGCCTTTAATGTGTTGGCATAAATCACCAAAAAGGGGGAGATTGAAAGGAAAATGTGCCCTTGGCCCATTTCTATAAATGTTTTGGTGATTAGATGCCCAACACATATTGTTTTGGTTGATATGTGCTAAGTGTTAAGAGATGCAAATCAAGAATCAAGGTATGACTCTAGCCTTAGTGAATTGTTTTTGGTACTAACATATTCCTCAAAGTGCTAGGAACTTGTCAAATCAAATGAGATTGGATTGGAGAAGTTTGGCTAAGTCCAACCAGACTTGCACCAGCCTGCGATGCACCGGACTGTCTGATGTGCACCGGACAGTGTCAGGTGCCCAGGCTGGCGCACGCGACGAACTCGCTGCTCTCGCGGCTACAATTCACTGGCTGTCTGGTGAGCCAACCGCGCCCACGCCAACGGTCGGCAGTGCAATGAGCGGACGACCCGTGGCCCGCGTCAACGGTCACCAGGCCGCACCGGACTATCCAGTGTGCCAATGGGGCATGGCTGCAACGGTCAGCTTCGCCAGAAAAGGAAGTAGACCGCGCACTGTTCACTGTTCGATGGTGCACTAGATTATCTAGTGCACCCACGAACAGAAGGCAACTATTGCCTTCCAAATGGAGCTCCAATGGCTTCTAGCTGCCTTGGGGCTATAAAAAAGACCCCTAGGTGCATGGAGCAGTACACCAAGCACTTCTTGAACATCCTAAGACACCTAGACTCCGCAAGCATGCATTCAATTCTTTGTGTTTGAGATTTGAGCACTTGTTTGAGCTGTGAACTTATTGCGCTGTGTTGTGTGCTCGTTTCTTGATTTGTGTGCATGTTGTTGCCACGATTCTAGCTCTTGCATGTGTTTCTATTCCCTCCCTTACTCTTATGGTTTAAGTGTGATCAATCTTGTAAGGGTGAGAGGCTCCAACTTGTGGAGATTCATCACAAAGGGAATACTTAAGAAAAGGAAGAAAACTATGGTACTCAAGTTTGATCTTTAGATCACTTGAGAGGGATTGAGTGCAATCCTTGACCGAAGAAGGTCACCACAACGTGGAGTAGGCATTGGTCGAACCACGGGATAAAATCACCGTGTCTCTTGTGCGACTTTCTATTGTGATTGCTTTATTCCTTAGAGTTCTCACTTAATCACTTGTGCTATTGTTCCTAAATTCAATACTCATTATAAAGGAACAATCAAGTGAAGAGATCTCCCTCTCTCTCTATTCATAGCATCTTGGTTTTGACTTCACTAACATTTTATAAACCAAGTTTGTGTTGTTTAGTCTTGATTTTTATAGGATCACCTATTCACCTGTAACACCATAAAAGCCATCAACTAAAAATAATGAAGTTAGTTATTATGGTAATTAGGATAATAATTTTTTAAGTGTTTAATTATTTATTTGCATTTTGATCATTTTTCTTTGTATGCGCATGACTGATTATCGGATGTTTAATATCAATTTTTTAAAAGAAAATACTAGTAAATAATATAAAAATTAAATAATATAATAAATATTAGTCTATAAATAAATATGTTATTTATAAATAATTTGGTAAATTTCTGGGAATTTTTGAGCTCTTCAAAAATTCATTTTGCAATTTAGAAAAAAAAAGAAAAAACAAACCCTAATCTAAACCGGCCCACCAGGGCCCATCTACCAAACCCTATCATGCATGCCTGCTTCTTCCCAACCAAGCCGCCGCCGCCCTGTGCTTCCTTCTCCCTCCCTAACTCTCTCTCTCTCCTCTCATCTCTCCCCCCTCTCTCTGCTCTCTCTCATGCTCGCGCCAAGGCCCGACCGCATCGGCCGAGCAGCGACCGAGCCTCGACCGCCTCCTAGGCCGCGACGCTCGTGGCCCCTGCGCCTGCGCCCACCCTGCAGCGCCCCTGCACCCGCGCGGCCAGGGAGCCCGACGGCCAAGCCGACCCCTGCGCCTGCAACTCGCGCAGCCGCGCCCTGCCCCGGCCTCCCCGCGCACTAGACGCGACCCCGGGCGAGCCCTGCCCCGAGACGAGCAGCCGACCAAGAGCCGCCGAGCGAGCCTAGGCTGAGTCCGACCCACGCCATGCACAACCGTGCGACCAAGCCCGTCGTCCGTTCGCCACCGCATTAATGGAGTTCAAGGCATTCGTTTATTCCTCCCCTCATTCCTTCTCTCCCCATTACGAGCAGGAAACGACAGCACCATTGAAGTCCTCCATGAAGAACCGCCGACGCCCCCATGACCTCCATGGCCGACCCTCCATCTCCCCTCCCTCTCTCTATAAATGTGTCGAGCTCTCTCTCTCCCTTCCTCCCCTACCCAAGCTCTCTCTCATTCCTCGCACTCTCTCGCTCGCCGTTCGTCACTGGAGTTCGCCATGGTCGCCGGAGCTCGCCGTTCGTCGCCGGAGTTCGCCGTTCATCACCGGAGCCACACACTCGCCATCCGAAGCCGAATCCCTGCTCTTCTCCATCCGGTCGAAACCCGTCGAGCCGTCCCCGTCACACGCACGAACCCAAGGTTGAAGACGACCCAAATTAATTTGTGTATTTTATAAAATACTTTTGATTCGATTCATGAATTGTATGTTTCATTTGTTGTATTATGAACATGTGTGATCCGTAATTCATGTGTATGTGCGTTATGGAATTTTTGGTAGAGATATGCAATTATTAGTACACCGCGATTGTTCATGTTAGTCGATGCGTTGATTTTTGGATTAGAGAAATATGACGATAATTTAGTAGTCACATGTCGGTGATAAAAATACTAGATAAGAAACTTTGTAGTCAAATTTGGTCACAACAAACTTTAAAAACTATTTGGAGAATTATAGTCATAGGTTCATTTTAATGGATTTAGAAAATAGTATAGAATTCATGTCATATAAACGTTATAGGATTTTAGATGATTTATATCCGATTATATTATTAATATTTTCTTTTTATAAAGAAAGGAGAAAAGACCACTAGTAGTATGGAAAATAGATTTTTACTAGCCAAAATAAATATGTTCGCGAGTATAGCACTTAAATTATTAGAGTTAGTAAAATACTTGTTTATATCAAAATAACCTCGCTTGTGTTATAAAAAGTTCAATTAGTAATTTATAGAGATTTTTAGAATATTAATATTAATAGATTCATTTTTAGCCATACTCAATAATTCAAGTTAGAAATAAAAAGAATAAAATTTACTAGTCTATTTATTAGTATTAAAGACAATAACTACCACTTATTTTCATTGATGATGTTAATACGTATTAATACTAGTCAAAAACTCTATTTATAGCATCCACTCATAAATTCACCATTTAGGACTCACAATAATAGCTATAATTGAATTAATAAGTATTTACGCGTTTAGGACGTATTTAAGGTGTGATAAGTGCGATGTGTTAATGTGTATGTAATGGTGTATGTTTATGCAATGGTGCATGTTTATTTATTGGTGTATGTTTTCTCTTTGTATGGTAACGTATGACGTTATTAGAAGCTGAGTTTGTGGTAGAGGATCTGAATTCGTTCGGGGACGATCCGCAGGACGGTTTTGAGCAAGGCAAGTGGATTCTCCCTCTGCATATTCTTTTTGTACCCAATCATTGCATATAATAATATTTACTTTTTGATATACTGTATAATTTGATGGATTTTACCTAATTAAGGATTTCCTAGATTTACCAACTGTATTCCTTATTTACCCTGGGAAATTATTAAACTTTGCAAATTTGTGCTACCACTCAACTTAATGATTTTAATGTCACTCATTAATTGGTATTAATGTTCCAAAATTGAAATTGGCAATTATGGCATTAACTCGATGGTTAAAACAACATTATTTCATATTAATTGGAACATGGAGTGACCGCCCAGGATAACAGTGCAACCACGAGTGCTATCATGGCTTTGGCTTTGGTAATTAGCTTTATATGCTTAGTGCCTGGCAACCTTACCTGAAATATGGGCAAGAGGGGGAGCGGTGGTGTTGGCAGCCCATGTTATCATGGGGGCATATTCTTGGCTAAGGTACCTCACCCAGGGGGTCACCACCACCGGCTTTAGAAACCTTAGCGGGTTGCTTCGTATTAAGTGTATTTTGTGAAAGCCTCATAATGGATCCCTAGCCATTCACCTCAGCAGTGTTTAAGGGTCCGATCAACCTAGGCTAGATGGGATACATGGCTTATGGGTAAAGTTGTACCACCTCTGCAGAGTGTAAAACTGATATATCAGCCGTGCTCCCGGTTATGAGCGGCCTGGACTCCTCACATGATAATTGAACTTAAAGATGGAAATAAATTGAGATCCGATGATCTGCCAATGATTTGCTTAAGTGGTTTCACTTAAGTGTTTTTGTTATATTCATATTCCTTTGTTTAAATGGGATATTTGGGATTCACACTTATTAGTAAGACAGGTGTTGTTAATAAAATATTGACCAACTAAAATGGTTACTGCTCAACCTTAGTCTCACTTTGTTATACCTGCATTAATTTTTCCCCCACTTGCTGAGCCCCCACCATAAGTGAGCCCACCCTTGCTAATATTTTGATAAGAGGGTGATGCTGGAGACTTTGATGGAGATTTTAACGACGACGAATTCTAAGTCTAACGATGCACCGGTCATCTTCCTGTGGGAGATTGCCCCTATTATTTACATTCTGCTTTACTTTGATGTGATACTTGTTAAAGATACAATGATTCAGATGATGTAATAAAGTATTCTACTCTCTTTACGCCTTTATTGCATTGTCTTTTGATATATTACACTTGTGACGTCAACATATGTGTGGAAACGGATCCTGGCACACAAATGCTATGCGCTCGCTTCTGCCCCCTGGAACCGGGTGTGACATAAGTGGTATCAATGCTCTGCTAACCCCAGGTCGTTAGACTAGTTAGAAATGGAAAGCCTAGTTTCTTCAAAACTTGCTAATTTTATTCTTATAAATTATTTTATCAGCCTTACCTCTTTAAAATTTCAACTGAGTTGGCATTTCTCTTGTAGATGGTTCGTACTCTCCAAACAACCCATGTCAACACCAGCTACGCCCCTCCGCCCCGGCAAATCCCAGCCTACCCAGTGGTAGTCGAGGAAGTTCCGGTGGACCTCCCTCACATCCGAGTGGAGAATGGAGTCATCCTGGAGGATAGCTCGAAGGAACAGCTGCCGACACCCACCCTGTTGGTAGAGTCCCTGGCCTTCGCAGCTAGGTCATCGACATCGGCCCCGCCTGCACCAGCCGTCCAAGCACCTACACTCGGAGGCGACGACCCTGACGACTCTGGGGACGACGATGACGACGACGACGAAGGAGGAGACGAACACGTCAACAAGGAAGCTAACTACGACTAGCAGGACTACTTCATGGGGTTTGGACCAGTTTTCGAACATTACACATCAATGTTCGAGAGGGGGCACTTCCCCAACCTGCTGCAAGACGTGCTGCACGCGCTAGGCACCTACGTCCGCCCCTGTACGAAACAAGGCATGTGAGCAAGCCTCCCCGAGCTTGCTAATACATCACTCGCATCCACGTTAGGATGATGGATGCAGGGGATAGGGGATTCAGGACTCTATCAGCTCATGAGTCCCTGACACCGTTATCCAGCTACGCTGCCTCGGTCAGCGACGCTGCTAGATAGACCCTGTGGTCTCTTAGCCACACCTACCGGCAGCAGCTGCAGGACACGAGGTTCAGACATCTTCCTCAGCGTCTGAGTGGAGGAAGCCAGACCAACATTGTCCCAGGTGAAGCTGGTGAGGATCGCCTCAACAACCTAGCTGGTGTAGTGGCCGGTCTCAACACCGACCTGGATAGTGCCACCCTGGATCTCTCTAGGGTGCACTTGGAGCTGGAGAATGCCCATGCCAGAATTGCAGCACTGGAAGCCCAACTTCAAGGACTGGATCCGCCCGAAGCCCAGGTCCCTGCCATGGTGTTGTCTCCTCCCCGCAAGAGGCTGCGCTATGGGGAGCTCGGATCCGTCACTAGGCTGCTTTAAGTATTTTAAGTTATGATGTAATAAGTTAGTTTCTGTGTCAGACAATGATACTCTTTTTAAGTTATCTTATTAATAAATAACAACCATGTGATGGTGTTGATTGACATGTTTGAGTTGGATTTTTGTTTGAGTGCAATGGTCTTATGGAATGATGGCCATAAGGGCACATAAAAATAAAAAATAAACTTAGGATATTCCCCTCTAGAATCTTTTCTACTCCTCACTTTTCTAAGGATTTCACTTCCTAACCAATCAGATGGTGAACGCTCGTCAAGGACCCAATAACAACCGGAACCAGCGTGGTCAACAGATACCACCACCACCGAATCCCAACATGGAGCAGTTCATTGCCGCCCAGATGCAGTTTCTACAAGGACTTACTGCAACTGTTCAGCAGATTCAGCAGAACCAGCTGAATCAACAGCATCAGCAACAACAGCGGAACGCACCCCCGGCCAGAGATAAGCACCAGGATTTTATGAGTCATCACCCGCCAACATTCTCCCATGCGGTTGATCCTCTAGATGCTGATGACTAGCTCAAGGTCATTGGAAAGAAGCTTGACATCACTCAGTGCAACGACCGGGAGAAGGTTTTGTACGCCTCGGGAAGACTCGAGGGTTCTGTGTCCGACTGGTGGGATGCCTTCACAGCGGCACACCCCAATGCGGATACAATAACCTGGCAGGAGTTCTAAGCGAACTTCCGTGCTCACCATATTCCCTCGGGAATTATGAAGTTGAAGAAGAAGGAATTCCTTTCCCTTACTCAAGGGAATATGACGGTCAGTGAGTATTGTGATCGCTTCACTCAGCTTTCACGCTACGCACCAGAAGAAGTGGACACAGATGAGAAGCGCCAAGAGCATTTCCTAGAAGGATTGATCGGACCTCTGAACTATCAACTTCAGAGTCATACTTTCCCCAATTTCCAAACACTACTGAACAAGGCAATTGGCCTTGAAAGCAAAAGAAGGGAACTATCTGACCATAAAAGAAAATTTCAAGGTCAGTCCAGCAGGAACACCCGCCCGAACAACGCTCAAGGTTCGCAGTTCCGCTCTAGAAATCAAGGCGGAAACAATTATCAAATGCAACGCTCTGGACAGCAAGGCCAGAGAAATAATCAAAATCAGAACCAGCAAAGGAGCAACTCCCAGACCAACCAGAGGTCTGATGGGAGTTCACAGAACCGTCAAGGTGGCGCAAGTAACACGTAGGCCAGAAGCAACAACGCACCAGTCCAACCTAATGGTTGTTTCAAGTGCGGTGAGCTGGGCCACTATGCTAACAACTACCCAAGGCGCAACCAGCAGACACCCCAGAAAAGCAATAACCAGAGAAATGACCAGAACACCCCCGCTCGTGGATCTACACAAAACAAGACTCCGCAGAACAAAAGTAGAGGAAGGGTCAATCACGTCACCGCAGAATCAGTGCCTGAGGATGCCGACATAGTGTATGGTATGTTCCTTGATAACTCCATACCTGCATCAGTTTTTTTACTCTGGAGCATCGCATTCATTTATAACTGAGTCATTTGTGGAAAAACATAACATACCTGAGTACCCCCTTAAGAAGATGTTACACATTAGTTCACCAGGAGGTGACATGAAGGCCACACACTCATGCCCCCATGTTAATATCAAGATTCAAGGAATAGATTTTTCAGTCAACCCAATGGTCCTAGGATCCAATGGTATTGATGTGATTCTTGGATGCAATTGGTTGAAGAGTTATGATGGAGTGATACAGTGTGCCAACGGAACAATTATGTTGACAAGTCCTCAAGGTTAAAGAATCCAAGTTAGCATAGATAAGTCAACAGATGCAAAAGGAAAGACAGCGATCAATCACTTGGAAGAAAAGCCCTTGGAAAATATCAAGGTAGTGTGTGAATACCCAGATGTATTTCCGAAGGAATTACCAGGTATGCCACCTGACCGTGATATAGAGTTTTCAATTGAATTATTACCCGGAACCGCACCTATTTCGAAAAGACCTTATAGAATGGATGCCAAGGATTTAGTAGAAATGAAGAAACAAATAGAAGAATTACTAGAAAAAGGTTTCATTTACCCAAGTTCATCTCCTTGGGGAGCCCCAGTTCTATTTGTGAACAAGAAGGATGGTTCGAGGAGAATGTGCGTTGATTATAGAAGTTTGAATGAAGTAACCATCAAGAATAAATACCCATTACCTCGGATTGAAGATTTGTTTGATCAGATGAAGGGAGCTAAGATATTCTCGAAGATAGATCTGAGATCAGGATATCACCAGTTAAAAATTCGAGCAGAAGATGTACCCAAGACAGCCTTCACGACGAGATATGGATTGTATGAGTTTTTGGTCATGTTGTTTGGACTGACTAATTCACCAGCACACTTTATGAACTTGATGAATAAAGTATTCATGGAATATCTGGATCAGTTTTGTAACGCCCTAGGTGTTACCTAAGATGTTCACTCAAGACTACACAAGTAAAGCCATCATCACATGTGGTTTAACTTGAGTGAAGGACTTCAAACTTGGAAATCAAAGACCCTAAAGAAGTGCAACCCACCTTATATGTTATGCCTTGGCTTGTTATGCAAGTATGAAGGGGAGAAATTGCCCAAAACCCTAATGCAAACCCCTTGGACAATTGGGCACTATAAGTAAGTGTGACCAAAAGGTTATGAAAACCACATGATCATGACTTGGGCCAATTATAAAAGTGGTAGTACATTTAATACCCTACAAATAATAGTAAGGAAGTAACCCCAAAAAGATTTCAGAAAAACCCCAAAAGGTTCACCAAAGGGGTGAGCATGAAAGAAAAAATCAGAATTTGTCTAAGTCCAAAACCAACCTTTGGCCAAAGATCTAACATGTTCACTCTCATTCAAACTTCAAAACCATTTGACCCAATTGACAAAGTGGCGCCAAAATACCTCTAGAATACCCTGGAAAAGTATGAACCCAACCCTAAGTCGTTTGACATGACTTGGCACAAGTTTTGTCTCGGTTTGGACAGCTCTGACCTAGCCGACTTCCCACCCCCGTATCTCTCTAACCCGACCACATCTACCCTTGGAACTCACATGAACTAGGTAGCTCTAGGTGCAGGGAAGAGATCTCTCACAGGTCTTAGGGCAAGATACGCATGTTTTGGCCGCTCAACAGAGGGAAGAACAAGGGCAGAAGCAAAGAGCCACGTGTTCGACGCGCGCCCCCACATGCCCCGCGTCGCGCCAAAGCGGAGCCGGCGCCGCTGCCCGCGCCCGCGCCTATAAAGCCCCCAGGGACTTCGACCGTACTCCTCCACACGCGCTTGACCTCACTGGAGCACCAGATCACCGGCATTGCCCCGTGCACGGCGTGCCCGCGGCTAACCGAACCCCCGCCACCGTAGACCGGCCAACAGAGCCTCTCCCAGCCGCGCCCGTCCCTCGGAGTAGACCGTGCATGCCTCGGTGAAGCTCCCCAAGCAAGGAATCGAACTTTGCCTCACCGGAAAAGCCAGTCCACGGTCGCCGGGTTTCACCTGATCGCCGGTGAACATAGACCGGGTAAGTCTCTGCACCATTTTCTGATTCCCTACGCACATAGCCTCTACGTCATCCCGTGGAGCTCATCGTGCCGTTTAATTGAACTAGATCGTCGTGGTTAGGCTGGAGCTCTCGCCGCCGACGAGTTCACCCGCCTGCGCACGTGGTCTGGTCGATTCCGGCCACCACCGTCGTCGAGCCGTACATCGCTGTGACCGCCAGAACCTCCCGAAGCCAACCCCACCCCTCACCGGACCTCTCCAGCCGCCGGTAAGCCGCGCCGTCCTTTTCCTTTCCACGGTTACTTTTTGCTTAAGGGGAGGGACCGCGGGGAAGAAGAAGAAAAGGGCAGGGGGTTTTGTGCGCTGTTAGTGACTCAAGAGAATAGTAGTGCAGGGGTATAACTGAAAGAGTTAGTTTAGAAAGAACCCGAGGTCTTTCATGCAAAGTGGATTTCCAGGAAACCTTATTAATAATCTGATTTTTAATCCAAACAGAACTTGAAAAATTCATAACTTCTGTTTTGTTCACCCAAATCGAGTCAAACCAATTTTGCCAGACCCTAAATAATGTAAACTACTTAGGAAAAATATAAAACCCCTAAGTGTTACAAAAAACTTTAAAGTTTTGATTTAAATGATTAACTGATCAAAAGCTAAAAGAAATAAGGAAAAATAGCTACACTATTTGACTGGGGTTAAAAAATTTAGAGAGGTACTTAATCACTTCCTAACCTATTTAAAAATAATCAACCCCTCTGTACACCAAGTTAAGGTACAGTTTACCATTTAAATCATTTTTAGCCTAAAGTTAGAGAAAATACGAAAGGTAATTTAAATTAAGAACCAGAGAGTACCCACATTTTTGTTAGCTCCCTTATTCAGTGTAGTTTACTAGAAAAATTTATTATACCCTTGTTTAGTGCAAAAGAAAGGAGATACCTTTTAATTTAGAAAAACAAGGAAAACCTTAGAAAAATCCTTGAAAAATAACCCTGAGGAGAAAACACCCCAAACCTTGGGATAACTAATGTTTTGTTATGATAAACATAGGAAAAATATGGAATATATTGTTTGATATTTTTCAAATAACAAGTTAGTTATAAGCACCTTTTTGGCATAAAACTTTAGAAATTCACAACTAAATATCTAGTAGGCCTTTTTCTGTGATTTTTAACACAGAGGCCTAATATCACTTATGTATCTGGACAAAAATAAAGTTTGGTACAGAAACCTCAATTAAATCACAGCTATAGTGTAAAATGCCCTTTTAAAACTTATCTTTGTTAATTTTGCACAAGTAGTATCTGAATCAGTATCCACCTCAAATTTATAGGACAGATTACAGTGACAACTAGTAACCCACTGTAATTTTTGTAGAATTTTTGGAAAAAGTTAAATCACTGTTGTAGTTCAAACCCACACTAGAATTCCTTAATAGAAAATGAAGAAGGGGAATTAATAGTGGAGATTAATGTTACCCTAACCCAACCAGCAAAACCCCTTAAATGCCTACTAAAACATCTAAGGGAAATCCAAGTTTCAATCCACTGTGCTTATCCCTAGACAAAACTCAAACCTAAATTGATAAGCATAAACCACTAGGAGCCCCGTATACCCAGGAAACCCTAAGTTATTAACTAACTTAGTTTTTCTTCACTTAGCATAATGGTTACTAAATCCTGCATAATCATGGCATACATATTCTTAATCATTGCATTCGATAGATTGCAACCTCGCTGATGGAGAGTACGTCCTCGTGCCGGAGCAAGGAGTTGCTCAGGAGGTAGCCCAGGATCCAGCACCAGAGCCTGCCCCAGAGGATCTGCCTGCCCCAGCTTTGGAAGGCAAGCCCCAGTTTATGCATAACCAGTTCTATATATTATTTTACTGCACTTAATGATTGTAGGCTTGTATTGTGCACTTAAGTGTAGGAGTTGTTTGAAACCCTAGTTGCATGATCTCAGGAATCCTTTTTGTGATGGATACTAGTATGCTAGGTCGAGTAGCTGCTTTACTAATTAGGGATCTCGGTAGAAGTCGAGTGATTTTTCTAGCACTCGCGCGAGGTCAGGAATTGATTGTATCCATTTTATATCGGAATGATGATGGTCTGTTGACGACGGTCCATGGGGATGCGTCGTCTCCGATACGGAAATTGGAATAAGGATTAAGGTGTGGTACCGTGTGTCAAGCGTTTGAACGTACTAAACACATGCCGAGAAATATGGTAAATCGGTAAGCCTAGTACCTGATTGAACCTGGCAGTGGACTTTACCCCTCACGCGACCTAAGACGTGGTCTCCCATTCCGGATATGGTGGGTACAAGTGCGGTCACTGCACGACGGCAGTCGGGGTCAGTGAGGCATTGTACGCCAAGGCGGTGAGCCCTGATCTGCTGACGGGGAATCGATGGGGACGGTTGATGTGTGTGGGGACGGAGTGCCTCGCCACGTCGTATGTTTAGGTTTACCTTGCAAGGATAAAAACTCGATTCGAATCGTCTGCTTGTCGCAGCTAATGAGACTGCTTGATCCATGCTGCTACATTGAGTAACAAGTGGAAATGAGATGACTTGGCAAAAGTGGTTGATTGCTAAATGTTTGATACCATGTATGATTAGATAGGTGTACATTTAGTCTTAAGAGAGTCACACTAAAACTTGACAAAGCTAAAACTTGATTTATAAACTCAGCTAGTGCTTTTGGCAACCAAACCCCTCAGACAAAAAGTTGCATGTCTAGAGGTAGAGGAGTAGACTCCTCACACCGGGTAAGTCTAGCTGAGTATTAGTATACTCAGCCTTGCTTGTGGCATAATTTTTTTTACAGGTGCTCTGGAGGACATGGTTGCTGGAGTGACTTGGTCGTCCATCTTGCCACCAGGTTGGACAGTCGAGTGGGACCCTGCCTCGGCTGAGGAGGAGCATGAGGAGTGATGGGACTGGCTTCCCCATCTCTCTGTTTATTTACCGTTAGTTTTATTCCGCTGCAATCCGAACAATGATGACTACTTTTGCAAAAACTCCGATGATGATGTAATAAATTTAATACTCCTTAATGTATGGTTTTATGTTTTATTGCATTTGCTCTGTGCCCCACCATCGAGTGAGTACGTGGTACTTGATCCTGTCAGTGGCATCGTCGGACTAGATCCGAGGGATTGATGGGTTATTCCCATTTAAGTGTGGTCTAGCCTCTAAGGCGGGACTTAGACACTTAAGTTGGAATAATTCGGGCAGTTCCGCCACAGCTGATATCGGAGCTCGTACCACCACAGAGGAATCAATAAACTATAAATATCATCCTTTTTCTAAAGTAAAACTTGGTAGAAACAAATGTTGGATAGATCGTAGGATGATCAGGATAGACCTACGACGTGGAGCCTTAGGATGATAGAGGTGTAGCTAGGTGGCTAATTAAGTAAGCCCTACAGGCTACTATAAGGGATGGGAGATCCTTCCTATTCCCTCTAAGTTGATGTGAGGTCGTTTAGGACGAGCATGCATGCATCCTTAATTAAACTATTTAAAAATTGGGTAAGAACTTTAATACATAATAATGATAAATTTAGTACCCCAGTATAGTACCATTGTCGTAGTTATAGAGAGGCTGAGTTGCGATCCCTTTTCATTTTATAATTCTTTTTCTTTTACTTACGCATAACCGTACACAGATGGCGTCTCATGGATCCTTGGATGAAGGGAATGCACAGTCCCACACTGACGGGCTTGCACGAGAGGGTTTCCCTCGTATCTTGTGGGAGGTGCTTCAGGGAGCTGGTTACACAACACCTCCCCAGTACGCGGTGCGGCTGTTTGAGAAGCACCGAGTGCCCCGTTGTAGGGTGAGGATGACCCTGGAGCCTCATCCCCTACAGCCAGGCTGGCGTTCGCTGGACTCCGAGTCTTTTGGATATAGGGCTGAGGATACTATCGAGGCGATTGCTCTCCACGGACTGACCACCTTCTGCGGATTCCACCCCTTGGAGCTGTCCACTCACCCCATTGGTTTGTTCCCTGCGGAAAAGGAGGACGACCCAATGTGGAAGGATCGAGTGGAGCATGCCAACGATATTTGGGCTATCTACCCAGGCCAGACTGCTCACTTGACGGTGCGGTGCATGAATGCCCTGTATCGTCTGCAAGTGATGCATGGAGAAGCAATGTCCCATCTGATGGCATTGTTGGAGGCGACCAAGATCACTTTGGATAACAGAGAGGAACTTGTGGTTGACCTATCCACTGAGATGGTGGAAAAAGATCTACAAGTGGAACAGTTGTCAGATGAGATCCACGAGCTTGAGGAGCTAGTGGGAACCAGGGAGAACACCATCGAGGTTCTCGATGATCAGCTTATCAACACCCAGCAGCAGCTTGCGGAGGCTAACCATCATCTGGATATGCACCACCAGGAGATCCAGGACATGGAGGCCAACGAGGATGTCGACATTGAGGGAGGAGAGGAGCCTGCCTCTAGCTTGGACAGTGCTGGCTCAGGGAGACCACCTTCCCCCGAGTCGAGCGTTGCCTCGTTTGCTCACTAGGTCGCAGAGATAGAGTTAGAAGGCTGTGACGGTAGGACTCCTCGAGGCTAGTTTAGCTCTTGCACCCTTGGGGTACTAGGCTAGATAGAGTTGAGTCTTTTGAGTTATTGATGTAGTCATGACAAACTCTTTTGGAAATATGGATGATGAATGATGTCAGCTTTAAATTAAGAAGAGAAGTTTATGACACCTGGTATCTTTTATGAATTATGCAAGAAAACATTGGTCTTACCCTTTCAGATCTCTCACCATGTATGAACTCTGACTTCAACAATGTGATATTGAGACCATCCTTGATTTTTCAGATGGAAGGAAGAGCGCGTCGTGGACAGAATGAGCGCATTCCTCCACCACCGCCACCGCCTCCCACTCTGCAAGAGCTGATGGCTCAACAGAACGAGATTCTGCGACAGTTGGCGCAGCGTCAGCCACCACCTTAGCATTATGGTGGTGGTGATCATCAGCGTCACCCGGCGGCAGCCACTTATCAGGAGTTCCTCAGTACCTAGCCACCTTTGTTCACCAGGGCAGATGACCCACTTGATGCTGATGTATGGCTGAGGGTAGTGGAGTCCAAATTCCCACTACTCAATGGAGTTTGTTCAGAGGTGACTAAGGTCAGGTTCGCCACCCAGCAGCTTCGCGGACCCGCGCGGACGTGGTGGGACCACTTTCTTGCTATGCAGCCAGTTGACCATGAAGTGGATTGGAGAGAGTTCAAGGCAGCCTTCAGGGGGCACCATATACCAGCAGGCATTATGGACCGCAAGCTCAACGAGTTCCTGGCACTCACTCAGGGAAACCGGACAGTGTTACAGTATGCTTAGGCCTTCAATGACCTGTGCCAGTATGCCGGATATCATGCAGACACCGATGAGAAGAAGAGGGACAGGTTCAGGAGGGGGCTTAGCACTAAGCTCCGCGACCGTCTCAACACAGTCAGAGCCAACAGCTATAATGAGTTAGTCAACATGGCCATCTCCCAGGAGGATTGCATTACAGCTCGGCAGGCAGAGAAGAAGAGGAAGACCCCTGTGGCAGGACCTTCAGCTCAGCCGCAGCGCTTCAGGATTGTCTTTGACACTCAGAACAGGGGACCTCAGCAGCAGCAAGGACGTTGGGTGATCCGACCACAGCAGCAGCAGGCACCCAACCGCACCCAGTTTCCAGTTGAGAGGAACAATCAGCCACAGCAGCAGTACCGCCAGGCCAATGACAACAAGTGTTTCACTTGTGGTAACACCAGACATTATGCCAAGAATTGCCCCAGAAACCAGCAGCGGCAGGGGCAGAATGCCACCCAGAACCAAGGCAAGAGGCAGAAGGTGCAAGTGAGGCAAGGCAAACTGAACTTCACCACCATGGCTGACATTCCAGAGGGAGCACCCATCATGACTGGTATCTTTTCAGTTTTGAATTATCCTGCTATTATTCTTTTTGATTCTAGTGCATCACATAGTTTTATCAGTGCCAAATTTAGTGCCAAGTGTCAATTACCTTTTCACCACACCAATGGGGGTATTACAATTTCCACACCAGGAGGCAGGGTTGCCACCTATCAAATCAACAGACATGTGCCTATAAGGTTTGGTAGTCTGATAATTAAAACCACCCTCCTCATATTGGGTCTAGATAGCGTGGATATCATATTGGGAACTGACTGGTTAACAAGGCATCAGGCAGTAATCGATATTGCAGCTAGGGCCATTGAGGTGCACTCGCTGACTTGTGGTGAAACCATGTTGTATTTGCCCGATCAGGGTTGTACCCGCTCCTGTGCATTCACTATGATAGAGTCCCCGGTTGAGAGAATCCCTGTGGTCTGTGACTACCTAGATGTTTTTCCGGAAGAATTGCCAGGGATGCCACCCGATAGAGACATAGAGTTCACAATTGAATTGCAACCTGGGACTGCTCCTATATCCAAGAGGCCTTATAGGATGCCTCCAGCGGAATTGGCAGAATTGAAAAAGCAACTTCAAGAGTTGTTGGACAAAGGGTTTATTCGCCCAAGTACTTCACCATGGGGATGCCCAGCCTTGTTTGTAAAGAAGAAGGATGAAAGTCTGAGAATGTGTGTCGATTACCGCCCTCTCAATGCGGTGACCATCAAGAACAAATACCCACTGCCCCACATTGATGTTTTGTTTGATCAGTTGGTGGGAGCCAAAGTGTTCTCCAAGATAGACCTTCGCTCGGGCTACCATCAAATCAAGATCCGTGCCAGTGATATTCCAAAGACGACTTTCTCCACCAGATATGGGCTCTATGAGTTTTTGGTGATGTCTTTTGGGCTGACCAATGCCCCGGCTTATTTGATGTACCTAATGAACTCAGTATTCATGCCAGAGCTGGACATATTTGAGGTGGTTTTCATTGATGATATTCTGGTCTATTCCAAGAATGAAGACGAGCATACTGAGCATCTACACATCGTGCTTCAGCGACTGCGTGTCTTTATGCTAAATTGTCCAAATGTGATTTCTGGCTGAAGGGGATAAAATTTCTGTGCCACACAATTTCTCAGGATGGGATGTCAGTTGATCCTGAGAAGGTGCAAGAAATGATGGATTGGAAACCTCCTACCACAGTGAGACAGATTCGGAGTTTTCTAGGATTGGCAGGGTATTACCGACGATTTATTCCGGATTTCTCCAGAATTGACAAGCCAATGACTGAACTGTTGAAGAAAGGAGTCAAATATGATTGGAGCCAAAAGTGTGAGGATGCCTTTCATACACTAAGGCAACACTTGACCACAGCACCAGTGCTAGCTCAACCTGACAACACCAAGCCCTTTGAAGTTCATTGCGATGCTTCCGGTACGGGTTTGGGATGTGTCTTAATGCAGGACAACTGAGTCATTGCTTATGCCTCCCGAGCACTTAGACCCCATGAGCAGAACTACCCCACACATGATCTGGAGTTAGCAGCTGTGGTTCATGCTCTCAAGATATGGAGACATTACTTGATGGGAGCTCACTGTAACATTTACACTGATCATAAGAGTCTCAAGTACATTTTCACTCAGGCTGATCTTAATATGAGACAGAGGAGATGGTTAGAGCTAATCAAGGACTACGATTTGGAGGTGCATTACCATCCTGGCAAGGCCAATGTTGTGGCAGATGCCTTGAGCAGGAAAGCCCAGTGCAATTGTATGAACATGGATGCAAGAGTCACCACCCTATGTGATGAGTTGTGCAAACCAAACCTAGAAGTTGTTTCCTCCGGTGCTTTAAATTATATTTCAGTGGAGCCCACCTTATAAGGGCAAATAGTCATGGCACAGATTGGTGACAAGGGTGTTCAGGTCATTAAGGAAATGATCAAGCAGAAGGCAGAAAAATACAAATGCTTCCATCAGGACAGCAAGGGAATCCTATGGTTTGGAGACCGATTGGTTGTTCCCAAGGACCCTGAGCTCCGAAAGAAGATATTGGATGAAGCTCACCTTTCAAAATTCTCCATGCACGTACCCCGGCAGCAATAAGATGTACCATGACCTTAAATCTTTGTACTGGTGGACCAGAATGAAGAGGGAAATTGCCAAGTATATATCTGAATGTGACACCTGCCAGAGAATCAAGGCCAGTCATTTGAAGGTAGCAGGCCCTTTGCAACCCCTTCCCATACCATCTTGGAAATGGGAGGACATTTGCATGGATTTTATCGTGGGATTGCCCAATACCTCCCGGCACCATGATTCCATTTGGGTCATTGTGGACAGATTGACCAAGATAGCTCATTTCTTGCCGGTACACACCACCCACAGGACGGAGAAGTATGCAGAAATCTACATTGACCAGATAATTCGCTTGCATGGAATACCAAGGACTGTGGTATCGGACAGAGGAGCACCATTCGTGGCATGATTTTGGGAGCAATTACAGGAATCACTTGGGACCCATGTAATAAGAAGCTTAGCATACCATCCCCAAACAGATGGTCAGACAGAAAGGGTGAATCAGATTTTGGAAGACATGTTAAGGGCATGTGTGCTACACTATGGAAAGGATTGGGACAAGTGTCTTTCATTGGCAGAGTTCTCTTATAATAACATCTACCAGTCCAGTTTGAAGATGGCACCTTTTGAAGCCTTGTATGGGAGAAGGTGTAGAACCCCGCTGAATTGGTCTCAAGCAGGAGAAAGGGAAATTTTTGGACCAGACTTGGTACTTGAAGCAGAGGAAAAGGTCAGAGTCATTAAGAAGAATTTAGAAGCTGCCCAGGCCAGGCAAAAGAGTTATCATGACAAGAGAAGGAACCCTCTGCAGTTTGAAGTGGGAGATCATGTTTACCTTAAAGTGTCACCCACCAAAGGTGCCCAGAGATTTGGAATCAAGGGCAAGTTAGCTCCTCGCTACATTGGACCCTATGAGATCAAGGAAACTTGTGGACCTGTAGCATATCAATTGAAGTTGCCACCCCACCTGTCAGCAGTTCATGATGTGTTCCATGTATCTCAGCTACGGAAATGTGTCCGCTTACCCACGGAGGTGCTACCTGAAATAGAAATTGAGATAGAACCAGACTTGTCTTATAAAGAGCACCCCGTCAAGGTATTGGATCAAAAGGAGAGATCAACATGGGCAAGGTCGATCAGAATGTATAAGGTTCAGTGGAGTCACCATTCAGTGGAAGAAGCTACATGGGAGACCGAGGATTTTCTACGCTCTCGCTTCCCCGACTTTCTGCCTAAAGGAGTCGGTACGTAACCCAAAACCCCACCCCCACCTGCCCTTTGAATCTAAATATAAGAAAAACTTAGATGGTAAAGGTATAGTAAGTTTTGAAAATAACGTAAGAAGGACTTCCTTCTGAAGTTGCAAAGAGGATGACATTCGAAGAGCAGTTAACTAGAGAAACTCGGATAAAGGAAGAAACCACACACCAGCACACCTTCATGGCACCCCTCCAAAGGACTCCACCTAAAATCTCGGGACGAGATTCCTTTAAGGGGGGAGGGCTGTAACACCCCAGGTGTTACTTAGGATGTTCACTCAAGACTACACAAGTAAAGCCATCATCACATGTGGTTTAACTTGAGTGAAGGACTTCAAACTTGGAAATCAAAGACCCTAAAGAAGTGCAACCCACCTTAGATGTTATGCCTTGGCTTGTTATGCAAGTATGAAGGGGAGAAATTGCCCAAAACCCTAATGCAAACCCCTTGGACAATTGGGCACTATAAGTAAGTGTGACCAAAAGGTTATGAAAACCACATGATCATGACTTGGGCCAATTATAAAAGTGGTAGT
This sequence comes from Zea mays, assembly GCF_902167145.1. Taxonomy (NCBI): domain Eukaryota; kingdom Viridiplantae; phylum Streptophyta; class Magnoliopsida; order Poales; family Poaceae; genus Zea; species Zea mays. Next base: position 142,276,556 of record NC_050103.1, read on the forward strand.
ACATTTAATACCCTACAAATAATAGTAAGGAAGTAACCCCAAAAAGATTTCAGAAAAACCCCAAAAGGTTCACCAAAGGGGTGAGCATGAAAGAAAAAATCAGAATTTGTCTAAGTCCAAAACCAACCTTTGGCCAAAGATCAAACATGTTCACCCTCATTCAAACTTCAAAACCATTTGACCCAATTGACAAAGTGGCGCCAAAATACCTCTAGAATACCCTGGAAAAGTTTGAACCCAACCCTAAGTCGTTTGACACGACTTGGCACAAGTTTTGTCTCGGTTTGGACAGCTCTGACATAGCCGACTTCCCACCCCCGTATATCTCTAACCCAACCACATCTACCCTTGGAACTCACATGAACTAGGTAGCTCTAGGTGCAGGGAAGAGATCTCTCACAGGTCTTAGGGCAAGATACGCAAGTTTTGGCCGCTCAACAGAGGGAAGAACAAGGGCAGAAGCAAAGAGCCACGTGTTCGACGCGCTCTGAGCTCGCCAGAGCACGCCCGACGCGCGCCCCCGCATGCCCCGTGTCGCGCCAAAGCCGAGCCGGTGCCGCTGCCCACGCCCGCGCCTGTAAAGCCCCCAGGGACTTCGACCGTACTCCTCCACACGCGCTCGACCTCACCGGAGCACCAGATCACCGGCATTGCCCCGTGCACGGCGTGCCCGCGGCTAACCGAACCCCCGCCACCGTAGACCAGCCAGCAGAGCCTCTCCCAGCCACGCCCGACCCTCGGAGTAGACCGTGCATGCCTTGGTGAAGCTCCCCAAGCAAGGAATCGGACTTTGCCTCGCCGGAGAAGCCAGTCCACGGTCGCCGGGCTTCACCCGATCGCCGGTGAACGTAGACCGGGTAAGTCTCTGCACCATTTTCCGATTCCCTGCGCACATAGCCTCTACGTCATCCCGTGGAGCTCATCGTGTCGTTTAATTGAACTAGATCGCCGTGGTTAGGCCGGAGCTCTCGCCGCCGACGAGTTCACCCGCCTGCGCATGTGGTCCGGTCGATTCCGGCCACCACCGCCGTCGAGCCGTACATCGCTGTGACCGCCAGAACCTCCCGAAGCCAACCCTGCCTCTCGCTGGACCTCTCCCGCCGCCGGTAAGCCGCCCCGTCCTTTTCCTTTCCACGGTTACTGTTTGCTTAAGGGGAGGGACCGCGGGGAAGAAGAAGAAAAGGGCAGGGGGTTTCGTGCGCTGTCAGTGACTCAAGAGAATAGTAGTGCTGGGGTATAACTGAAAGAGTTAGTTTAGAAAGAACCCAAGGTCTTCGATGCAAAGTGGATTTCCAGGAAACCTTATTAATAATCTGATTTTTAATCCAAACAGAACTTGAAAAACCCATAACTTCTGTTTTGTTCACCCAAATCGAGTCAAACCAATTTTGCCAAACCCTAAATAATGTAAACTACTTAGAAAAAATATAAAACCCCTAAGTGTTACAGAAAACTTTAAAGTTTTGATTTAAATGATTAACTAATCAAAAGCTAAAAGAAATAAGGAAAAATAGCTACACTATTTCACTAGGGTTAAGAAAATTTAGAGAGGTACTTAATCACTTCCTAACCTATTTAAAAATAATCAACCCCTCTGTACACCAAGTTAAGGTAGAGTTTACCATTTAAATCATTTTTAGCCTAAAGTTAGAGAAAATATGAAAGGTAATTTAAATTAAGAACCAGGGAGTACCCACATTTTTGTTAGCTCCCTTATTCAGTGTAGTTCACTAGAAAATTTATTATACCCTTGTTTAGTGCAAAAGAAAGGAGATACCTTTTAATTTAGAAAAACAAGGAAAACCTTAGAAAAATCCTAGAAAAATAACCCTGAGGAGAAAACACCCCAAACCTTGGGATAACTAATGTTTTGTTATGATGAACATAGGAAAAATATGGAATCTATTGTTTGATGTTTTTCAAATAACAAGTTAGTTATAAGCACGTTTTTGGCATAAAAATTTAGAAATTCGCAACTAAATATCCAGTAGGTCTTTTTCTGTGATTTTTAACACAGAGGCCTAATATCACTTATGTATCTGGACAAAAATAAAGTTTGGTACAAAAACCTCAATTAAATCACAGCTATAGTGTAAAATGCCCTTTTAAAACTTATCTTTGTTAATTTTGCACAAGTAGTATCTGAATCAGTATCCACCTCAAATTTATAGGACATATTACAGTGACAACTAGTAACCCACTGTAATTTTTGCAGAATTTTTTGAAAAAGTTAAATCACTGTTGTAGTTCAAACCCACACTAGAATACCTTAATAGAAAATGAAGAAGGGGAATTAATAGTGGAGATTAATGTTACCCTAACCCAACCAGCAAAACCCCTTAAATGCCTACTAAAACATCTAAGGGAAATCCAAGTTTCAATCCACTGTGCTTATCCCTAGACAAAACCCAAACCTAAATTGATAAGCATAAACCACTAAGAGCCCCGTATACCCAGGAAACCCTAAGTTATTGACTAACTTAGTTTTTCTTCACTTAGCATAATGGTTACTAAATCCTACATAATCATGGCATACATATTCTTATTAATTGCATTCGATAGATTGCAACCTCGCTGACGGAGAGTACGTCCTCGTGCCGGAGCAAGGAGTTGCTCAGGAGGTAGCCCAGGATCCAGCACCAGAGCCTGCCCCAGAGGATCTGCCTGCCCTAGCTTTGGAAGGCAAGCCCCGGTTTATGCATAACCAGTTCTATATATTATTTTACTACACTTAATGATTGTAGGCTTGTATTGTGCACTTAAGTGTAGGAGTTGTTTGAAACCCTAGTTGCATGATCTCAGGAATCCTTTTTGTGATGGATACTAGTATGCTAGGTCGAGTAGCTGCTTTACTAATTAGGGATCTCGGTAGAAGTCGAGTGATTTTTCTAGCACTCGCGCGAGGTCAGGAATTGATTGTATCCATTTTATATCGGAATGATGATGGTCTGTTGACGACGGTCCATGGGGATGCGTCGTCTCCGAGACGGAAATTGGAATAAGGATTAAGGTGTGGTACCGTGTGTCAAGCGTTTGAATGTACTAAACACATGCCGAGAAATATGGTAAATCGGTAAGCCTAGTACCTGATTGAACCTGGCAGTGGACTTTACCCCTCACGCGACCTGAGACGTGGTCTCCCATTCCAGTTATGGTGGGTACAAGTGCGGTCACTGCATGACGGCAGTCGGGGTCAGTGAGGCATTGTACGCCAAGGCGGTGAGCCTTGATCTGCTGACGGGGAATCGATGGGGACGGTTGATGTGTGTGGGGACGGAGTGCTTCGCCATGTCGTATGTTTAGGTTTACCTTGCAAGGATAAAAACTCGATTCGAATCGTCTGCTTCTCGCAGCTAATGAGACCGCTTGATCCATGCTGCTACATTGAGTAACAAGTGGAAATGAGATGACTTGGCAAAAGTGGTTGATTGCTAAATGTTTGATACCATGTATGATTAGATAGGTGTACATTTAGTCTTAAGAGAGTCACATTAAAACTTGACAAAGCTAAAACTTGATTTATAAACTCAGCTAGTGCTTTTGGCAACCAAACCCCTCAGCCAAAAAGCTGCATGTCTAGAGGTAGAGGAGTAGACTCCTCACACCTGGTAAGTCTAGCTAAGTATTAGTATACTCAGCCTTGCTTGTGGCATAATTTTTTTTACAGGTGCTCTAGAGGACATGGTTGCTGGAGTGACTTGGCCGTCCATCTTGCCACCGGGTTGGACAGTCGAGTGGGACCCTGCCTCGGTTGAGGAGGAGCATGAGGAGTGATGGGACTGGCTTCCCCATCTCTCTGTTTATTTACCGTTAGTTTTATTCCGCTGCAATCCGAACAATGATGACTACTTTTGCAAAAACTCCTATGATGATGTAATAAATTTAATACTTATTAATGTATGGTTTTATGTTTTATTGCATTTGCTCTGTGCCCCACCATCGAGTGAGTACGTGGTACTTGATCCTGTCAGTGGCCTCGTCGGACTAGATCCGAGGGATTGATGGGTTATTCCCATTTAAGTGTGGTCTAGCCTCTAAGGCGGGACTTAGACACTTAAGTTGGAATAATTCGGGCAGTTCCGCCACAAGTTTGTGGTCGTATTCATTGACGACATACTGATATACTCTTCGAATGAAGAAAAACACGAAGATCATCTAAGGCTAGTCCTACAAAAGCTTCGTGACAACCAATTATATGCAAAATTCTCAAAGTGTGATTTTTGGCTTAAGGAAGTTGCTTTCTTAGGGCATATTGTTATCGATGGTGGACTTAAAGTGGACCCAGGAAAGATAAGTGAGATACTGGATTAGAAGCAACCAAAGGATGCGTCCAAGATCAGAAGTTTTCTTGGATTGGCAGGATACTATAGAAGATTTATTGAAGGTTTTTCCAAGTTAGTGAAACCTCTTACCTCACTACTGGAGAAAGGTAAAGAGTTCAAGTGGGATGAAGCTTGTCAGAATTGTTTTGAAGAACTCAAGAAAAGGTTAACCACTGCACCAATATTGGTAATGCCAGACATTCAGAAGGGATTTGATGTGTATTGCGATGCATCACACCTTGGACTTAAATGTGTGCTAATGCAAGAAGGAAAAGTGATAGCTTATGCCTCATGGCAGTTGAGAAAGCATGAGAAGAATTATCCTACACATGATTTGGAACTAGCTGCCGTAGTGCATGCTTTGAAGATTTGGAGGCACTACATGATTGGAAACAAGTGCAAAATCTTCACGGATCACAAAAGCTTGAAATATATATTCACTCAGAAAGAACTCAATCTAAGACAGAGAAGATGGCTTGAGTTGATTAAGGACTATGATTTGGAAATACAATATCACCCCGGAAAAGCAAATGTAGTAGCTGATGCTTTGAGCCGTAAGGGTCAAGTGAACAACATCACTACTCATTTGATGTCACAAGAATTGTGCTGGGAAATGGAACAACTCAAGCTTGGTATGCTCAATAATGTAGAAGCAACAGTTATGGAAGTTGAATCTACTTTGGAAGAAGAGATTCGTAAAGGACAAGAGTCCAATGAGAAAATTAAGGAAATTAAAACTTTGATTGGTTTGGGAAAAGCCCCAGATTTCACGGAAGATGATCAAGGCATAGTATGGTTTAAGAAGAGAATCTGCGTACCAGAAATCGAACACCTGCGCCAACTTATTTTGAGAGAAGCTCATGATTCAGCTTACTCTATTCACCCTGGTAGTACAAAGATGTACCAGGATCTTAAGGAAAAGTATTGGTGGTACGGTTTGAAAAGAGATGTTTCTATTCATGTTGCATTATGTGACGTGTGTCAGCGAGTTAAAGCCGAACACCAAAGACCAGTAGGATTGCTACAACCTCTCAAGGTACCTGGATGGAAATGGGAAGAAATCAGTATGGATTTCATAGTTGGACTACCCCATACTCGGGATGGCTATGATTCAATATGGGTCATAGTAGACAGGTTGACTAAAGTGGCACACTTTATACCTGTGAAGACAACTTACTCGGGAGCCCAGTTAACAGAGTTGTACATGTCGAGGATTGTTTGTCTGCATGGAGTACCGAAGAAGATCGTATCAGATCGAGGAACCCAGTTTACCTCGCGCTTTTGGAAAACACTACATGAGTCCATGGATACCAAGCTAAATTTTAGTTCAGCTTATCATCCGCAAACGGATAGGCAAACAGAAAGAACAAACCAAGTGTTGGAAGATATGCTAAGAGCTTGCGCTCTAAAGCATGGTAGAAGCTGGGATAAAAGTTTGCCTTATGCAGAATTCTCATATAACAACAGTTATCAGGCAAGTCTAAAAATGGCACCATTTGAAGCACTTAACGGACAGAAGTGTAGAACACCACTTTATTGGAATTAGACTGGAGAAAGTCAAGTATTTGGTCCAGAAATTCTCCAAGAAGTGGAAAAGCAAGTGCAGATTATCAGAGAAAATTTGAAGACAACACAGTCAAGACAGAAAAGCTATGCTGATAATAGAAGAAGAGAGGAATGAAAAGGTTTAAAGTTAAAGGAAAATTATCTCCTCGCTATATCGGCCCATTCAAGATTTTAGAAAGAAAAGGTGAAGTAGCCTATCAGTTAGAGCTACCCGATAGATTATCAGATGTGCATGACGTATTTCACGTGTCACAACTTAAGAAGTGCTTAAGAGTACCAGAGGAACAGTTACCCATGGAAGAACTGAATGTCAATGAGGATTTGACTTATTCGGAGTACCCTGTCAGAATTCTGGATACATCTCGCAGAATTACACGGAGTAAAGTTATTAACATGTGCAAAGTTCAGTGGAGTCATCATTCGGAAGATGAGGCCACTTGGCAAAGAGAAGATGAACTCAGAGCAGAATTTCCCCAGTTATTCTCAGAAGTTTCTTAATCTCGAGGACGAGATTCTTTTTAAGAGGGGTAGGTTTGTAACACCATAAAAGCCATCAACTAAAAATAATGAATTTAGTTATTATGGTAATTACGATAATAATTTTTTAAGTGTTTAATTATTTATTTGCATTTTAATCATTTTTCTTTGTATGTGCATGATTGATTATCGGATGTTTAATATCAATTCTTTTTAAAATAAAATACTAGTAAATAATATAATAATTAAATAATATAATAATTATTAGTCTAAAAATAAATATGTTATCTATAAATAATTTTGGTAAATTTCTGGGAATTTTTGAGCTCTTTAAAAATTCATTTCGCAATTTAGAAAAAAAGAAAAAAAACAAACCCTAATCTAAACCGGCCCACCAGGGCCCATCTACCAAACCCTATCGCGCACGCCTGCTTCTTCCCAGCCAAGCCGCCGCCGCCCTGTGCTTCCTTCTCCCTCCCTAACTCTCTCTCTCCTCTCATCTCTCTCCCCTCTCTCTGCTCTCTCTCACGCTCGCGCCAAGGCCCGACCGCATCGGCCGAGCAGCGGCCGAGCCCCGACCGCCTCCTAGGCCGTGACGCCCGTGGCCCCTGCGCCTGCGCCCACCCTGCAGCGCCCCTACACCCGCGTGGCCAGGGAGCCCGACGGCCGAGCCGACCCCTGCGCCTGCAACTCGTGCAGCCGCTCCCTGCCCCAGCCTCCCCGCGCACCAGACGCGACCCCGGCCGAGCCCTGCCCCGAGACGAGCAGCCGACCAAGAGCCACTGAGCGAGCCCAGGCCGAGTCCGACCCACGCCATGCACAGCTGCGCGACCAAGCCCACCGTCCGTTCGCCACCGCATTAATGGAGTTCAAGGCGTCCGTTTATTCCTCCCCTCATTCCTCCTCTCCCCATTACGAGCAGGAAACGGTAGCACCATTGAAGTCCTCCATGAAGACCCGCCGGTGCCCCCATGACCTCCCTGGCCGACTCTCCATCTCCCCTCCCTCTCTCTATAAATGTGTCGAGCTCTCTCTCTCCCTTCCTCCCCTACCCGAGCTCTCTCTCATTCCTCGCACTCTCTCGCTCGCCGTTCGTCACCGGAGTTCGCCGTGGTCGCCGGAGCTCGCCGTTCGTCGTTGGAGTTCGTCGTTCATCGCCGGAGCCACGCACTCGCCATCCGAAGCCAAATCCCTGCTCTTCTCCATCCGGTCGAAACCCGTCGAGCCATCCCTGTCACACGCACGAACCCAAGGTTGCACAACGAGAGCTACAGGCATTTTCGACGGCAGCTGGCCGCCAAAAAACCCGGCCGAAAATAAGGCTATATTTTCGGCGGCTAGGCCCTGGCCGCCGAAAATAAGCTATTTTCAGCGGCTCACTCCCTGGCCGCCGAAAATATATAATAATTTCCGGCGGCCACGTAGTTAGCCGCCGAAAATTAAAACTGCCGAAAATAGTACTCTTATTTTCGGCGGCTAGGGAAGCCGCCGAAAATTAATAATTTCAGAGCAAAAAATTGAAAAAAATACAAAAAATAACAGAAAATTTATACAAAATTCATACAATAACAGAAATTTCATACAATAACAGAAATTTCATACTTGAGTTCACAACATAAAACTTGAGTCCATACAAATATAAAGTCCACAATAGTCCATACAAACATAAAATCCACAAATAGTTCATTACAACGCACAGTGCGGCATAAAGCTAACTTAATCACATATTGGGGTCGTTGGAGTTGTGTCCACTACCTCCAAAAACCAAGAACTGGTTGACGAAGTCGTGTAACGGGTTTGGATCCTAAAGAAAAAAGAAGACATTAATAACGGCATTGGTTACATATATAACGACTATTCAAACAAATTGTTTCTCAAACTAACCTCTCCTACATAAGCTCCCTCCCCTGCATAAGCTCCTCCTGGTGCTGGTATGACCGGTGGTGGCGTGTTGTGGCCCATGACCTCGGATCCCTACAAAATCAAGTTTAGTAAAGATTTGAAATTAGGTTGATACAAACGACAAGTCTTAACTAAATTGAAGCACCTGAGGTGGAGGTGGAGGTGGTGGAGCATGTAATCCCCACTGAGGCATCGGCGACTGAAACTGAGGGAAAACAAATGGTTGCTGCTGTGCCTGCTGTGGAAACCAAGACTGTTGCAAATATAATATATTAGTTATAGAACCAATATCGAGCGTGTTGAGAATAAATAAGACACTCACGTTCATTGCATAAAGGGGTGTTTCCTGGGCAACCAGCGTCGATGACAATCGAAGTAAGTGATCTTTCCACCATGAGCAAGACGGAAGCAATCTGTATCTGAACCGCAATATGGACATGTCAATCTACCATGTGTACTCCAACCGGTAAAAATAGCATACGCCATGAAGTCATGCACCGACCACAAATACGCAACTCGAAGTTTGAATATCTATTTTGTAAATACATCGTATGCTTCAACACCTTTCCAAAGCTCCTTCAACTCTTCAATCAAGGGTTTTAACATGACATTGAGGTTCTTTCCAGGATAGTCTGGGCCAGGAATGATTAAGCAAAGAAATATAAATTCATATTTCATACAAAGAGAAGGTGGAAGGTTGTATGGAATAACAAAGACGGGCCAACATGAGTATGATGATGCCATTTGACCAAAAGGTGTGAAGCCATCGGTCGCGAGGCCGATTCGAACATTCCTCGGATCAGCTGCAAATTCGGGATCAAACGTGTCGAGAGCCTTCCATGCATCCCCATCTGAAGGGTGCACAATTAAGTCATCGTTATCACGGACACCTTCTTTGTGCCATCGCATGTGCATCACAGTTTTTTTAGATAGAAACATCCGTTTCACTCGAGGAGTTAGTGGCAAGTAGCGGAGCTGCTTATGTGCAACATCTGTCATCACCTTCTCACCCTCATCATTAACAACTTCCACAAATCTAGATTGTCCACATTTCAGACATTTTTTCTCTTCCGCATGCTCCTTCATGAAAAGCATACAATTATTTTTGCACACATCAATCTTCTCATAATCCATACCGAGACCTTTGATAATTGTCTTTGATTGGTACATGTCTTTAGGCAACTTATTGGGCTTTGGGAGCACATCTCCTAATAACTTTAAAATCTCATTGTAACAATTGTTCGAGAAAAAGTACTTGGACTTAATGGCCATGAGTCGAGTCACAAAAGCGAGTATACTCACATCTGTGTGTTCATGCAACGGCTCTTCAGAGTCTTTTAGTAGTTTAAAAAATCTGGAAACCTCTGGTGTGGCAGGATCCTTGGAGCTTAGGTTGAATTCTGGACGTAGCTAATCTAGCATCTCATGCATCGCATCATCGCCAGCCCAATCATTGTTCTCCTCCTCTTCTACATTCCGGTTGGGTACTACCTCACCATGATGTTCCCACACCTCATATCCGGGCATAAATCCAAACTGACAAAGATCTAGGCTAACTCTTTCCTTATTAAGAAATATACTGTTTTCGTGCCGCCTACAAGGGCATCTGACAGTGCCGGTTAAGGACAAGGCGAATACGTGGTCCACAAAATCTTTGGTCTTGGCTACCCACTCATCAGAATGACGTCCATTTCTACTCCAGCTATTGTACATCCATGCACGATCTTCAGCCATGCCTGAGACTGTTAAACCGAACCATATCGTGAAAACATTATTCAACTACGTTAATGGTTTCGGTCCTATATGTATAGGCAAGAATAGGTTCTAAACCCACAGCAAGCTAGCAGGACCAAAAAAAATTCGGCAGCATGACCTCGCTGCCACTAAACAATATAAGAATGAACCACATATACCACGTACATATGTCTTTCCTAAACGACATAAACCACATATAATACTAATCAACAAACACATATATAATTAATCAACAAACACATATATATAAACCACTAATACATTAATAAACCACATATTATACAATAAAATATGGCCAAAAATACACAATATAATTTCAAAAATATACTAAACAATAGTATTAATCAAACGCACTAATCAACAAACACAATTACAACGATATACTAATTTCGGCGACAATTCAATAAAAGGCCGTCGAAAATAAGAAATAAAATAGGCAAAAAATACCTTAATGGAGCCGAGGTCGATCCGAGCATCCGGGCTTGCGTGCGGTGCGTCGACGAGGCGCGGGCGGCGTGGCTGTGAGCGGCGCGGCATGGATGTGGGCGGGCCGGCGGCGCTGCCGTGCGGCCGGACGTCCACACGACGCGGCGGGGGCGGACAGCGGGGGTCCACGGCGCGGCGGGGGTGGCCGACGAGGGCGGACCGCGGGCGGCTGGCGGGGGCGGACGGCGGGGGCGGTCGGTGGGTGTCCACGGCGCGGCGGGGGTGGCGGCCGACGAGGGCGGACCGCGCGCTCGGGCGGTCGGCCGGCGTCCACGGCGCGACGGGGTGGCCGGCGAGGGGCGACCGTCAGGCGCGCGGCAGGGGCAGGCGGCGACGGCGGCGGACGAACGGCCGAGCGCGGGATCGAGCGAGAGAGAAAGAGAGAGAACAGAGGAGGAGACGCGCACGCGGTTTTTAATGTTTAATTTTCGGCGGCCGAGACAGGTAGCCGCCGAAATTAGTACTATTTTCGACGGCTACCTTATAGACCGCCGAAATTAGTGCTATTTTCGGCGGCCTGCTCGGACCGCTGGAAATAACGTATAATTTTCGGCGGCCAGGGCTCAGTCGCCGAAAATAACCCTGGCCGCCGAAAATGTTCTACAGTGTTGTTGTGTTGTTTATGAAACCATGTGTTATGGCTCGAATCCATAGTCAATCCTATTTTCGATAGGACTGGTTGACAATTGAATCCAATTTTTCCCATTATTTGACTGTCCATAATAGTGCGGAAAGAAAGCTCGGAGGAAGAGTGGCCTTGCGTTTCTCGCCCCTTTGCCTTAGGATTCGTTAATTCTCTTTCTCGATGGGACGGGGATGGGATATAACTCAGCGGTAGAGTGTCACCTTGACATGGTGGAAGTCATCAGTTCGAGCCTGATTATCCCTAAACCTAATGTGAGTTTTTTCTATTTTGATTTACTCCCCCACCACGATCGAACGGGAATGGATAAGAGGCTTGTGGGATTTGAAGACGACCCAAATTAATTTGTGTATTTTATAAAATACTTTTGATTCGATTCATGAATTATATGCTTATTTTGTTGTATTATGAACATGTGTGATCCGCAATTCATGTGTATGTGTGTTATGGAATTTTTGGTAGAGATATGCTATTATTAGTACACCGTGATTGTTCATGTTAGTCCATGCGTTGATTTTTGGATTAAAGAAATATGACAAGAATTTAGTAGTCACATGTTGGTGATAAAAATACTAGATAAGAAACTTTGTAGTCAAATTTGGTCACAATGAACTTTAAAAACTATTTGGAGAATTATAGTCATAGGTTCATTTTAATGGATTTAGAAAATAGTATAGAATTCATGTCATATAAACGTTATAGGATTTTAGATGATTTATATCTGATTATATTATTAATATTTTCTTTTTATAAAGAAAGGAGAAAATACCACTAGTAGTATGGAAAATAGATTTTTACTAGCCAAAATAAACATGTTCGCGAGTATAGCACTTAAATTCTTAGAGTTAGTAAAATACTTGTTTATATCAAAATAACCTCGCTTGTGTTATAAAAAGTTCAATTAGTAATTTATAGGGATTTTTAGAATATTAATATTAATAGATTCATTTTTAGCCATACTCAATAATTCAAGTTAGAAATAAAAAGAATAAAAATTACTAGTCTATTTATTAGTATTGAAGACAATAACTACCACTTATTTTTATTGATGATGTTAATACGTATTAATACTAGTTAAAAACTCTATTTATAGTACCCACTCATAAATTCACCATTTAGGACTCACAATAATAGCTATAATTGAATTAATAAGTATTTATGCGTTTAGGACGTATTTAAGGTGTGATAAGTGTGATGTGTTAATGTGTATGTAATGATGTATGTTTATGTAATGGCGCATGTTTATTTATTGGTGTATGTTTTCTCTTTGTATGGCAACGTACGACGTTATTAGAAGCTGAGTTTGTGGTAGAGGATCCGAATTCGTTCGGGGACAATCCGCAGGACGCTTTTGAGCAAGGCAAGTGGATTCTCCCTCTGCATATTCTTTTTTGTACCCAATCATTGCATATAATAATGTTTACTTTTTGATATACTGCATAATTTGATGGGTTTCACCTAATTAAGGATTTACTAGATTTACCAACTGAATTCCTTGTTTACCCTGGTAAATTATTAAACTTTGCAAATTTGTGCTACCGCTCAACTTAATGATTTTAATGTCACTCATTAATTGGTATTAATGTTCCAAAATTGAAATTGGCAATTATGACATTAACCCAATGATTAAAACAACATTATTTCATATTAATTGGAACATGGAGTGACCACCCAGGATAACAGTGCAACCACGAGTGCTATCATGGCTCTGGTTTTGGTAATTAGCTTTATATGCTTAGTGTCTGGCAACCTTACCTGAAATATGGGCAAGAGAGGGAGCGGTGGTGTTGGCAGCCCACGTTATCATGGGGACGTATTCTTGGCTAATGTACCTCACCCAGGGGGTCACCACCACCGGCTTTAGAAACCTTAGCAGGTTGCTTCGTATTAAGTGTATTTTGTGAAAGCCTCATAATGGATCCCTAGCCATTCACCTCAGCAGTATTTAAGGGTCCGATCAACCCAGGCTAGATGAGATACATCAGTCGTGCTCTCGGTTATGAGCGGTCTGGACTCCTCACATGATAATTGAACTTGAAGATGGAAATAATTTGAGATCCGATGATCTACCAATGATTTGCTTAAGTGGTTTCACTTAAGTGTTTTTGTTATATTCATATTCCTTTGTTTAAATGGGATATTTGGGATTCACACTTATTAGTAAGACAGGTGTTGTTAATAAAATATTGACCAACTAAAATGCTTACTGCTCAACCTTAGCCTCACCTTGTTATACCTGCATTAATTTTTCCCCCACTTGCTGAGCCCCGACCATAAGTGAGCTCACCCTTGCTAATATTTTGATAAGAGGGTGATGCTGGAGACTTTGATGGAGATTTTAACGACGACGAATTCTAAGTCTAACGATGCGACGGTCATCTTCCTGTGGGAGATTGCCCCTGTTATTTACATTCCGCTTTACTTTGATGTGATACTTATTAAAGATACAATGAATCAGATGATGTAATAAAGTATTCTACTCTCTTTATGCCTTTATTGCATTGTCTTTTGATATATTACACTTGTGACGTTAACATATGTGTGAAAACGGATCCTAGCACACATATGCTATGCGCTCGGTTCTGCCCCCTGGAACCGGGTGTGACATCACCCCCTCTAGGTGCTCTCATAAATAGGTGTAATATATAGGATCTAGGTGTGGCCATCTTCTACCATCATCTCACCTTCTTCATCTTTTCTTTCTTGGCTTTAGATCGGTTTGTTAAAAAAAGGAAATGTTTGTTTACAAAGGCATGATCCAATTGCTGCAAACTTATCATGATTATAAATACTGTTAAATTAGTGTTGCATGATAGCCTTGCATGTGAAAGGGCATGGTGGTGGTTACCTATAAGGTGGGAAGCATCAAACCTATCACGCGGGAAAGACCCCTAACCTACCACTAACTTACCTTCCAACCAATCCATTCGATCTTGTGCTGCTACTGGACATCTCGATTTTTTCACAGATTGAAGATGAACTAGAGATTCGATCGACGAACCAGAAGCGCGGTGACGAAGCTCTCATCGAGCCAGTCACGGTGATGTTCTGGGTTGCCCTGGAAGATGAACGGACAGAGAGAAATTCCTCGCCGGAGTTGTCGCTAGAGTTGGGGAGGAACTCAAACTTCAATGAGCAGGCCGTGACGACTTATGGCTGCGAGCTTAGCTGGCGGCGGGCTATTATGGCTTGAATGGCGATGGCGCTGGTGCGAGGCTATAGAGGAGATGAGTCTATGGTTGATGGCTTGAGGTGTTATGGTGGCATGTTTTTATATAGAGGGAGATGGGTGGTTACATTACACATCTAATCTAGTAACATAGTCTTATGATAATCCAACTCTACTTATTTGTTAGAATCCTATCCTATTTGTTTTTGACTCTAACTATCTCTTTTATTTCAATAATTTTTTTGTCATATTTATACTCCTAAAGTACTAAACATATTAGACCTCCAATTTAAATAAATCTTAGAATATATTTTATTTAAATTTAAATTTTTGGTGTTACATGCGAGATGAAAGGAGTATTTTCTTAAATATTTTATTGCAATATCTTAATTTGTATGACTATGTAAAGGACGTCGTATACAAACAAACCAACCAAACATACATCGATACATTATATTAACTTATATTTTATTTCAATTTTTTTCTATCTATTTTAAATTTAAAATTCAAGTCTACTTTAGAACTAAGTTAAAATTTCTATTTCAAGCATAAATTGCAACAAACAAAAATTCAACAAGAATGCAAAACATTTTTTATTAATTAATCTATCCATTTAAGAAAATGCTTCAAACAATACATATAACTTGGTCGGAGTAATTCATGTAAGATGTTTTAGCATAATGATTATTTAAGAAAATAATTCAAACATATAGCCACATTTTTATATTTAACATTTATTTAAATTTTAGAAAAATAGTTTAAATTTATAACTTTATTATACAAACTCTTTAAATTTTAAATCTTTAGAGAATTTTACTGAATCCTAAAATAAGATTTTGGTGTGTTACAGAGCATAACTCATAAATTCTCGTGTGTCGAGCTTAATTGGTAAAATAGTGCGTATGATCTTTATGTTGCATGAATGCCCTCAATCGGTACTCCTTTTTACAGAAGTACCTATAATTATTATTAATTGGTGTCATATACATGAATGCACTAAACACATAAGGAGAATTTAGTATCTAAATTATGCAATTGGTGACCTGCTTTATTTTTCAGTTAGTGTTTTTCAATTCGCTGTTTCATATCTCCAAATGGTCACTAGGGGTAAAATCCATACTTGTGCAAGTTGATGTTGTCTCTTGTCTTAAGCTTGCAAATGAATTTTAAGATGAAGCACAAGTTTGAAAATCTCCATGAAAAGTTGAAGTGCAAAATTATATCACTTCATGACACTCACATATTACCTTTGTGCATCTAAGACCCCTTTAATGCTAGTGTGTGCATAAAAAATGTTTATTCTTTTCATCACTCTCGACTCTCACTTGTTTCATGTTCAAAAATGAACTTTTTTGGCGATTAATGCAAAGTGGGAGAGAAAAGTGGGGATATATTTTGTGAGGAGATTGAAGATGATAGTTAAGAGAAAAGAGCTTTGATGATTATGACAAATGTGGAGAAATTTGTAGAACTTAGATCTTAATGTCTTAATCATGTCAAGGGGGAAAGGAGGAGGAAAAGGAGAGAAAGGTAAAATGGGGAGAGAGTAGAAAATAAAAATGCTAATTAGAGTGCATAATATGTCATGAACATCATATTTATCTTTATGACACTCGGCACCTCACAGATGCTATGATATAGGAATGTCCCCACACATTAACTTAAATATGTGCATCTGTCATTTAAGGCCAAAATTTGTATTCCTCTCAATGCACGCTTTTAGGGGCAACACTCTATATTATATGATTCAAAATCTTGTTTATCAATCTCTTGTAAGATTTAATAGTGTTGTCATCAATCACCAAAAAGGGGGAGATTGAAAGTGCATCTATCCCTTTGTAGGTTTTATGAATTGAATGACATAATATTAAAAGTCTAACTAGTTTGTTAAGTGCTGAACAGGATAAACCTCAGAATAACAGTGAGAAGAATACAAGAGTTCAACACAAGGCAATATTAGGAATATTCCATAAGAGATCAAGTGGATGTGTGGATGTGGAATATCACAGGCAATATGAGAAAGCAAACAAGTTTGATAAAAGTAGAATGAGACTTAAGTGAAGGATGAATTAGAGAAGTGTCATGCATAGAAGGTTTGCTTATGGACAAATATAAGAAAGGAAGAACGATGGACATTAATCATATTCTAAGATGGATATTCAATTTACACTCAAGATGGTGTGACTTAAGGAAATCTTGATAGGGTGAAGATTGATCATATTACTGCAAGGAAAAGTACTGTGAGGCACTAAGAGAAGGAGAAGGTCAAGCAGACGTCTTGAAGAGAGAGGTACCAAGGCTAAGGTAAAGAAGTACTTGCATTTACTTGAGGGATTAATCAAGCTCAAGAGAAGTCATGCAATGTTTGAATGATCTTTGTTGGAAGAAAGATGTGAAGAAAGAATTGGACACTGATTATGTTGGTTTTCAATGTAATGTGAGTTGGAGATAGTCTAATAGGGTGAAGACATGCAATGAAAGGGCTTCAAGGGACCAAATGAATGTGAAGGTCAAGCGGAAGGCATGTGAACTGAGGTACCATGGCTAGGGTGAAGAAAAGAGTACTTGCAAGATATCGAGGGGCTAATCAGATTGTGAAGAATCATGTTGTGATGATGGTCATAACATTAGAAGACATGATTTGAGGCCATCAATTTAACTCATATGTGATGAGATGGTTCAAATCATAAGGCTCAAGGGATGCTAGCTCAAGAAAAGTGAGGAAGCATGGTCACAAGTCCAAGAATAAAGGTATTAAAAAAGAACCTAGAAGGGCTCACTGGTTTTTAGACTTTGAGAGAAGGAGCCAAAAGTGAGAAATCAAGAAGGAATTAGACTTTAGGTTATTCTAGTGTTTGGATAGGTTCTTGATGACCATAGTAGCATATTGGAACTCAATGGAGTAGCATGATTGCTCAGATTTGGAGTTTGAGATTCCAAGTGTCAGTTGGAGCAAAAGGTTGAAGGAAAGGTGCAAAATGAGTTGTAGGTTGGGATGTGACAAATGCGATGACATGGTGATTTGGAGTTTGAGATTCCAAGTGTTAGTTGGAGCAAAAGGTTGAAGCAAAGGTGCAAAATGAGTTGGAGGTTGGGAGGTGACAAATGAGATGACTTGGTGTGTTTGGATAGACTCAAGAAACATTTGTTCAAGTCATAGAAGTGCCCAAGAGAAGAGCCAAGTGAAGCCGATGAAGTTTTATCAAGACTAGACAATGGTCTCGCTATTGATTGTGCACCGGATCAGGTTCAGTGGTGCACCAGACCAAAGATGGACATAGCCTGTTTGGGGCATAGAGGGCTTTGACACGCGAGATCAAGTCCAGTGGTGCACCAAACTAAGTATGTAGAGAGGCTATTTTCAAGACTTAAGCAAATGGTACACGAGAGCCGAGTCCGGTGTGCATCAGATCAATAGTATACCCACTAGTTGGGAGGATTGGTCCAACGGTAGGATGACGTGGCGCTGATGTGGCATGGTCTGGTGAGGCACCGGACGGTCCAGTGAGTGCTATAGGCTAGCATCTTTTTAGAATGGTCATTGATCTGGCAGGCATAGTTAAAGGTCCAGTGTGCACCAGACCTACAACAGTTGTTGGTCTGATGCGACCAAAAAGTGTTGAAATTGGGCAACAACTATTTTGACATCGGGGCTATATATACCACCTCTCCATGCCTCCAAAGCAAGCAAGCTAGTGTTTAGAAGTATATAGACTCATTCCTAGCAAGCTGATAGTGCCTCTAACCTCTCTCTAAGTGTGAGATTATGTGCTAGATAGCAAATATATAGCTAGAGAATTGATCTTTGAGCATATGTGATGCTTGTAGAAGCTAGAGAGAGCTTAGAAGAGCAAATCAACCTTGAGCAAAGTTGTCGTGCTTTGACCATTGGCTTTTAGGCATTCGCTAGAGAGCTTCTATGGTGTGGAAAGCCTCTGGTTTGTCATAAATCAACCAAGTGATATTGACAGACTTAGTTTATCACAAGAGGTGACAAACTTGAGCAAGAGGAGCAAGTTGAAAAGACTCCAAGCCGGTTGGATACCTCAACAATGTGGAGTAGGTAAGCGTTTGAGGCTTGGCCAAACAATGGGATAAATTATGTGTCTTATCCCTTTTCTTATTTACATTACTTGCTCTTCTTATTGTATATTTGGTTTAAGTGTTTGTGAAGGGCAGGTATTTATTGGACTAAGACATTAATCCACTGCTATCGATCAAATCAAGTAAGTTGAGTTCAATAGAGTTAAAGTTTTATCTTGACAAGAGTTCAAGAATAGTTTCCGCTTGCACCACATCCCTAATGTTGTGATGAAGCTAAAGAAGGAGTTTCTATCTCTCATGCACGGTAGTATGTCAGTAATTAAACATCATGATCGGTTAACACAACTTTCCCGTCACGCACCCAAAGAGGTGGATACAGATGAGAAACGCCAAGAACGTTTTTTGGATGGCTTGATTGGACCCTTGAACTACCAGCTCTAGAGCCATAGCTTCTTGGACTTTCAAACTTAAGTTAACAAGGCTATAGGCCTAGAGAATAAGAGAAAGGAACTAAATGATCATAAGAGGAAGTTCTAGTCCCATGAACAATCTAGCAGTAATGCTCACCCCCACCATAACAATGCAAGAATAAGAGAAAGGAACTAAATGATCATAAGAAGTTCTAGTCCCACAAACAATCTAGTACTAATGCTCACCCTCGTCATAATAATGCATAGGAATCACAGTCTCACTCTGGGAATCAGAGTGAAAATAGTCAAGATTAGGCTCAACGCTCAGGTCAACAAACCTAGAGGTTTCGTCAGCAAGGGTAGCAGAATGGAAATTATCAACTAAACCGCCAGGGCAATAGTATGAACACAATGACACGTGCAAACAACCAGGTTTCTCTATGTAATCTAATGGATGCTTTAAGTGTGGAGGAGTTGAGCACTATATAAGTAACTTCCCAAAGCGCAACCAATGGACTCCATAGAAGAGCAATGGTCCGAGAGCTGGTCTTCAAAGTACACCTGCTCGCGACAATACGTAGGGAAACAAGGGCCAACAAATTAGAGTCTTGGCAGAGTCAACCATGTGAATGTCGAAACAGCCCAAGAGGACACATGTGTAGTGCTTAGTATGTATCTTATCAACTGTACACCTGCATCAGTACTATTTGATTCTTGAGCATCAGATTCTTTGATAACTAAATTATTTTTAAAAACGTAATATTCCATAACAACCCATGTAGAAGACACTACTAGTTAGTCCACTAGGAGGCGAAATGAAAGCCACAAACATATGTCCGCAAGTTAATCTAAGATCATAGGAATATAATTCCTAGCTAATCTAGTAATCTTAAGATCTAGTGACATTAATGTGATACTTAGATTGGACTGGTTAGCAATGTATGATGGAATGATTATGTGTGCTAAAAGGTCAGTGGTATTAACAAGTCTACATGGGAAAAGATTGAAGTTAGAATTAACACAACATCAGATACACATGGCACTGTGAACCAGATTTAGGAAACCCCTTTGGAAGATATCAAAGTGGTTTGCGAGTATCCAAATGTATTCTAGAAGAATTACTTGTCATGTCGCCTGATTGAGATATCGAGTTCTCTACTGAACTATTACCTGACACTACACCCATTTCTAAAAGGCCATATAGGATGAATATTAAGGATTTGGGTGAATTAAAGAAACAGATAGAGGAGATATTAGGAAAAGGTTTTATCCGACCTAGCTCATCACCTTGGGGAGCCCGTGTTCTTTTTGTGGATAAGAAGGATGACACCAAGAGAATGTGTATTTACTATAGAGATATAAATGACATAACTATTAAGAATAAGTATCCACTACCCCGGATCAAAGATCTGTTTAACCAAATGAGAGGTGCAAAGGTTTTCTCGAAGATAGATCTAAGATCTAGATATCATCAGTTGAATATTCGACACGAAAATATTCCTAAGACAACCTTTACTTCAAGATTTGGTTTATATGAGTTCTTAGTAATGTCATTTGGATTAACCAACGCTCCTGCATACTTTATATTCTTGATGAATAATGCATTCATGGAGTACCTCGACAAGTTTGTGGTAGTGTTTATTGATGACATTTTGTTATATTCTCAAAATGAAGAACACTAAGAACACTTAATTCTAGTGCTACAGAAGCTTCATGATTATCAACAATATGCGAAGGTTTCTAAGTGTGACTTTTGGTTGAAGGATGTTTCTTTCCTTAGGCAAATTATCACCAATGAACGAATAATGGTAGATCCAAGCAAAGTTCATGATGTGCTGAATCAAAATCCACTGAGGAATGTATCTGAGATTAGAAGTTTTTTGGGTTTGGCTGGATACTACGAAAGTTTTGTCGAAGGATTCTCCAAGATAATGAAACCCCTTACTTCGCTTCTTGAGAAGGGAAAGAGTTCAAGTGTGATGATGCATGTCAACTTTGTTTTGAGGAACTAAAGAAGAGGCTAACCATTGCACTAGTGTTAATAATGCTTGAAATACATAAAGGATTTGATGTCTATTGCGACGCATCACATCTCGGTCTGAGATATGTATTAATGTAAGAAGGCAAGGTCATAACATATGCTTTAAGGCAACTAAGGAAGCATGAAAAAATTATCCTACTCATGATTTGGAATTAGCTATTGTAGTGCACGCATTAAAGATTTGGAGACACTACATTATTAGAAATAATTGTAGAATCTTCATTGATCTTAAGACCTTGAAATATATATTCATGCAAAAAAGATTTAATCTAAGGCAACGCGAATGGCTCGATTTAATTAAGGATTATGACTTGGATATACAATATCACCCCGATTAGGGATGGCAATAGGTACATACCCATCGTGTAGTTCCATTCCAAACATGTACCCATCAAAAAATTTCTACCCATAAGGTTACCCATATACACTCGCGGGAATATAATCTTACCCATACCCACGCGGGTAATTTTACCCATCGGGTAACTCATACTCGCTAGGAAAGTCTTAAATTCTAATGTATCGATCACTCAAAATATCAAATAAACACAGAAAAAAGTTCAACTTCATATATAACAAACCATATTATTACATAACTTGTTAGTTAAATAAATGATAGTTAGAGAAAGTTTGTCTATTAGCTAAGATGAGATGTATTAGATGGTTATAGTGGTATGATGTGGGTATATTTTACCCATGGATACATGGGTATGGGTAGTACCAACCCGTACATGTACCTATCTACCCAACAGGTAGAGGTTCTTGCCCATTAACATACTCGCGGGTAAATAAATCATCCCATACCTGCCTTCGTATCGGGTAAAACCCGTCAGATATTCAGGCTTCGAGTACCCATTGCCATCTCTAACTCCGGTAAAACGAATGTTGTGACATACGCTTTAAGTTGAAAGAGTTAAGTGAACACAATCATTGACATTTAATCGCAAAAGATATGTTGGAAAATGGAACACCTCAACCTCAGAATGGTCGCTCATACATAAGCGGAAGCAATAGAAGTTAAATCAACCTTAGAACAAGAAATCCATAAAGGTCAAGAGTCAGATGCTAAGATAAGAAAATCAAAACATAGATTAGTTTAGGAAAAGCCCTAGAGTTTTTGGAGGATGAACAAGGAATCGTTTGGTTGAGGAAAAGAATATGTGTGCTCGAGATTGACCATCTACTTCAACTTATTTTAAAGAATGCACACAATTCAACTTATTCTATACAACATATGAGTACTAAGATGTACCAAGACGTAAAAGAGAAATACCAGTGGCATGGATTGAAAAGAGATGTTGCCACTCATGTTGCATTATGTGATGAATGTCAAAGGGTGAAAGCAGAACATCAGAGGCTAGTAGGTTTGCTACAACTTTTAAAAGTGCTTGAATGGAAGTACGAATAAATAAGTATGGATTTCACCATCAGATTACCACGTACTCGAGATGGCTATGATTCTATATGGGTCATTATGGATAGGCTAACTAAAGTTGCACATTTTTACATGAGTCAAGACCACCTATTCAAGAGCCAAGTTGGCAGAATTGTACATGGCAAGGATTGTGTGTTTACATGATGTTTTGATAAAGGTTTGTATTGGATCGAGGAACTCAGTTTACCCCACGTTTTTGGCAAAAACTACATGAAGCAATGGGTACCAGACTTAACTTTAGCTCTTCTTATCATCCACAAACAAATGGCCAAACAGAAATAATGACTCAGATTCTTGATGATATGCTTAGGGCCTGTGCTTTGAAACATGGTGGAAGTTAGAACAAGAGTTTGCCTTACGCAGAATTCTGTTATAATACCAGTTATCAGGCTAGTCTCATAATGCCCCATTTGAAGCTCTATATGGAAGGAAGTGTAGAACACATTTATATTAGAGTCAGATGGGAGAAAGCCAAATGTTTGGACCAGATATTCTTAAAGAAGCCAAAAGGCAAGTTAATCATTAGACAATCTTAGAACAACGCAATTCAAACAAAAGAGTTATGCCGAAGAAAGGAATTGACCTTTGAAGTTACAGATTATGTGTATCTCAAGGTATCTCCTATCATAGGAATGTGAAGGTTTAAAGTTAAAAAAGTAATCTTCTAGATATATTGGACCTTTTTCAAATCTTGGAGAGAAAAGGTAAAGTGGTACATCAGTTGGAACTATATGCTTGTTTATCAGACGTGCATGACGTGTTTCACATCTCACAGTTTAAGAAATGTTTAAGAGCACTAGAAGAACACCTATCGTTGGAAAGAGCTCGATATAAAGGAGGATTTGACATTTAGAATATCCGGTGAGGATTTTGGAAACATCGTGTAAAGTTACTTAAAATAAAGTGATTAACGTGTGCAAAGTTCAATGAAGTCAACACCGTTCCAGCATTTTACCATTATACCCCGGCCCATACACCTCACCTGCACTGTCTCTCCGTCTCCGGTTTCAGCCCCACCTGGTCTCGGGGGTCGGGGCCTATTTTACAGAGCGTGCATATAGTAGGCTGCACGTTTGCTCTGCTAATTTACTAATCTCGCAATTAATCACCATATCCATAATTCTGTTTACAAAAGAAAAGAGAAATATTTGTTCTGATGCCATCCAGCTGTTGCAGACGATGTGTGGCCTACCTCTCCATCCACTGCAGTTTCAGCAATTTAAAATGATCTAGTCGAAATGCATTATTTTGTCCATTGATGAACAGAGCAGCAGGAATTGACCAGCCATCCGAACCAGATCTTTTTTTCCACCTTGTGCAACTTGTGCTGGGCTTTAACATGCTGTGTATTTTGTACAAATACTCACAACCTGGCCCTGGACATTTTGATGTCGATACCATTAACTAAAATAAATAGTTTTTCTTCGATGTAAATGTCCGTAAAATATTTAGTTCCTGAATTTCTTTCTTCCTTTCTAGTGTGACTGTCCCATCTAATATTCTGAAGGTGACATGTCATTGTTGGGTTGAAAATCACAAGGGGAGAGAAGGAAAAAGGCAGGGAATGGGAGGGGAAAGTACCTAAGCCAGCTAGGAAGCAAGCAGCTGGAGGCAGAGATGCCAACCGCAATGTCCTGTCATCTTTGCTCATGACCAAATCGGTAACAAGCTCGATCGTGCTTCTCTTCACTGATCATTCTGCGATCTGATCCTAACTCGTTTCTCCGTTGATCCGATCCCTCGATTTCACGTACGTTTGCCCGCTCCATCCAGGTCAAGGTCGCCCATGGATGGAGATCACAGGAGGCAAGCCGCCGCCGCGGTCACCGTCACGCAAGTCAGCCCGGCGCGGCGCCTGATCGCCTGGCTGAGGCTTCTCTTCCGTGAGTGCCGTCTCGTTTCTCTCGTCGGCTCAGTCTATTCAAGAAGAAACAGCCCAGGTAGACCGTGATCCATCTCGGCGGGCGCTCCGGTTCTGCAGGGGCGTTCGTTCATAGATACGGCAAGGTCGCGAGCTGGAACGCGGCGGGGCGCCCTGTCTTCGTCGTCCTCGCGGTCTTCTTCCTCCAGAGGAGCCTGCGCCGCCGGTACCTGTCATGGAAGGAGTCGTCGCGTCTTCCGCTGATGGCCGCCGCCGCCGTCACCGTGCAGACGACCGTCAGGGCGATGGCGGCGCAGCGCGAGCTCTCTGTCCGGAAGCAGACCAGAGCTGCCACACGCATCCAGGTTCTAGCTTATTACACTGATCAATCAACTGTAGCTGTACTGTACTATGTGGCTGCTGATACTAGTAATGGGTTCTGATTCTTCATCGTGCCGGGTAAAAAAAAAAAGGCGCAATGGCGTGCGCACAGGGCGGTGTGGAGCTACCTGACGACGAAGAGAGCCGCCGTCATCTGCCAACGTGCTTGGAGGCAAAGCGTTGCACGCAAGGAGCTCAGGAAGCTCAGACTGGTGCAGCCCTCTCACATCTTGTACTGCTCATGGCGCCCGGTTTTCTTGTGTTCTCCGCTTGATATATGGCCATGGACGACAGTGTGTGCAGGAGAATCTGGAGAGGGAAATGCTGGAGGAGGTGTGCAGGCTGCGTGAGATGGTGGACGTGCTCCAGCAGGCTGTCAATGACGCCGAGACGAGGGCCGTCAACGAGAGGGAGGCGGCGAAGGATGCGATGGCGCAGTTGGAAGCAGCCTCGGCGATCGAAGAGACCGTGGTGATGGTTGAGGACACTGAGAAGGTCAAGTCGCTGAGTGCCGAAGTTGACCGCCTCAAGGTCTCTCCTTCACACCAATTCCATCCAGAGATTGTGCAATGTGGAATCTGTGCACTCAAGATCATGGCTTGATGTGGGGGGGGGGGGGGGGGGGGGGGGGGGGGGGGGGGGCAGGATTTGCTGGGAGCTGAAATGAGTGAAACTTTTGCCGCCAAGAAGGCGCTTTCTGAAGCCGAGCTGAGGAACGAGAAGCTGGCCAGGCTGCTTGGAGTTGAGGAAGTTAAGAACAAACGGCTTCAAGACACCCTGAAAAGGTAGTGTTATCCGGGGGTCAAAATCAGATAAGTTCACGATGGAAATTCTAGCGTTTTGAAATGGTTGTTCTGTTTCATAGGATGGAGGAGAAGGCTTCTAGTCTGGACGAGGAAAACAGAATGCTGCGACAGGCTGTGGCGTCAAACCCTGCTATTGTCAGGTCGCCATCGGGCGAAAACCATGAAGCACCTGGAATTCAGGTACGCCCAGTTCATTTTAGTTAATGATGGATCACAGTTTCAGTTATCTAAAAAGAAACAACTGATCATAGTTGTGTGCATTCACGTTGTCAGGCAGCTCCTGATAATGAGAAATCAAGGAATGGTACAGTGAAGCCTATAGCAGTGGATCGGGAGGCTAATGTCCATGTATGTACGATCCTATAACCATCGTCTTAGTCAAAAAGCTTCTTCTGCGGGCCGCTGACATGACATGATAATGCATTTTGTAACTAGGAGAAGGGCGCTGAACAGCCCAGCTCAAATGGTCAAGAAGCTGGGAAGCAACAGCAAGTATGGCATCGGCTCCGAACTTTTCAGCTCTACCACCATTTCGCGCGCGGTTCATGCCACGCGATCTGAGCGTCTTTTTAAACATCTCGAAACGTTCAGGAGCTTCTGATCAAGTGCCTATCCGAAGACCTGGGTTTCTCGGTCGGCAGGCCTATCGCTGCATACCTCATCTACAGGTGTCTGGTGCATTGGAGATCATTTGAAGAAGAGAGGAGCGTGGTCTTTGACCGGATTATCCAGAAGATTACTGCTGCGCTTGAGGTATCTAGCCGAGCAGTGGCAAGTAATACTTATGAGACAACGGATTTTATGTCAGTAAGAAATGAGAATTTGATTTTTTTTTCCTTTTTTTGCCGCCGCTGCCAGGCGCGAGACAACAACGATGCACTAGCATACTGGCTGTCCAATTCATGCGCGCTCCTGGTTCTTCTTCAAAGGACACTGAAAATCAACGGGGTAGCTGCCTTGGCTCGTCAGAGGCGAAGAACGTCGTCACCTCTCAAGGTGCCACAGGTAAACCAATTCTGAAACCTGAGAATTCTGAAACCTGAGAGCTCTGAAACCTGATCTCGCAGCAGGAAAACCAAGATCCAGCTCCCGACGGACAGTTGATCTGTGGACTAGCCCAAGTCTACCAGGTTGAGGCCAAGTACCCAGCTATCGCGTTCAAGCAGCAGCTCACCGCACTGCTGGAGAAGGTCTATGGGATGATCCGGCACAACCTGAAGAAGGAACTGTCGCCGCTTCTGGGCCTCTGCATTCAGGTACGTAGTAGTGTCTGCCAGGATGCGGTTCTCAAACAAGTGTATTTGCCAAAAATAAAAAAATAAAAAAAAGTCATGACCCAACAAGGGTTTCAATCTTCTCCTGCAGGCGCCACGCACATTCGTCGTCAGTCCCAGAGGATCGTGTTCCCAAGGAACAGATCTGGCGCAACAAGCCTCCATGGCGCATTGGCAGAGCATCATCAAGATCTTGACAAATTCTCTCGATGTTCTGAAATCAAATTACGTGCGTCGTCAGAATCTCAGAACTGCAGAAACATATACGCCTCTCTTTTTTTTCTCTCTATCTCTCTCTCTCTCTCTTTATTAGAACGCGCCTGATTCCATCAGGGCTGGTCGCGTTGCAGGTGCCTCCGTTCCTGATCTGCAAGATGTTCACGCAAGTCTTCTCGTTTATCAATGTGCAGCTTTTTAACAGGTACTGTACCTGCTTTATGAACATCACATACTACAGAAGCAGCGTTATGAACTCATGTAGCCTTCGATTGTAGCCTTCTGCTGCGGCGTGAGTGCTGCTCGTTCAGTAACGGAGAGTACGTGAAGGCTGGGCTGGATGAGCTAGAGCATTGGTGCTTTTGGCTGACTGAAGAGGTGATGGCATCCTCAGACTGCTTCAACAGAGCTTCAGTTGATAAAAGAAGCTGCTTAACTTCAATTCCTTTCTCCTCCTCCTCCTCGGCTCCTCCTCCTTCTTCTTCTTCTTTGCGAAAGTCGCTGACCCTGTAACTGTGAACAGTACGCAGGATCTGCATGGGACGAGCTGAAGCATATCAGGCAGGCAGTTACCCTCTTGATACTTGACGACAAGCATAGCCGGAGTCTCGCGGAGATCACAGACGACTTCTGCCCAGTGAGTTTTCTGAGCCTTGCCAGCTACTGCACGCTTTTGTTGAAGTTTCGTTTCGACACCGCCGCCATTCTTGTCAAGTTAGTGACCGCGTCGTCTATATATGGTGCCGACGTAGGTGCTGAGCATGCAGCAACTGTACCGGATCAGCACGATGTACTGCGACGACAAGTTTGGGACCCTGGGCATTCCATCAGAAGTGAGTGATAGATCCCAAGTCCCAACAACACATTCCTGCCTGCCAAGGACTTCCAGGATTCGTTCGGTTTCGAGGACTGAACTCTCTCTGCATCTCTCTCTCTCGATAAACCGCAGGTCGTCTCCAGCATGCGGACCAAGATGATCGAGGGCTCGTCGAGCAGCCCGTCGGCGCACGACGACATCAACTCGTTCCTGCTAGACGATGACTTCAGGTTCTACGTACCGACTCCTCTTCTTTTTCTTTGACCTGCCTGATGATATATACATTGGTCCTCATCAAGATTGACTTAATTTGTGACTGCAGCATACCGTTCTCCGTGGATGACTTCACGAAGCTGATAGTGCACGTCGACGTAGCGGACATGGATTTGCCACCGCTCATTCAGGAGAGCAGCGGCGGCGGCTCCAAAATGGGACATTGAGGAGTGACAATATGCACGCCTTTTTTGTGTGTGTTGCGGTGATGTGCATAGTGCGTGACATATTGCTCTGAGACCAGGGTTTTGTTTTTTTCTTCGTCGACTGGTCTTCCATTTTTCTCCCATATGACTACTACCTGAGTGAGTAGTGCCTGTTTGGGTTTGCGCGTGTGTATGATTGTACAGAACTGAGCTGTGGCATATAAGGTAAGGAAAGAAAGCCTGTGTGATTCAATTTTTTTTATCAAAAGAGTGAGTGATGCTTGCAAGTCAAGCTTTCCTTTGCCAAGTGTGATCTCAGATTCTAACTGCTGTGACACCTGTACTTTTGTTGTTTGTTTGTTTTTTTTTTTTTTTTGAAAGAAGCCTGGCGCTGATGGCCTCCATTTAACTGTTGAGCATCTGTCACTCGCTCAATAGTTAATGGTCTAGAGAAACATTGTCGACCATCTGTGTCACTAGAATTGATGACTTGTTGTCTATCCTTATTGCCTCTGTTTCAACCCTGCCAGTGCGATTTGGATCTGGTCATGGCCGGCGCCATGCACAGTAATGTGGTCAATAACAAATATGCTAAACTACATACATATAACATATACCATGTTCATCTAAGATAACATGTGAACAGAGTATTATAGATCGTTATCTCTAAAGTCTAAACATATAGTGCAGCGGAAGAAGACCATAACGATATAGTAGAAGTTGTCGTACGTCTGCACGTACCACCAACAACGATATGTTTACCCGTGCTTCTCATATTCGTAGCCGATCAATACCGCTCCAATAGCAGTAGCGTCTCCAATCCCTAGAGAGACATCAATTAGGTTATGCGATGTCTCTCAACCATAGCATATGAGCTCTTTAGTGAACTTTTATCCTAATATTCATTATGTCAATTAAGTTTGTAGCGGAAAAATTATCTACTTACCACTATATATTTGGATGTGGGTAGCAATTTTTTTGCCATGTCAGTGACTCATGTGTCAATGACACATGATTAAGAAGATTCCGTAAGGATGCCAAATAGTTAAAATGCCCCGTTTGTGGTCGGCTGTGAGAGATCATATAGTACACACATACTGATACTATTGTTAAGTCATTAGTATTGACCCCGGTTTGAAACTAATACTAATGCTAAGTCATTAGTACAGGTTCTAACTAAGAACCGGTATTAAAGAGTAAGCTTTAGTACCGGTATTAAAGTTATTTTTTTAGTTTTCTGCAAAGATATGTTATTGATAGAGAGTACATTAATAAATATATGTACATACAAATATATAATATAAGTTCTTTCCAATTGATATGTGTACATACAAAAATACAAGTTCTTTTCAATAGATATGAGCACATACAATTATTCAAATGTACACATAACTCCTTTGTAGAATATATAAATCTTAAGAGGATATTACGTATTTTTAGTAAAAAAAGTGACAATATCTAATGTCTAACGAGAATGAAAAAATATCTTTCAGTACCGGTTCTTATAAAAAATTGTACTAAAGATGTCTTTGTTTTTTGCACCATTTATTGGATCTTGAGTTCCAACCGGTACTAAAGAGTTGAACTTTAGTGCTAGTTTTATCAAAGAACCGGTACTAAGATATTAGTACCGGTTCTTGGTTTAAACTAGTACTAAATAACTTAATATTAGTATCAGTTCTTGTCTTTAACTGGTACTAATAATATTTTAAATTGATACTGAAGTTAGTATTAATACCGATTTTAAAACAAATGTCCGTTCTCCGGCTGTGAAAAAAATAAAGGGAGAAAAAAAAGCATGCGATGCATTGATTGGTTCTGCTGGTGCCTGCAGCGTACAATAATGCGATTCAGTTGGTGTTATCTCTGCACGATGCGCAAGCGACTATGTCTCACTTACTTTTGATCCAACACAACACTTGATCCAGATTGCAGAGCAGGCATCCATAGCTGCAGCGATGCAAATTGCAATACGTTCATATTCTTTTACCGTCCTCCTCGACTGAATTTCATATACTTTCATATGCTTTCATGTTTATATAGGAGTGAGTATGCATTATGCATGCAAGGCTGTGAAAGTTTGTATGGATACTGTGCGATCGGGGGGAAAACAAACATGGTTTTCTAACTAGCAATCTGTAGTAGTGCATTCTGAGGCCGGCCGGGTGCCATGCCTATGCTTCCTTGCTTGGCCGCTCCTCCGTCTCCATCTGAAACCAATGATCTGAGCATCTTGGATCTGCAGCTAGTAAAGTCCTATACGTCACTGTGCTGGACTACACAATTTGTTTGTCTGTGTTTGTGGGGGGAAGAGAGGGAGAGGCCACAACTAAGAGGAGCGGTAATGATGACATATAATCTGCTGAAAACACAAGGCATCATGATCAATAGCAACCTGGAAGTAGCGGTAGGCAATCAATCACTCACTGAGGAACCAGCTAGAACTGCCGATCGATTAAAGTGACGGGTTTAATTCGTCTCTCTCTGTGATTACCAATATTCGTCCGTTGTTTCTCGTTCTTCGTCATGCTGTCCTGATTGATGTTAGTGATTTGCTGTGAGATTCAAGGCCGGCCATTGCTAGCTCAGGGTTTGTCAGGCAGGCAAATGGACACCTGGCACATGAGCTTACCTCATGCATGTTCAGATCAAGGCTAGTGATCGGGTCGTTCTCACTGGCCTATCTCTGCCTGTCTTGATTTAATCATGATGCTTACCAAATTAATGTGCTAAATGACCCGGCCGGGACCTCGCGGTGATGATGCTTCTTCACATGCAAGCTTTTGTGGCTTTCAGCAGTGACCACTTGTTTAAATTAGCCGGTTTGTTTCTGGGTCCTTTTTAGTGTCAACGCATGCACTTGGCAATCCTACTGATGATTAAGCGATGATCATGCCATATTTAAGACAACATTCTGCCCATAAATATATAACAAATGAGTCAGACAAATCAGTACTTTAATTGTTTGAAAATACTACCACTCTTGAGTCTTGGCTGTTTTAGGGAAAAAAACATTGGATGCACATGTTGCCCATGGGCTATGCAAGGATCGTGAGCACTAGTGAGGTTCTCGGTAGGAAATATAATAGTACTGAGCACCATATGCCTGGTCGCCTGGAGATGTCGGACCGTCCGGGCCAAGTACGGTTCACGATTAGATCAAATCAGACGATTAAACCTCTTTTTCTGTGTGTGTTTATCCATCTAACCCTACAGATTCTGTTGTGGGGAACGTCTAGTAACGGGTCTAGACCTCCCCTATAAATATGAAGAGTTACGACCAATTATACACACCACCAATAGAACCAATCAATATATTTGTCAAGGAAAACAACAGACAGAGAGCGCATGAGATAAGGACCTCTGGGCTACTGTAGACCACCGGTCAACAAGGAAGTAAGGGAACCGTCTCCCTTAAAGCCACCCCCCTCCCCCCGAATGAACCTCGAGGTACCGAACTCAGGGTCAACAAGCATGGCGGAGCTAGAGGGGGTAAGCAAATGGAAGGGGAGCCACTCGACAGTATTTCTCGTCTGGCCCAAGACCAATCTGCCATAAGTGGTCGGTCGCATTAACTACGTCTGGCATTGAGCCGCAGTAGAGGGCCGGTCCACCTTCCTCTCATGACTTGCGCAGCCCCTCAGCCTGCAGCGCACTCATGATCTATCGTCGTTAACACGCTAACGCCCACCACTAGGGCCACCAAAGCCGGGCCATGCCGCCTACGCGCCCGAGGGGTCGCCACGTGCGTTGGCCGATCCATGTCGGTCGCACCGTGCCGCTATAGCGTGTCCTTCCATGGCCGCACGACTAGAGGAAGAAGCCGACATTTGTTTTTTCCTTTATTTTCTTTTTCTTTTTTATTAAAGAAATAATAATAATAATAATATAGACATTAATCAAATGAATTATAAAAATATTACTACTATTTTAACATAATAAAATGTACTTTTTAAAAGAAAACGAATTAACATTTATTATAAATTAATTTTTAAAATAGGTTTTCAAACAAACAGAACCAATACACTAAAATAAATGCATCAAACATTTTATTAATTTTTAAGAACTATTCCAAAAGCTATTTAATTTATTTTGTGTCAAAAAATTATTGATTAGAAATAAATCTTTTTCAACAAGAATACAAGTAGTTTCGTTGCTACGTTGATTTTTTATGTGATGGACTTTTTGGGTGTTACAAGTGTCAACTACCACAATCGATCTTCCCGCTTCTTGTGTCCCTCAGTCCATCAATCAACACTCTTAGTTTATCAGTACGAACCCATTGACATTCACCTTCGTCATTGACCGTCTTCAAGCTCCCCACTTGTGCACCATAAGACATGAGATATATTGTACAACACACCCTAAATTAGTTCACAAATTTAACCAAAGTTGATCATGTATTAAACAATTTACCCATCACATTTAAATATCATGTGCACTTCTCGACCATATTTTCTCATCGGCAACTCACCGTAGCCTGTCCTTAAACAATGATCCACGTCATTGAACCCAAGCTATTCTGAGGTTGAAATTCATGGGAAAGCCGTTTCCACGATGTATAAAATATTAGAAACAACAAACATGTCCGTGTCTCATGATGGACACGTACGTACATAATCCAAGTATCCCCTCGTGTTTGAAAAACATCCCGGAACAAAACAACCAGGGGCTCAAATCAAGTGCACCGGAACAGAGTAGTCCAAGCGCGCGCGGTGCCCCAACCGCAAGAACGCGACGGACGTGAAAGTGGCTTGTTTGCACTCAATCATGGAGCTGGGAGGCCCCATGCACGTAGTAGCTAGATTGAGGGGTTCGTCTAGGAAACCATTATATTAGCACTAATAATCTACTCTATCCGTTTTTTTAATTTATCGCAGTTTAATTTAAAAATAAACTAGTGAGTGACAAATATTCAAAAACAGTTCACGGTTTCCGTAATATACTAGTACTCTCCATTATGAATTCACGTCCACCCGCACACTGGAATTGTTTAATTAATGCAGATGATAGCTGATAGGTACTCCCTCCATTTCTTTTTATTAGTCGCTGGATATTGTAATTTTGCACTATCCAGCGACTAATAAAAAGAAACGGAGGAAGTACTGCACAACTTATACGCTCATTCAATAGGCACGCTCTCTATCTCAAATGGTATGACTAATGTTTGTTAATTTTATATGTTTTTTTGGGAAATTAAAGGAAGCCGTTGGAGTATGACTTTTTTAAGGAGTAAATGCTTTTAAAGACATCTCGATCCCTATTTATTGAGAGATATGTTTTTATAAGATGTTGGAGATGCTCTTAGGGTGTGTTTGGTTGAGGAGTGAAGAGGAATAGAACGACTTCATTCTTATTTTTTTTATGTTTGGTTTCTACGGAGAAGAGCAGAGCGGCTCATGAAGTCTATAAATAGCAAATATTTGGGATGCTCTCGCTCCACCAAAACGGCCGGATGCGAGCGCTCTCGTAGACACGAGCGCTCTCATCCTTCTCCTCCACTCAACAGTCATATGACTCTCTAGCCAAACAATAAACGGAGCGGCTTCGCTCTATTCTACTCTTCAACCAAACAAAAAATGGAGCGGTTTCGTTCTGCTTGCCAAACACAGAATGAAATGACTCAATTCTTAGAAACTGGAATGGAGCCGCTCCATCCCAGTTGTCTCCCTAACCAAACGCACCTTAGGAGCGATGGATTCAAGTGAATTGGTGAGAATTTTGAATAGAAAGTGAAGATGTTTTTGTTGTGAGGTTGTGATGCGCACTGTGGCATTTCGTTGTCGTGACTCTCGTGATGGGTGGTGCCTAGAGATGTCAATGGGGAATTCTCTATCGGGTTATAGCATCTCAGACTCATTCCCATTATATTTGATCCATCCTCGTACCCATCTCATACCCATTATAGGTGTAAAACTCATCTCATACTCATTCTCATTCGGGTCTCGGGTCCTCAATGGGCCCCATCCCCAATTACGAGATAACTAGGTACTAACAGCTAGCACAAACTATCTAGATTTCAGACATCACCACATCGTCAAGCACTCATCCATGAACCATGATCCATTCATTCACCCATCAGAAAAGAAACCAGTACTTCGGGACCGATAGAAGAAATGGAGAAATTGAGTCTGCTCACCTTCCTTGGTCACCATCTGAGTTCGTTGGCGCTTGAAAATCCATGGTCGTCACCGTCGCCCTAGGCTCCTAACAGTTGGCGGTGCTCCTCGTCGTTGGTGAAGTCATCAGTTGCATTGCCAGTGCAACTGTGCAGGCGTGCGGAGGTTGGCCGGCTGGGTAGGGCGTAGCGTATGACAGGTTATTTTAGGGTTTTGTTTTTTTGCTAGTCTGCTAGTTGCCTTGCCGTGTTTCCTTGTTCGGCTAGGGTCAACTCATTCATACAAACAGGACATGTGTACATGTATGAAATATCCATGGGTAATCGGGTTTGGATTATTGCTTCCTAAACTCATACACGTTTACCCAATGGGTGGAGATTTTATCTCATATCCATACCTATAGGAACAATTTTTGTCCCATACCCGTACCCCTAATAGGGGAATTTCCCATGGGTTAGCGAGTATCGGGTCTCCATTGACATCTCTAGTGGTGCCCAACCCAACCCACACGAGGCTAGGGGTGGATATCGAGCCAGCTCGACCGAGCTCGAGCTGGCTCGTTAAGGGAATGAGCTGGCCCGGTTCGACTTGTTAAGCAACCGAGCCAGAGAACCAGCTCGGCTCGGCTCGTTTAGCTCGCGAGCCAGAATAAAAAATAGTATACATGTATATATACAACAATATAATCAATTGTTAGTTAATTTCATACTAATTTAACACTAGAAAAGACTAACAATACTCATAATTTTATATATCACATCATTTAAACCCTAAACTAACATAGTTCATCACTTATTAATTCATCCAATACAAGTATAGACTTTGTTTTATAGATAAATGCTAGCTCATTCGAGCTAACGAGCTGGCTTGAGCTCGTGTCGAGCTGGCTCGTTAACGAACCGAGTTGAGATGTTAGCTCAGCTCATGATAAAATTGAAACGAGACAAGTCGAGCCGAGCCGAGCTGGCCACGAGTCAAGCGAGCTTACGAGCCACGAGTATTTTGTCCAGCCCTACACGAGGCCCAATCCATCCATCAAGCCAAGCTAATCATATAGCCGGCCAGTCACATTCATTGGAAGCAATGCAAATCATCCATCCAATACCGCAACATCACACACGTGCTGGAACCATCATCCGCTTGCTTGGCATCTTGTTGCTACACCGACCGATTCTCTCGTGCAAACGCAACGACTGCACGTTATCCACGACACCGTACGTACAAGTACACGTACGTGTACGCTGCACAGGGATGTATTATATAGACACATAATCGTTTAAAAAAAGGTATGAGCTGTTTTGGATTATAGGATTATTTTCCAAATCCTACGTTTTTCCTATATTTTTAAACTAATTCCTATAAAATTTCTGTGAAATTTCTGCGTTCCAAATAAAACGTCCTATGTATAGAAGAACAAAAAGGAGTACAAATAGAAAATAAAACGCAAACATGTGTTACTGTCCTCGTCATGGTATATATTTTACAACTCCAAAAGCTCCAAAGTGCATAGATATGAAATTCACGTCAGCTCACCTGATGCAACACAACACACAACACCCGAAGAGAGCTTTTTTTTTGCCATTTTAAAATAAGCACAAAAGGCCCCCCAAGCTTTCATGCACAAACTTCACTCTCAATTCGTAGCTACCCAAATCCAAAATTACTGAAAAAGGGAATCATTCACAAGTAGTACTGACTAACCAGGATTACCAGCTACAAGAAATACTCTTTTGTTGTATCTTCTGGTCTTTCTATCCATTTTCTCCAGGCCATTTTTCCACACAAAAAAAATCCAACTCTTTTTTTTTTTTTTTGCTTCGATGTTAGTTATACTTTAGAAGCCGACGGCAACAGCGGTCGCCGGCGTCTGCGGCAACGAGATGTCGTCGTCGCCAAAGAGCGACCCGATCACCATGAACTCCCCCTCCTCCTCGATATCGACGGCGGCGGCGTTCTCTTGGATCTGCCTCTGCCACTTCTCCCGGTACGAGTTGAGCTTCTCCAGCTTCAGCCCCTCGCGGAAGCTCTCGATGAACCTGTCCGCTTTCGTGTTCACGTCGGGGCTCGCGCAGTACGCAGGCGCCGGCGACGCTGTGATTGAAGGTGAGTCATCCTCGCCCTCTGACACCAGCGGAGGCGGCGGAGGCGGAGGTAGCGGCGGGAGCGGGTAGTATGTGTAGTACAATGGCGGCTGATGTGTGGGCGCGTGCACGGGGGCGCGCGGCTGCCGTGTCCTGACTGCTGGTGCTGGAGGCGCAAGACGAGACGCAGGCGGTGGTGGTTTCTTAGTTCGGCGAGTGGGTGGAGGCGGGGGTGGCGGCTGCGGTGGCGCGACGGAGTGGATGCGGCGGCTCTTATTGCCGCCCTTCTTGTTCTTGAAGAGGTTGGAGAAGATTGAGGACGGCGGTGGCCGGGGAGGTGGCGGAGGCGGAGGCGGGGCGTTGGTGGTGCGAACAGTGGAGTCCGGGCTCGCTGACGCATCTGACGACGGCGACGAGTAGTGGCCATCGGAATGGTGGTGCTGATGGGGCCTCCTCTTGGCCTTCATGGTAATGCTCTTGCGCTTCTTCTGGTAGAACGTAGCGATGGCGGATGCTAGATCTTTGGCGCCACCCACGCTGCCGCTGCGCTTCTTCTTGCTGCGCGACACCGTCGAACGAGGCGGAAGCGGAAGAGGAGGCGGAGGGGGTGGCGTTCCAGGCGCGAACATGGACGGCGATGGCGGCGGCAATAGATTCCTCACCTCTTCCACTACTACTATCTCTTGCTCCAGTTCCTGTGGTCTCGGCAGTTTCTCG
Source organism: Zea mays (assembly GCF_902167145.1). Lineage (NCBI taxonomy): Eukaryota > Viridiplantae > Streptophyta > Magnoliopsida > Poales > Poaceae > Zea > Zea mays. Next base: position 142,313,494 of record NC_050103.1, read on the forward strand.
ACGCTGTGCCGTCGTCGTCGAGGAAGCGCCGGCGGTGGAGGCGGAGATGGAGGTGGTGGAGCAGCAGGCACCATCACCACCGGCACTTTATGCTCGGGGACCATGTCCACCGCCACCGAGCTCCACCTCCTGCTCCTCGACGGAGCCACCGGCGCTTCCTGCTCCGGTATTACATCCACTGAGTTCCACCTGATGATCCTTGCAGGCGCCACCGCTGCCTGCCGCTCCGTTATCACGTCCACCGCCTCCGAGGTCCACCTCCTGTTCCTCGCCGGAGCCACCTGCGCCTCCTGCTCCAATACCATATCCAACGATTCTGAATTCCACCTCCTGAGCCTCGCTGCATCCTGCTCCGGCATGACGTCCACCACCTTCGAGTCCCACATCCTGCTCGTCGCCGGCGGCGCCCCGTGTTCCGGCATCACATCAACCACCTCTGAGTTCCACCTCCTGAGCCTCGCCGGCGCCAGCGCCTCCCCCCGCGGCGGCCTCTCCTCGTCCACCTCGTCGAGCCTCTGGACGCTCCTCCTCCGCCTCCGCGGCTCCCGAGGCTGCGAGGCCCGGCCGCGCTCGACGAAGGTGTCGACGGGGATGGTCTTGACCTCCGTCGTCGCCGTCCTCCCGTGAAGGTCGACGTCCCAGGTCCGCTCCGGGCGACGGGCCCGGTACAGCTCGGCGTCGTCGTAGAAGCGGCAGGTGGCCTCGGGGGCCCAGACGCCGTCGCTGCCGAGGCGCAGCGAGCTGCTGCTCTTCATCCGGCGGATCCCCCCCGAGGCGTGGGCGTGGTGGTTGGTGCGGGGCAGGGTGGCGTAGATGGCGGACATGGAGTCGTAGCCCTCCTCCTCCTCCTCCTCCAAATCCGCCGAGGTCGTAGTCGCCGCCGCCGTGGCGGGCGCCGAGGCCACCTCTCGATGACCGTCCTTGGCCGGCGTGGAAGTCGCGGCGGAAGAGGACTCCCCGTCGCCGCTGCCGCCGCCGCCTCTGCGGCCAAGGAGACCGCAGAGGATGGCGAAGAGCACGAGGCAGAGGTTGACGACGTCCCAGCCGCTCTTGAAGGTGATCCCGCCGCGGCGGTACCCTCCTTCTCCTCCTGCCCAGTGCATGCCGCCGCCGCGCCGCATCGCGGAGGGCAGGAAGGGCAGCAGGAGCAGCGCGAAGAGGAGCACGAGGACCCAGACCTTCGGCCCGCCGGGGCACGCATTGTCGTTGGCGTAGGCGTAGTGCGCGGGCGCGCTAACGCTGGTGGTCGGCGCTGCATGGTCCGTGGCGGCAGAAGGATTCGTCACCTGGGCGTCCATCGCAGCTCCTGCTCCTCCGCAGCTCTCTGTCTGTCGTTGGCTGGCTGCCCTGTTGTAGCTAGCTTCTTTGTTCTGTCTCCCTGACCTCACTGACACGGTGATATATATATACACGCGTACGTAAGGACAGACAGGCAGGTTTCGCTTTGCGGATGCTCTTCTCTGTTCTCTGATTGCTCGTCTAGGTTCCAAACGAAATGCCGCGTACGATAGGCTTTCCGCAAGCAAAAGCAATGTGGGATGCTGAATTTTTGACAAGCTGACAGGTAGATGCCGCAACGAACCATTCGTCAGACTTGTGCGGGAGCTGGGAGCAGGCAGTGCCGTGTGAGCGCCTTGCACTTGCCACTCCTCCGACCACATGTTGGCATGGCATGTTGCCCGTAACGAAGGTCCTCCGATCGGCGAGCGTTTCGGTGCGGATCGGGAGGAGCTCCCGAGAACCGGCCAGCATCCAGGCCATGAAATGAACGGCAAAGGTAACCGAATTCGGCTGCCTTCCGCCGCATGCACATTGTTCAGCTTCAGCATCCATTCCAGGCCATGAAATGAGCGTTTTGGAGCTTGCTGCCTAGGCTTGGCCTGATTGATCGAATGTTGACCAGCTGCAGATCCCAAAACCGTATCCCGTCCCGTCTGCAGCACGAAGCGTCCGTCCACCCCCAGCCCAGCCAGGCGTTTTTAGTTTGGGTTCTTTCAACCGGCAGCGTCAATCAATCAGGCCCTGGCGCCCTGCCTTTTTTTTGTTTGTTCCAGCCAGAGCCAGGCAGCCCCGGGTGCTCCGCTTGGCTCATCATCCACGCGACGACCAGATATGAACGAGAATGGACAGACCAACAGGAGTGCACGCTACTTCACTCGACTGATCTACTGCAATACACGCACTCCGCCCCGCCGTGCCCCTCTCCTGATCTCCGGCCCAGTATCTGGGCATGTGGTGGTCATCCCTACTACTACTCGTTCAAACGCTAGCTTCAGTAGGAAGGCCTGGTACTACTTGCTAAATAAAACAATACAAAACAAGAAGAAAGCTTGCGGGGTATAGTAGTACCAAGCGCAGGAACAGGATTCCTCCTGAAAACGCTACACGTCGCTCATGTAATTAGCAGGAACAGCACGAAGTCCCTGGGCAAGCATTGCTGGAAGAGAGTCCAGTCAACCGGGGGTGTAAGCCAACGACTGTTTTTAATGTCCTTCCTGATGATAACTCGGATCGTCGTACTAACTACCAACTCGCCGCAGCGCCAATAACCTAGGGGGGGCGTTGAGTATGCATCCGACCATCGTCTTTGTTTTCAGGTTCACAAATACTCCCCTAATACCTCTCTTCTCTTGTGCACATCATCGTAACTACACACAATAATTCAATGTGTATGTGTGTGTACAACTATCCGTGCTCGGAGAAGGTCGTGTACCTCAGTTTGATGCTAAGACACATTCAAGGATCCCGATACACAGGAAACTATTATAGGGCCTAGCTGTTGGGTTTGAGCCTCCATATAATTCGATAGACCCCTATAAGACTCGGGCCCTTTGGGTCCTAGGGCGCTCTAAAGGTCCGAGGTATTTTTTCGCACTTATGGTGCCTCGATAGGGTCCTTAGTGCCTCGGTACACTTCAATTATAACTAGATACGTGCACGTGTGTTTCTACGAAAGTAAAAAAAAAAATAGTATAAAATATATATACGGAACAACAAACATCGCTATGATAGGAAAAAACAGCGTGTGAAATTATCACCATAACACCAATATTATAATATTATTATAAATACACCGACTCAAATATAATGAACTGATGTCGAATAAACATTATTTTGTTCATATATTGATATGGTTTCAACATATCATCTAGATAGACCTCGTTTAAATGACAATCATTCCAAAAAAAAGACGTCGATCCTCCAGATTTTCGCAAATTACATAGATCGTGCTCCATGTTCATTTTCCAAACTAAAAGGATTAACCCAAAAGAAAGCATTTCAATACATTCTCCCAAACAGATAGGCAAATATTTATCAATACATAGATGACATGTTTGATGTTTCCTTTCTTGACACGAAAAATGTCGATCGATGAGAAACTAAAAACAAAATGAGATGAAACACTGGACTACTTGAAAGAATGCAAGGAAAGCAACAAAAAAAATGCTAAGAAGCTCAATTGCAACCTCACAGGAACCAAAACTTTAGAACTACATAAACAAATATGGCATATGTAGCAGCAATCAAGTTCAAAATAACTCTCTCGCATAGCTACAATAAATAATTAAGATACCAATCGTTGAAAACCAATAGAGCAGTTTACATCACTGCTAGTGATAGCCTGATAGGCAGCTAGGAAGCAAAAACCTTATTATAGGACAGGACAGCACAGCACAGCACAACGAAAATAGGCAAGAAGAGAAGACTCCATTTGTTCATATCTAGATGGCTCAAGTAACATCTGTATGTTCCAAAAAACAAAGACAAGTGCATAGTAGCAAGCACTCGTCAACTCTATGAGCACAAGAAGCTATAGTATTAAGACATATTATTCCATGGTAATTTTGTAAGGATCATGTGTAGTTACAAACCAGTGCAGACGTTAAAATTGCTAGAGTTCCTGTATGAATTCCTGAGTCATCTCAAGGTAGACCTTCAAATGCACCTTCATCCGCTCCTACAGACCATGAACAAAAGCATCAATATAGATCGAAGCGCCATACAGAAAGAAACACGAGCATCATACTATCATAGGATGGCATTCAACCAGACCTGAAAAATCCCATTCCCCGTAGAGGTCAGGATCGCCCTCGTTGCTTCGTATGTACACGTAGGGCGAGTGATTCCTCTCTGGTGCATCTTGCAAAACCCTAGATCATCCATTTCCATCGATGGATGTGAAATCATTAGTAGTCTAAGCATGAGCAGTCAATCAGAATCAGATGGCACTGATATGTTGCAGTCCGTGAGACCTCGACGATTGTCTTCACATTGAAAGGGTAATGTGCCCTTGGGCCAATTCTATATTGTTTTGGTGATTAAATGCTCAACACATTTTGTTTAGACTAATATGGGCTCAGAGTTAAAGAGAAGCAAATTGGAGAAACAAAGGTATGATTCTAGCACTTAGTAAATTATTTTTGGTACTAACTATATTCTGTTAAGTGCTAGGGATCTTCTCAAAATGAGAGAAATTAAATTGGAGAAGTTTGGCTAAGTTCAGTCAAACTTGCACCAGCCTGCGGCTCACCGGACTGTCCGGTGTACACGAGACAGTGTCCGGTGCCCAGGCTGGCGCTTCATGGAACTGGCCGCTCTCAGGAAAATCTATGGGCATCGAGGCTAAAATTCACCGGACTGTCCGGTGTGCCAGCCGAGCGCACATCCAACAGTCGACCGCACGATCAGCGGGCGACACGTGGACTTCGTCAACAGTCTCCAGGCCACACCGGACTGTCTGGTGCGCTACCAGACTGTCCGGTGTGCCAGGGGGGCGGTGGCTGCAACGGTCGGCTTCGCCAAACAAGGAAGGGAATCGCGCACTATTCACTGTCCGGTGGTGCATCGGACTGTCCGGTGCGCCCACGGACAGAAAGCAACCAGGGCCTTCCAAATGAGACTCCAACGGCTCCTAGCACCCTTGGGGCTATAAAAGGGACCCCTAGACACATGGAGCAGACCACCAAGCAGTAACTGAACATCCAACAACGCCTAGACATCGAATTCACACATTTGCTTCAGTAGATTGAGATTTGGGCACTTGTTTTGAGCTGTAACTCCGTTGTGTTGTCTTTGTGCTCTTCTCTCGTGTTTTGTGTGCGTGAGTTGCTGCAAGTTTGTCTCGTGTGAGTGATTCTATTTTCCCTTACTCTTGTGTTCATTTGAGATCATTTGTGTAAGGCGTGAGAGACTCCAAATTGTGGAGATTCCTCACAACGAGATATTATTGAGATAAAGAGAACTGTGGTATTTAAGTTGATCTTTGGATCACTTGAAAGGGGTTTAGTGCAACCCTCGTCCGTTGGGATGGCACAACGTGGAGTAGGCAAGTACTCTACTTGACTGAACCATGGGATAAAATCGTTGTGTCACTTGTCTTCAACCTACTGCGATTTTCTCTCTATTTCTCTTCACTTACATTATTGCTCTAAGTTTAATGCTCACTCAGTGAAGAGTAATTAAGTGAAGAAGTTCTCTACTCATACTCCTCATTTGAACTTGGCTCTTACTATCACTAATCCAATATTAGTCCAAGTTTGTTTTGTTGAGCTTTTTTTACAGGATCACCTATTCACCCCCCCTCTAGGTGCTCTCAATTGGTATCAGAGGTGTTCTATTCATCAAGGGACTAATCGCCTGAAGAGATTAATCCTAAAGGCAAGGGGATGGTGATCAACGACAAAGAGACGGAGACTCTCTATGTTGATGAGCCAAATGGTGACAAGCCAACCGACTCAGGCTTAAACAACAACAAGAAAGATGGAAAGAAAAAGAGACGCATCAAGAAGATCATCTACTACTACAACAACAACGATGAAGACTCGTCCACGAAAAAGAAAACGGTTAATCAAAATTATTCATTTGATTACTCTCGCATTCCTTACAATTCAAATGCTCATTTATTGTCTATTCCACTCGGTAACCCCCCTCATTTTGATGGAGACAACTACTCTTTTTGGATTCATAAAATGTGTAGTCATGTATTTTCTCTCCATCCTAGCATTTGGGAAATAGTGGAAAATGGAATGCATTTTGATAGTAGCGATAATCCCCATATTTATTAACGAGCAAATTCATAAGAATGCACAGGCTACTACTGTGTTGTTAGCATCTCTATGCAGGGATGAGTACAATAAAATCAGTGGTTTGGACAATGCCAACCAAATATGTGACACCCTCAAGATTTCTCATGAGGGAAATGACGCCACCATGATCACCAAAATGGAGTTGGTGGAAGGTGAACTAGGAAGGTTTGCTATGAAAAGGGGAGAGGAGCCAACCGAAACTTACAATAGGCTCAAGACCCTGGTGAACAAGATCTGAAGCTATGGAAGTACAAGATGGACGGATCCTGATGTCGTTCGACTCATGCTAAGGTCATTTACCATTACTGATCCTCATCTTGTAAACCTCATTCGTGAAAATCCTAGGTACACCAAGATGACGCTCGAGAAAATTCTTGGAAAATTTATAAGCGGGCGCATGATGGTGAAGGAAGCAAGGTATGTGGATGACATTGCAAATGGATTGCTTCCTCTCTATGAGCCGCAGCCTGTAGCTCTCAAAGCAACAAGCAGCAAGGAGGCACTACCTAACAAGGTGGCACAAGTGGAGGTTGTCGGACTCAACGAGGAAATGGCGCTTGTAATCAAGCGCTTCAAGACCGCATTGAAGGGACGCAAGGAATATCACAACAAGAACAAATCAAGGGAAAAACGCTCTTGCTTCAAATGTGGTAAGTCTGGTCATTTCATAGCACAATGTCCCGATAATGACCAGTGACAAGAAAAGAAAGGGAAGAAGGAGAGTAAGAAGAACTACAAAAAGGCGAAGGGAGAGGCACACATCGGCAAGGAGTGGGACTCGGACTGCTCTTCATCTGACTCCGACGATGAGGGACTTGCTGCTTCTGCCTTCGACAAGTCATCCCTCTTCCCCAACGAGCATCACACATGCCTTATGGCTAAGGAGAACAAGGTACATACTCGAGATACCCCCCAAGTACACTTCTTCTAGTGATAAGGATTCTGATGATGAGGTAGACTATAGCGATCTCTTTAAGGGGTTAGATAGGTCCAAAGTTGATAAAATTAATGAATTAATTGATGCCCTTGATGAGAAGGATGGATTGCTAGAGAAACAAGAAGATATTCTATATGAAGAACATGATAAGTGTATTAATGCTGAAAAATCTCTGGCTGATGAAATTAAGAAAAATGAATTACTTTCTTCTAAGTTATCTTCTTGCCATGATTCTATTTCTAGTCTTAAGAGCTTAAATGCTAAGCTATAAAAGTGAATGTTACTAGCTCATCTGTGGAGCATGTGTCTATTTGCAATAGATGTAAAGATGTCGACATTGATGCTTGCAATGCTCATGCTTCCACTATTCTTAAGTTGAATGATGAAGTTACAAATCTTAATGGTCAACTTAAAATTTGCAAGAGTGAATATGAAAAGATAAAATTTGCCAAGGATGCCTACACCATTGGAAGACACTCCTTTATTAAGGATGGACTTGGTTTCCAAAGGGGAACCAAGAACTTAACAAGTCAAAGTACTTCCAATATCATCAAGGAGAAAGGGAAGGTCCCTATGGCTAGTAGCTCTCATTCTTTACATGACAAAAAGAACCATGCCTATTTGTATGCTCATGTTAAGAATGCTTCTAGTGTTGTTCATCATGATAGTCGCTATGATCATGCTATTTTACCTACTCGTCATGATGCTGCTTTTGATTCTTATTCCATATGTATGCATCATCTAGCTCATCGTATATTCATGGTAGGAGTAGACCTAGGCGCCATGATGTCTCTCATACGCCTAGGAATGCATCAAATGACCCAATTATGCTTTATCATACTTATGCTGCTTCGTATGTGCTAACTTGCAAAAATGATAAAGTAGTTGTTAGAAATTTGGGACCTAAGTGCAAGAGACACAAAACTTGCATCTGGGTTCCAAAGACTTATGTAGCTAACTTTGTAGGACCCAACAAGAGTTGGGTACTTAAAACCCAAGCTTAAATCACCTTGCAGGTTTATGCATCCGGGGGCACAAGCTAGATTTTGGGCAAACGATTTGAACGTCTCTAGCTAGGCTCGAATCCATCCTGCTTGCGGGTCTCAACATCCACCAGTTTTTTTCAAAACAAACGTCGACCAAGATTGGTGTTGCGCTTAGAGATGGCAATAGGTACCAAAATACCCGACGAGTTTTAACCGATATAAAATCAAGTATGGTATGATTTCTATACCTACAGGTATGTTAATGGACAATAAACTTTACCCGTTGAGTAGACGGGTATAGGTGTGGGTGGGTACTACCCATACCCGCATACTCGTGGTTAAAATATACATGTTTCATATGATTATTATTATCTAATAAAGTACATCCTAGTTAAAAGAAAACACTTCTTTGACTATTGTTTGTTTAACTATCAACTTATGTAATCATATGTTTGTCATATTTTAAATTGAACTTATTTTTGTGTGTTTATTTAATATTGGGTGATTGAAATATTACAATTTTAGATTTTCTTAACAGGTACGGATTACCCGACAGGTCAAATCAACCACGAGTACGGGTAAGGTTTTATAACCGCAAGCGGTAACCCGATGAGTATGATTTTTTTCATGGGTACAAATATGGAATGCTGTTGTATATACTAGTTACCATCCCTAGTTGCACTGTAATTTTTTATCCCAACTAACTTGTGACGACGACCCGAATATCTATATCTATACACTACATAATCCACCAATTTACAGTTTGCAAAACCTACTCAACCAAATCACTCAACTCATAATATCTACTAAATCCACCAAACGAATTGCACCCAGAATTATCACACCATCAAAATCGATGGTTCAGAGCACTACATAACATCTTCTCCCTTACTCAAATCCAATGAACATTATTTGTATCATCTCTCATCTCTCCCCTGCGACTACGCCGCCACTATCAACCATCATTGCCATTGCTTGACAGCATAAAGAGTAAACATTTCACTTTTGAACGGTTGTCGAGAAAATTCAGATGCTAAATTCCCATACCGTCTACACGTCATGGATATAATTGATGGTTCATGGACTCAATTTAACCAACACTTGGCTATAAGCCATCTGAAAGTTGACACCAAAGAATGAAACCAGCAACAATGCCAAAAAAATGACTGACAACCTCTTTCTAAGATTCTTCTTCATTCTTGGCCACCAGTCTAACATTCTTGCCATCAACATAAAATCTGGAACTTGAAGCTATCTGCAACAAGCAGCAGTAAAAGGAATATGCATCACTCCAGTAAAAAAATGCTCTTAGGGCTAGTTTGGGAACCACAATTTCCCAAGAGATTTTTATTTTCCCAAGGAAAATTAGTTCATTTTGCCATGGGAAAATAGAAATCCCTTGGGAAATTGTGGTTCCCAAACTAGCCCCTAAATTGAAAAAAATGAGAGAAACAGCAGGCAAAGTAGCTAGATTCGTTAAGCGGTGATTGATTACTTTATCCATCAAGGTAGCACGGAGCTCCTCCTTGTCTTTGGAGACACCACATTCCTGAAGCTCCTTGGAGACTAGCTTTTGTAGCTTCTTTAGCTTCATAACTCCATCTGCGTTCTGAAATAAACCAGCACAATTATGAACAACGTATAGTTTAATGGACGCCATAAATAATGGAGAAGATCAAACTTTTTAGGCTCACCGCCTTCAATGTTTTAGTAATAATCTTCTTCCATTTGATCTTTTGCTTTTGAACACTTTTGCAGTCGGTACCACTTGCTAGTTCATCGGCCTTACTCTTCGCTTTGTTTTCTGACTTCTCATCTCCAGACTGTGTCAACTGTCTTTTTGTGTTACCTGGCTCTATGGTCATGTCATCCATTCGTTTCCTTTTCCCAGCATCTTTATCTTCATTTCTTTCATGATCACCACTCACGCCACCATTTACTTGAGCAGATTCTTTTGTGGGTACAACTCCAGCTTCCTTCACATCTGGAGTTTGTTCTGCACCATCTTTTTGTTTCTGAGACACATGGAAGGCTTTCGCCTTTGCCCTATGCTTCTTCCCATCAGCATGTAGTAAGAGAGTTTGCTTACTTGTGGTAGTGGTCTTGCATAGGCTGTCATGCAAATTCACAATAAGTACCACTGTTCTTAAGGCGTCGCCTAGGCGTCCGGGCGGTGGTCTAACGCCTAGGCGCCTTGCCCGCCTACCTCGCCTAGGCGCCGCCTAGGCGTCCGGGCGGTGGTCCAACGCCTTGGACCGCCTTACCGCTTTAAAAACCATGATAAGTACACAGTTCCTAAATATCTAAACAAGCTCCTGAGTTCATTAAAACAAAGATCAAAAGACTTAAAATCAAGAACTTGAATGCATACACGATGTGCTGACAACAAAGATAAACTCGATATTGTTTATATAAACAACAACAACAAATTTGCTTTCTCAAATTTTGAAATTGTCTACATAAAAGCATCATCGAAAATCAAATTAGCAGTCAATATACATGATAAATACACTTGAAAAATATAACACTCCAATGAACCAGAAGACCTAACCTTTTTAAGAGAGATGCAACTTAGAAGAAAAATAGAAAAACTTGGCCTCTATAGTCTATATTACCATGTTTATTGTAGAAGTATATATAAGTCTAGTTGTCTGCATATACACACTTGTACTCCCCACCATGTAAATAACATAAAAAGGGACATACACAGTACTGAAAGATCCAACACAGGATAACATCTGGGAATGGAATTTCTTGACAGCCTTACCCTTGCTTAATTTTGCAAAGAGACTGGGTTGAACCTAGGACCTCCAGGCCACAAGTAGATAGACTCTACCAACATTCCAGACCCATCATTCATAGAAAAGATATAATACAAATAATTTTAATAGTTCCAAGCAAGCTTTTCTAAATGGAAAAGGAAAGCTAAACAATTGAACTTACTCACAGACATTCGCAACTACAAAGATAACTGCAACCTCATAAATTATATTACCATGTCTAGTCATGTATATATATGTACTGGCATTCCATGTGAGTATTAACCCAAAAAAACAAAACAGTCCCAAGCATGATTTATATCAACGGAAATTTTGAGAAGCGTAGAAATAAATAAACATTGATCACAACCAATACCGCTATGGTTACTTGGTTATAAGTAAATATGGTTTAGAACTATGGCATCGGCACTATTACTGCATAACCACCTGCAAAGATTATTGTGTATATACTAAGGGTAAGGGATCAAACTGGCACACCTACAGAACCAAGGAGGCCGTGTCGACAGCCCAACATTGATATCGACATCTGCATTTGGCTTTGGCTTATCTGCCTTACCCTGTGCACCATTGGATGGTTTGGTCTGTCCCTTAGGACCGTACTTCTCCTGAATGAAAACAAATACAGTACAAATGAGCACTGGATTGAATACTATAATTTGCACATATAACAATAGCCACATATTCTAACATAAGCCTTCATGGTTATAAACCTTCTACTGAAACTACCAATCCTAATATGAAAAGGAACAAATCAACCTGCAGATTCTAACTTCTAGATATAGCTTACCAACAATTGCAAGAAATGACCGTAAGAGTGTCAAGTTTATCCTAAGTCAAACGATGCTAAGTTTGAACAGACTTACAGAAAAGAAAATTAATATTTACGACATCAAATTAGCATCATTGGATATATTATGAGATATTATATATGTCAATACACTTCTCTATAAACATGGTCAACTTAGGGCAAACTTGGATCCCAAATATTTCAAGACAGAGGAAATATCAACAAAAATGAACAGGCATGCATTTCAAACAGTAGCGAAGCAACATTGCCTAGCCACACTAAAGTAGCAACAGGGGAGAAACAAAAAAAAACACCCACAATCCAAAGCAGCAGCAGTTCATAGGCAAGCCGCATGCTCAACATTTCAACAAAAAAACGTCAGATGCATATCGGTTCATTGAAATTGCAGAGACGAACAGTAAATTTCACACCACAGTGAGGATTGAGCAAGGAACTCAGAGAGAGGTGCGGAGGAACTCACGGCCTCGGAGATGCACTGGGTGTGCCCCTGCACGGTGTCGTGGCTGAATAACTCGCCGCAATCGATGCATGACAGCTGCGTCCGCGCAACAAAAACATCAATTAACCACCACGGCGCCAAAGATCGATCCAGAAAGGAACGGGGACATGTCAAGAGAGTCGGTCGCCGCGCCAACCTTGTACGCGGAGCAGGAGCGGAAGTGGCCGGCAAGTTTGGGCTTCTTGAGGTTCTCGCCACAGTCCTCGCATTGGAACCACACCATCGCTGATGCTCCTGAAAGCTTCTGGCGGCAGGAGGACGCCCCTCGCAGACGAAGCTTTGTTCGGGCGCGTATGCAAGCTAGGGTTTTGGCTGAAGGAGGCGACGCCGACAAGCCAGGGGCGCTCGCATTGGGGTTTTTGTGTGTGGCCCTCTCGAGAGTGGCGGAGGGGAAGCCAAAACTGACAGCCTATCATTCACTTGGAGGCCCATATGGCCAATCATTCCTCCTTTCCCTGGGCTTACTACTCCCTAGTCCTAGATTTGATGCAAAGTTTAGGCCTCATAGTTGTTCCCTCGATTTCAAAGAAAAAAGATACATTTGTTCCCTCGGGCCAAAATGTAGAAGAGGAGTAAGTGGACCTAGTGTTAGAAGGCTTCACTGGCTCTCCTATAGTGGCTCTACAATATTTGTTTTAGTGATTGATGAATACTAGTGTGTTACTAATGAATGCTTTAGGATATTCACATAAAATAGTCTCTTTGTAGCCACATGGAGGTTTTTGGCCTCAGAGTTAATATCTAGTATGTCTGCAAGGATATTTGTGAAGATTAACGATATTATTGTAAGGATCTGATCTCGCCTAGAGGGGATGAATAGGCTACCTATAAAAACTGAGCTCCAAAAATGATCAGAACTACAAGCGGCAGTGCCGCTTTGACACCCGGGACTGCCAGACAATTGCAGGGCACTAGCGCACATGCTAACTTGGTCATATTGACTTGAAACTTACTAAGTAACAACTATAACAGGTAAGCAATAGTGAGTAATAACTATAATAGGTAAGCACTCGTTTCTTTGAATATGATGCTCATTCTAAAACTTTAACAAAAATAGTAACAATAATCTAGGATAACAAATTATGTATATGATACCAAACCCTAAATGGTATGAACTGAAATGAGTAAAGTACACTAAATAGTAGGGACACAGCGGAATATGTATGTTTAAGTGAAACTCAAACATGTTGTCGGGAACGTGCCCGGCACTACCGCTTGGTGGGTGGCACTGCCGCGCGAAGTTGAATGCTCAAAACCAGTTGTGCCTGCAAGCAACACTTAAGTATGGACTTGGTATTGTCTAGTGTCAAGTCCACTAAGTATCTGCACTCGTAAATATGCACAACCAAGTATATCTAATGGAAAGCAAGTAATATAATTCAAAATGTAAAAGAGACAAGGCACAAGGATTTATCTCGTGGTAGAGCCGAAGTTCATACTTCATGACAAAAGTTGAAGGAGATGCTCCTCACCAGCTTCCAAGGCTTTCAGTCAAAGCCAATTACTGCACAAGCCTGTTTTAGTGTACCCAGGACCCAGATGAGTACCACTAATCATTCGTCCGAAGATTTCTTTGTCTTTGAGCCCAGACACAAGCAGTCCAGGACGACATTGTCATCGAGACCATAGTCAAAGGGCTTAGACCAGGGCCAGCAGCCCAATACTTTGCAAGAAAGCCTCCACACTCCCTTGAGAAATTATTGTAGAAGATGGACGAATCCATGAGGGTTGATAATGATTTCCGCTAGAAAAGGGAGGAGTTACACAGATACACCAAAACAACAGGGGCTTCAGGGGAAGGATCCACCCTAGGCAGGTTCGAAGCATTCACAACTCGATGCAGTGTGAGGAAAAGATGGCCCAGTCTTAGGGTCAGTCGATCCAGCAGCAAGCAAGCTCCCAGTAGCAAGCAAGCTCCCAGCAGCAACCTTCGCATAACACATTTCGTCCACCTGCTCCAAGAGGCGGAAGAGGAGGCCAAAGTTTTGGTGGTAGATTCAATGCACCTCCAAGGAAGCCATTCTGCTTGTTTTGTGGTGAAGACAAAGGCCACACCACAAGAACATGCCATCATACTATCAACAAGAAGAAGGAACTTGCTTCGTTGGCCACTCAACCCTCCCGGTCAAAAGAGGTATTTAGTACATCGTCGTATTGTTCACCTTATATCCCACATTATGTCTAACCTCAGCTACAGGAGCCAAGGCTAAGTTTACCTTCAGCCTCAAACGCATTAAGAAATCCAGTGATGAGCGCATGGTCACCATCTGCCTCCTTCGTCCCAGAACCACCTCCCTATGGCCAAGTTCCTGCTGGTCACCCCAAATTCCCAGTGCAAGATTTGATCAAAGGGACAGAAGGGAGGGATCTGAAACTCATATCGTTAAAAGTATGGTCCCGGAGACGAAGCATATATACTAAATACCCCAAGGGGCTAGGTAAGTAAGCCCAAAGCTATCGAAGAAGACATTATAATTTGTCTATGTTTACTTTCGCAAACTTTTAATATCATGCAAATCAATGTAATAATGACCTTCCTTCGAGTGCAATGACAAAAATGTTGCAATCAAAGCTTTGGGTAAGAAAGTGTGAAAAAGCTCTGAAGTCGTTCCTAAGGAAATGCAGAGCTACGATTTATTCACCTAAGTAACGATGAAAAAGCTTCGAAGTCGTTCCTAAGGGAATGCAGAGCTACGATTTATTCACCTAAGTAACGGTGAAAAAGCTCCAAAGTCATTTCTAAGGGAATACAGAGCTACGATTTATTCACCTAAGTAATTGTGAAAAAGCTCCAAAGTCGTTCCTAAGGGAATGCAAAGCTACAATTTATTCACCTAAGTAACGATGAAAAAGCTCTAAAGTCGTTCCTAAGGGAATGCAGAGCTACAATTTATTCACCTAAGTAATGGTGAAAAAGCTCCGAAGTCGTTCCTAAGGGAATGTAGAGCTACGATTTATTTACCTAGGTAACGGTGAAAAAGCTCAGTAGTCATTCCTAAGAGAATGCAGAGCTACGATTCATTCGCCTAATGAAACACCAACATAAATTTAGTTTACTTCGAAATTATATCTATAAAGAAGTGTTCCTTTGTAATATGTGAAAAGAAGGGAAGGAGTTTTTCGCCTTCGGCTCAAAACGCGTGTTAAATAAAATTTAACACATCACAAAAGAAATTAGAAATGAAGCAAGAAGTATGAATATATTACAAATCACTTGAAAAGTTTCGAAGTATTCAAACACTTCATACCAACAAAAATATTACAACAAAAGATCATTGTTCTTCACATCATTCCATCAATTCCCTTTGTTGCCTTGCATCACTTCGTCATAGATTCACTCACAAATTTTAAGGACAACATCATCTACGACTTTCTTCGCAACGCTGGTAGCTACTACTTCGGCTTCAACGGTAGCATCCTTAGCTTCGGCTTTGGTATGCTTTACTTCAATGATCACCTATGAAGTAGAGACTTCTTAACAAAAGTTAGAAAACTATTGTCAAAACATCGATGCAATGAAAATATGGCAGAAGCGAGAAAAAGGGTAAGTACCTTCAACTTTCTTGCCTTGCAGTTTCTGTCTAATATCTAGAGCTTTCTCAACAGCCTATCGAGCCTGCAGAAAAGTTTAAAAGTCACAGTGTATGTACGCCCACATATATAAGATGAAGGTAGCAAAGTACAAACCTTCTACCTATTCTTTATAGATTCTTCGATACTAATTTCCTTCCCGCCCTTCTTCCATATATCAGATAAGAATTTTTTAAACCACTCCGAAGCCTCGACGGTGGATCTTCGGACGTGGTCAGCAGAAACTCTAAAATCAGGGTTGGTGCAATCCTTCAGATGATTGCACCAGGCTTTTAGCAAAACCAAAGCAGTGCTTCGGACGCCTATCCATGCACAATAGTCCTCTCATGCTGAGAGAAAACTTTTATAAGCACGAGTTTCACTAGGCACCCACCACATTAAGCCCTCCAAGTCACTATCCGGAAAATTCTCCTCTTTAGACGAAGCTCCGGTAGAGGAGAAAGTCTTCAATAACTCGTTATAGCATTTGTTGTCGAGGGTGTAACAGTTTTTCGCCAGGATTCGATAGTTTTCATCAAGTTGTCTCACATGATTCACTTCATATTTGAAATCATCTATTCTCACCTAAGCAGTGCTGAGGTCGACAGGTGTTTTGGTAGATGCTTGCCTTTACCTTTTTATTTTATCTTCAAACTCCGTTTTTGTTCATTGCAACTCAACATCAAGAGAGGCAATGTGCTTGTCTTTTACAGTAGCAGAAGCTTCAAGATCTGATATTTTACTTTCCATTGTTTCTCTCAACTTGATTTTTTCTTCGAGCAAAGCCTGAACTTCGGTTCGTCTCTCAACAAAATCTTTCTCTAAAATTTTAAAGGATCTTTCCTTTTCTTCACAGTCGAACCAAAGCCTAGATACTTCGAACCTAAGCTTAACTATCTCTTTACGGGCAGCCTTGCCCTCAACATTTCTTTTGTTCTTCAGGGCCTTGCTAAGAAAAAAACCCTGTGAGAAGTCAAAACAGACAACTAAATTATTGTATCAAGCTAACCCGAAATTTAAAATGAAGCCAATAAAAGTTACCTTCAGGTGTGTATAAGCTAAATAGTCAGAGAAATCTTCGAAAGACATGGTTGGCAACATGGCCTCTAGCTTCAGGAAACCAATATTGTCCGCCATATAGCAACATGCTTCATGTCGGAGAGGAAAATTCTTCGGTCGGGTGGCGGAACGCACCCGCCCTAAATCCTAAGATGAGGAGGGCCCTAAGCGTTTTGCCTGTCTGCTAGATGGTCGATGAACACAAGTGAACACGAGGATTTAGAGTGGTTCAGGCCGCCGGAGCGTAATACCCTACTCCACTGTCTGTGTGTTGTATTGAGTTTGAGTGAACTAGAGAGCTTGAGCGTCTGAGTTGGGTCTGCCTTGTAACGTCGTGTGCCCTCCCTTTTATAGCTCAAGGAGGGCACGTACAAGGATGCTAAGCCCCGACATATGGGCCCAGGAACAAAACGGAGGGAATACATTATAGAAGTAACTAATGCGAGTACGCCTGAGCAATCTCCAGGCGTGCTGATGTTCGCAGCTGCTTCCTTGGTGACGCTTGAGTAATGATGAGCGTAGTGCACGCGGCAGCATGGGCGTACTGCCTGCCAGTGGAATGGATAGGCACGCCGCCTATAGAATGGATTGGTTGCCGCCTGCTCGCGGAATGGACAGGCCTCATTAAATGCCGAGGTGGCACATTGCCTGTCAGTGGGATGGACAGGGCTCATTAAATGTCGAGGCAGCACATCGCCTGCCAGTGGAATGCACAGGGATCATTAAATGTCGAGGCGGCACATCGCCTGCCAGTGGAGTGGACAGGCGGTGCGCCTTATCCGCAATAAATGCAGAGGCCGCGTAGCCTAGTGGCCTCACGTCAGGCTCCGCCCGTTGTCTTACATCACGTGCACAATGCCACGTGGCAGCATCGGTGCTCCGCCTGAGCGGGGAGCAGAAGCGTGTATGATATGGTCCGAACACGTGTCGGTTCTGGACCCCCGTCTGGCCTTGATTAAGGCCTAGGTATTCTTTGTCCCAGAATCCCGGGACCCTGCCGTGAGTGGCCCGGACCCCACACAGAGGGGTCCAGAACTCATCCTAGGGGTCCGGTTTGCGCCCGTGGGGGTCCTGGACCTTACCCGGAGGTCCGGTTTGTATATACAGGGGTCTGGCACTTTCCCATGGGGTCCGGACTCATTGTTGATACCTTGGAGTATATCGTCTTCTCTGGCCACGTGGTGCCCCCGGAGCCATCCACGTGGTGGGGTCGGGTGCTGTCGCTGGCCCAGAGTAGTCGCCCGAGGCCGGGGGTGAGCCTTGGTCTTGTCCCACGCACAGTTCTTTTACCACGCGACTAAAGATAGTCGCGTGGGCACCACGTCTTCATACTGTAATAAGGGCTACCCTAGTTTCAGGGTACCGACAGTGGCCCCCGGGCCCACCTCAGGGGAGGATATGAGCCTGCAAGTGGGGCCAAAGCTTGATTAGCGATTGGTGCACCGCCCCCGTGCGTTTGCTAACGTAATCACTGCCAATCCGCCTTCAGTCGTGCCAACTGCCATGCCTGTCCCCGCGACTGACTGACCCGCGGCCCCCACGCCTGATGGTTTCACCGGGCCACGCGCGAGGCGCCTCGATACCGCTGCATTGGTTTAAAAAATCACCTTCTCTGTCTTCTGCCGTGGCCCCGAGGAAGCGCGCTACCGGCGCGTACGGTGGTTCACCTTTTCTGCACCAGGGAACCGACACCCAAGGAGTATGACTCGTGGGCCCGGGCCCCCATGTCAGAGACTGGGCTGTTGTTTCTTGCAGCGGAGATGAAGAGGCGCACTACCGCAGGCGGTGGTTTGTTTTTCGGGCGCGCGGCGGTTCGCCTTTTCCGCACCAGGAGTTTAGCGCGCAATCTGTATGACTTGTGGACCCGGGCCTCCGTGTCATAGACTGGGTCGCCTGGGCGTCAGGTGTGCGGTGGTCGGGATTTCCTGTAGCGTCTCGGAGCGCGAGCGGGAGAGTCTGCCTTGAAGAGGGATTCACCCCGCGTGCAGCAGTTATGCTTTCGCATTCTCTCCCAATTGTTGCGCCCTTTCACCTTCGAGCTCTCTGCACCCCTTTGCATTCGCGCTCTTCTGCTTTGCGCCGTCGTAGTCGCCATGGCTTCGCTGGTTCATCCCGAGCATTTCCAGTCTGAGGGGGCGCTCAACCTGGTGCGCAACCTGCTCGGGTGGAGTGCGCCGGCGCTCGCCGGAAGGATCTGCGTCGGTGCCACTCCCCTCGGCGACCTCGCTGCCGGGGAGTTCGTGTTGTTTGTCTCCTACCTCTCCTGCGGGTTGGCGCTACCGATCTCGCCTTTCTTCCTGCTGCTGCTGGAGGAGCTCGGGCTCCAGCTTCAGCACCTCACACCCCACTCCATCATCCAGGCGGCCATCTTCGTCCACCTCGGCGAGATGTTCGTGGAGGTGGCCCTCTGCACTCCCTCTTCCACCATTTCTTCGTGTTGGTGAAGTCTAGGAAGGCTAAGGACCACCTCGGCGCTTACTACTTCTAGATAAGGTTAGATTCAACCGTGGCCTACATCCCCACCCTTCAAGGCGCAAGGTGGGAAAACTGGCGCGGCGACTGGGTGATCGCCAGCGTCGAGGCCAACGACCGCCTCGCCCTGCCGAGCGATGGGCCAGCACTCGATCGGAAGCAATGGAGGGCCAAGCCATCCCTAGCGCCGAAGTTCCTGCCCGTACTGGACAGGATCAAGACCTTGGCGTCCGGTGGCCTGACGTCGATGCACGTGGTCGGTGACTTCCTGAAGCGTCGAATCGCGCCGCTGCAGAGGAGGGCGCGCCTGTGCCGCTGGTTCACCGGCTCGAATGACATCAGCCGGATCCAGCGCGGGCCAGGGACTGACCTGTCCTGGGATGAGCTGGAAGTCCGGGTGAAGGGGATTACTGGTGAGTCCTTCATTCCTGAGTCCCTGATCCTCCCCAAGGGCATTCCTGCGCTCTGCGACGACCCAGGGTTGAGGACGGCGATCTTGGCCACGCTGCCGACCCTCGACGAGAGCGGCATGGCGGTTCGCTAGACCGGCGGCCGGGACCCTCACTGCGGGATCCGGATCTCTGATGCATCGGCTGGAGGCCCCCAGCCTGCCGGTGTGGCTCCCAGCGCCCCCGCCGCGGCTCCCCGCCCTTTGGACAAGGGCAAAGGGGCTGCAAGTAGTTCCTCCGCCCTAGGTGGCACCAGGGGTCAGAGGAAGAGAGGCGACACTGTTTATGCTGCCCCGACGGGTCGTTTGTTGCGGACCCCCCCCCGATGGGGACGAGGAGGCCGGCTCCCAGAAGCGTCAGAGGACTGCTGGTGGGGCCAAGGAGGCCGGCTCCCAGGTCCAGGGCGCGCAGAGGCGCGTCAGTCCTCCTCCACCACCACCACCACCGTCGGGTCCGCCACCGCCACCACCACCTGGGGGCAATCTCCCCCAGGGGCACCAGCAACAGCAGCAACGACAGCAGCAACAACAACAACAGCGGTCGCCCCGCTTCCAGGGTCGCTGGAAAGTACAGGGCCCCAAGTGAGTGTAACCCCTTTTTTCCATTAGTCTATTTATCATGCCGACGGGTCTTAACCCATCCTTTGTTTGTCAGGGCTTCCTCCCCCTTTGCTCCCAAGGTCGCGCCTCCCCCACCTCCGGCTGCTGCCATCGAGACAGCGCCACTGCCCCCCCCGGCTCCAGCTGGGGGTCCAGTACCAGCGGCGCCAACGCTGCAGTGAGAGCTCGAGGGCAAGGCCCACGACGCCGCCCTCGCCAAGGAGAAGCTTAAAGCGAAATGAGAGTCCTTGGACAGGTGGGAGACAGACCTCACCAGGCGAGAGGTGGACCTCGCCAGGCGGGAGAAGGATCTCGCCTTCAAGTAGGAAATCCTGGAGGAGCGGGTCCGCGGGTTCCAGGCGGCGCAGGCGGCACCGGGGCCCCAGGCGATGGAGGCGACGAAGAAGGCACTTGAAGATCTCCAAGCGAAGCATCGCGCCGGGGTCCAGCGCATTGCTGCATGGGCCAGCGAGGCGAGCACGACACTGGTGCCGCTCGGGATGAGTCCATCCTGGTGTCGGAGCTACCGATGTCTATCTCCGACGCGCTCTCGATGCTGGACTCCGCCGCCGACCGCCTCCGACGCCTGGACCAGATTCTTGGCACCCGCCTGGAGGCCGAGGGCGGCAGGCTCTGCCGGGCGGTGATCGAGTACATCCTGACGTGCTTCTGGAGCCACGACCCGGCTATCTCCTTAGAGCCAGTGATCGCTGGTCCGGTGGCCGACACTGAAGACGCCACCTGGGAGGCCATACAAGATGTCGTGGAACTGGTGGCCGAACGTTTCCAGCGGGATCCTACTGATGATGAGTAGCTAGATCTGCAGAGAGAAGGCAAGGGTCCCGTTGGGAAGCGGTTTTGTAATATTTTTTGGTCTTTGTAAGATACTTTTGAGTACTATTTATCGAGCAATATTAGCACTTATCTGTATGCTATTTGTCCTTGTTGTGTGTGGCACTTATCTGGTGTAGTCGATGCACATCCGAAGCTTCCCATTCGCCTTGGGGACGATGACTGGGTTGGCTAGCCACACTGGGTGATGAACCTCTTCGATAAAGCCGGCATCTAGCAGCTTTCGTACCTCCTTTCGGATGAAGTCCTGCCACTTAACGGACTGTCTCCGAGGCTTCTGACTCACCGATTTGGCGTCAGGGTTGATCTTCAGATGGTGCTTGATCACCTCCCTGGGGATCCCAGGCATCTGTGACAGCTCCCATGCGAACACGTCGGCATTTACCTGGAGGAAGGTGACGAGCACGAGTTCCTATTTCTCCTCCAGATCACCCGCAATGAGAGTAGTCTGGAGGGAATCCGTGCGGAGCCGGACGACCTTGACGGGGACGTCGTCCGCTCCAGACGGCCGCACCTTTGGCACCTTGGTAGGCGCCTTGGTACCGGAGGCCGAGGGGTTCCTCCCTCCGTCGTCTGGGCGAGCAGTTTCCGCCGCCAGGGCATGCAGCTTCTCCACAGCCGCAAGCGCAGCAGCACGATCGCCCCGCACGGTGAGGTCCCCGGCTGGAGACGACATCTTGAGGACCAAATACCCGTAATGGGCAATGGCCATGAACCGGTACAGGGCCCTAAGCGTTTTGCCTGTCTGCTAGATGGTCGATGAACACAAGTGAACACGAGGATTTAGAGTGGTTCAGGCCGCCGGAGCGTAATACCCTACTCCACTGTCTGTGTGTTGTATTGAGTTTGAGTGAACTAGAGAGCTTGAGCGTCTGAGTTGGGTCTGCCTTGTAACGTCGTGTGCCCTCCCTTTTATAGCTCAAGGGGGCACATACAAGGATGCTGAGCCCCGACATGTGGGCCCAGGAACAAAACAGAGGGAATACATTATAGAAGTAACTAATGTGAGTACTGTCAGGGACCATAATTAGGGGTACCCCCAAGACTCCTAATCTCAGCTGGTAACCCCCATCAGCACAAAGCTGCAAAGGCCTGATGAGCGCGATTCAGGTCAAGGCTCCGTCCACTCAAGGGACACGGTCTCGCCTCGTCCGAGCCTAGCCTCGGGCAAAGGCAGCCGACCCAGGAGGATTCATGTCTCGCCCGAGGGTCCCCTCAAGCAACGGACGCATCTTCGGCTCGCCCGAGGCCCAGGCTTCGCGGAGAAGCAACCTTGGCCAGATCGCCACGCCAACCGACCATATCGCAGGAGCATTTAATGCAAGGATCGACTGACACCTTATCCTGACGCGCGCTCCTCAGTCGACAGGGTTGAAGTGACCGCAGTCACTTCACCGCTCCACTGACCGACCTGACAGGAAAACAGCGCCGCCTGCCCTGCTCCGACTGTTGTGCCACTCGACAGAGTGAGGTTGACAGCAGCTAAGTCCAGCCTCGGGCGCCATAGGAAGCTCCGCCTCGCCCGACCCCAGGGCTCGGACTCAACCTCGACGCCGGACGACGGACTCCGCCTCGCCCGACCCCAAGGCTCGGGCTCAGCCTCGACGCCGGACGACAGTCTCCGCCTCGCCCGACCCCCGGGCCTGGACTCAGCCTCGACCTTGGAAGATGGACTCTGCCTCGCCTGACCCCAGGGCTCGGACTCAACCTCAACGCCGAACGACGGACTCCGTCTCGCCCGACCCCAGGGCTCGGACTCAGCCTCGACCTCAGAAGACGGACTCCGCCTCGCCCGACCCCAGGTCTCGGACTCAGCCTCGACCTCAGACGACGGTCTTCGCCTCGCCCGACCCCCGGGCCCGGACTCAGCCTCGATGTCGGAGGAGCCTCCGCCTCGCCCGACCTCGGGCTCGGACCGACCACATCACAGGGGGGCCATCATTACCCTACCCCTAGCTAGCTCAGGCTACGGGGAACAAGACCGGCGTTCCATCTGGCTCGCCCCGGTAAACAAGTAATGATGGCACCCCGCGTGCTCCATGACGACGGCGGCTCTCAGCCCCTTACGGAAGCAAGGAGACGTCAGCAAGGATCCGACAGCCCCGACAGTTGTACTTCCACGGGGCTCAAGCGCTGCTCCGACGGCCACGACATCACATGAACAGGGCGCCAAAACCTCTCCGACAGCCACGACGGCACGTACATAGGGCTCTGGCTCCCCTTTGCTAGACACGTTAGCACATTGCTACACCCCCCATTGTACACCTGGGCCCTCTCCTTACGTCTATAAAAGGAAGGTCCAGGGCTCTCATACGAGAAGGTTGGCCGCGCGGGAGAACGGGCCGACGCACAAGGCTCTCTCTCTCTCTCTCCCATGCGAACGCTTGTAACCCCCTACTGCAAGCGCATCCGCCCTGGGCGCAGGACAACACGAAGGCCACGGTTTCCCCTTACTGTTTCTCCCCCCTTTGTGTTCCGTCTTGCGCCGACCCATCTGGGCTGGGACACGCAGCGACAATTTACTCGTCGGTCCAGGGGCCTGCTGCGTGTTGACGCGCCAGTTGGGGCCTGCTGCGTGTTGACGAACAGCTTCCCGTCAAGCTCCAGATGGGCAGTCTCCAGCAACCACTTCAAACCCGGGACGGTGCTCCGTTTCGGAAGTCTTGAGTTCATGTCCCTCGATGGCGGCTACGACATGATACTCCTTCCTCCGCCGCGCGACAACGACAATGGCGGGCGTTAGCCCGCCCGTCGGCGGCGGAATCGACGACATCTTCCCCACGTGGCGGAAGAGCAACATTTGGGTCTGTCCCGTCACCTTCCCCACCGACGGAGGAGGAGGCGGGGCAGGCATGGCCAAGCAGGAGGCGACACCTCGTCGGCTGTTGAGCAAGTCGACGGCGTCGGCGCCCCAACGGGGGACACGTTGGGCGTTGACCTCGCGTCTGAGACGAAGACGAGCATCACTTCCCCGCAACACGCCAACCCCAATCAGACGGACGACGCCAGCACGCTCGCAAAGGACTTGCTGGGCGTTAGCCTCGTACCTGAGACGACGGTGCAGTCCGTCCCTGACGCGACTTTGTCACCATCCGTCGATCAAGAGGTACCGTCTGTTTCCCATCCCATGCCTTTTAGATTCAGCTGCGACCCACCAAGTGACCTCGCTTCGGTGGACGCTTTCATAAAGGCATGTCCAAACCCTCCGGGGTATCATATGCGGTCACCCTGGGACCGACTGACGGCCGTCTCGACCTACGGGCCCCTGGGTTCCGAGGAAGATGACGAGCCCGACTCTGGTTGGGATTTCTCCGGGCTCGATAACCCCAGTGCCATGCAGGACTTCATGACCTCATGTGACTACTGCCTCTCCGATTGCTCCGATAGCAGCCACAGCCTCGGCGACGAGGACTGTGGCCCAAGTCGCGAATGCTTCCACGTCGATCTAGGGGGTCTCGACGAAGGCAACCATCTTGGTATGCCGGAGGACGGTGATCCCCCTAGGCCTGTGCCTCGCGTTGACATCCTTCGGGAGCTAGCTGTGGTCCCAGTCCCTGCGGGGGGTCAGGACGCATAGCTCGAGCAAATCCGCGAGGAACAGGCTAGGCTCGACGAGGAAGCAGGACAACTTGTGCAGCTTCGGCAAAATATTGGGCAGGAGTGGGTAGGCCAAGCACCAACCGGAGAAGCGCGTCATCTGGCCCAGGACGTCCAGCACCGCATTGCCAACGACGCCAGGGCGAGGCTGCCCCCGGCTTCCAGTGGGGTCGGCCAGAACCTGGCTGCAGCAGCGATACTGCTCCGAGCGATGCCGGAACCATCCACCACCGAGGGGCAGCGTTTCTAGGGAGAGCTCAAGAATCTCCTGGAAGATGCTACGGTCTGACGGGCCGAGAGCTCTGCCTCCCGAAGGCAGGGGTACCCCCCCGGAGCATCGCGCCGCGACTTCCCGATTCATGCGGGAAGCCTCGGTCCACACCGGGCGCACGTGGAACACAGCGCTTGCGGCCCCGGGACGCCTCGACAACGAGCACCGCCGCGACCGTCGAGCCCACCTCGACGAGAAGGTGCACCGAGGCTACCACCCCAGGCGTGGGGGACGCTACGACATCGGGGAGGATCGGAGCCCCTCGCCCGAACCACCCGGTCCGCAAGCTTTTAGCCGGGCCATACGACGGGCGCCGTTCCCGACCCGGTTCCGAACCCCGACTACCATCACCAAGTACTCGGGGGAGTCAAAGCCGGAACTATGGCTCGCGGACTACCGACTGGCCTGCCAGCTAGGTGGGACGGACGATGACAACCTCATCATCCGCAACCTTTCCCTGTTCCTCTCTGACGCCGCCCGAGCCTGGCTGGAGCATCTGCCTCCTGCGCAGATCTCCAACTGGGACGACCTGGTCAAAGCCTTCGCCGGCAACTTCCAGGGCACGTACGTGCGCCCTGGGAACTCCTGGGATCTCCGAAGGTGCCGTCAGTAGCCGGGAGAATCCCTCCGGGACTACATCTGGCGATTTTCGAAGCAGCGCACCAAGCTGCCCAACATCACCGACTCGGATGTCATCGGCGCGTTCCTCGCCGACACCACTTGCCACGACCTGGTGAGCAAGCTGGGTCACAAGACTCCCACCATGGCGAGCGAGCTGATGGACATCGCCACCAAGTTCGCTTCTGGTCAGGAGGCGGTCGAGGCCATCTTCCAGAAGGACAAGCAGCCTCAGGGGCGCCAGCCAGAAGACGTCCCCGAGGCGTCCGCTCAGCGCGGCACCAAGAAGAAGGGCAAGAAGAAGTCGCAAGCGAAACGTGACACCGCCGACGCAGACCTTGTCACCGCCGCCGAGCACAGGAACCCTCGGAAGCCTCCCGGAGGCGCCAACCTGTTCGACAAGATGCTCAAGAAGTCGTGCCCCTATCATGAGGGACCCGTCAAGCATACCCTTGAGGAGTGCATCATGCTTCGGCGCTACTTCCACAAGGCCGGGCCACCGGCGGAAGGTGGCAGAGCCCACAACAACGACAAGAAGGAGGATCACAAGGCGGAGGAGTTCCCCGAGGTCCACGACTGCTTCATGATCTACGGTGGGCAAGTGGCGAACGCCTCGGCTCGGCACCGCAAGCAAGAGCGCCGGGAGGTCTGCTCGGTAAAGGTGGCGGCGCCAGTCTACCTAGACTGGTTCGACAAGCCCATCACCTTCGACTAGGGCGACCACCCCGACCGCGTGCCGAGCCCGGGAAAGTACCCGCTCGTTGTCGATCCCGTCATCGGCAACATCAGGCTTACCAAGGTCCTCATGGACGGAGGTAGCAGCCTCAACATCATCTACGCCGAGACCCTCAGGCTCCAGCAGATCGATCTGTCCTCGATCCGGGCCAGCGCGGCGCCCTTTCACGGGATCATCCCCGGGAATCGCGTCCAACCCCTCGAACAACTCGATCTGCCCGTCTGCTTCGGGACTCCCTCCAACTTCTGAAAGGAAACCCTCACGTTCGAGGTGGTCGGGTTCCGAGGAACCTACCACGCAGTACTAGGGAGACCATGCTACGCCAAGTTCATGGCCGTCCCCAACTACACCTACCTCAAGCTCAAGATGTCGGGCCCCAACGGGGTCATCACCGTCGGCTCCATGTACCGACATGCATACGAATGCGACGTGGAGTGCGTGGAGTACGCCGAGGCCCTCGCCAAATCCGAGGCCCTCATCGCCGGCCTGGAGAGCCTCTCCAAGGAGGCGCCAGATGCGAAGCGCCATGCCGGTAACTTCGAGCCAGCTGAGACGGTTAAGTCTGTCCTCCTCGACCCCAGCAACGACGCCTCCAAGCAGATCCGGATCGGCTCCGAGCTCGACCCCAAATAGGAAGCAGTGCTCGTCGAATTTCTCCGCGCGAACACCGAGGTTTTTGCGTGGAGTCCCTCAGACATGCCTGACATACCGAGGGAGGTCGCCGAGCACTCGCTGGATATCCGAGCTGGAGCCCGACCCGTGAAGCAGCCTCTGCGCCGATTCGACGAAGAAAAGCGCAGAGCCATAGGCGAGGAGATCCACAAGCTGATGGCTGCAGGGTTCATCAAAGAGGTATTCCATCCCGAATGGCTTGCCAACCCGGTGCTTGTGAGAAAAAAGGAGGGAAATGGCGGATGTGTGTAGACTATAGTGGTCTAAACAAAGCATGTCCGAAAGTTCCCTACCCTCTGCCTCGCATCGATCAAATCGTGGATTCCACTGCTGGGTGCGAAACCCTGTCTTTCCTCGATGCCTACTCAGGGTATCACCAAAACAGGATGAAAGAGTCCGACCAGCTCACAACTTCTTTCATCACACCCTTTGGCATGTACTGCTACCTTACTATGCCATTCGATTTGAGGAATGCGGGTGCGACATACCAAAGGTGCATGAACCACGTGTTCGGAGAGCACATTGGCCGAACGGTCGAGGCTTACGTCGATGACATCGTAGTCAAGACAAGGAAGACCTCCGACCTCCTCTCCGACCTTGAAACGACATTCAAGTGTCTCAAGGCGAAAGGCGTAAAACTCAATCCCGAGAAGTGTGTCTTCAGAATCCCCCGAGGCATGCTCCTGGGGTTCGTCATCTCCGAGCGGGGCATCGAGGCCAACCCGGAGAAAATCGCGGGCATCACCAACATGGGGCCCATCAAGGACTTGAAAGGAGTACAGAGGGTCATGGGATGCCTTGCGGCCCTGAGCCGTTTCATCTCGCGCCTCGGCGAAAGAGGCCTACCTCTATACCGCCTCTTAAGGAAGACCGAGCGCTTCACTTGGACCCCTGAGGCCGAGGAAGCCCTCGGGAACCTAAAGGCGCTCCTTACAAGTGCGCCCATCTTGGTGCCCCCCGCTGCCGGAGAAGCCCTCTTGATCTACGTCGCCGCTACCACTCAGGTGGTCAGCGCCGCGATCGTGGTCGAGAGACAAGAAGAGGGGCATGCATTGCCCGTCCAGAGGCCGGTCTACTTCATCAGTGAAGTACTGTCCGAGACCAAAATCTGCTACCCACAAATCCAGAAGCTACTGTACGCGGTAATTCTGACGCGGCGAAAGTTGCGACACTACTTCGAGTCTCACCCGGTGACTGTGGTGTCATCCTTCCCCCTGGGAGAGATCATCCAGTGCCGAGAGGCCTCGGGTAGGATTGCAAAATGGGCGGTGGAGATCATGGGCGAGACAATCTCGTTCGCCCCTCGGAAGACCATCAAGTCCCAAGTCTTGGCGGACTTTGTGGCTGAATGGGTCGACACCCAGCTTCCAGCAGCTCCGATCCAACCGGAACTCTGGACCATGTTTTTCGACGGGTCGCTGATGAAAACAGGATCGGGCGCGGGCCTGCTCTTCATCTCGCCCCTCGGGAAGCACCTCCGCTACGTGTTGCGCCTCCATTTCCCGGCGTCCAACAACGTGGCCGAGTACGAGGCTCTGATTAACAGGTTGCGTATCGCCATTGAGCTAGGGGTCCGACGCCTCGACGCTCGCGGCGACTCACAGCTTGTCATCGACCAAGTCATGAAGAACTCCCATTGCCGCGACCCGAAGATGGAAGCTTACTGCGATGAGGTTCGGCGCCTGGAGGACAAGTTCTTCGGGCTCGAACTCAACCACATCGCCCGACGATACAACGAGACTGCGGACGAGCTGGCTAAGATAGCCTCGGGGCGGACAACGGTCCCTCCGGACGTCTTCTCCCGAGACCTACATCAACCCTCAGTCAAGACCAACGACACGCCCGAGCCCGAGGAGGTCTCGGCACTGCCCGAGGTGCCCTCAGCTCAGCCCGAGGTACCCTCGGCTCAGCCTGAGGCACCCTCGGCTCAGCCCGAGGCACCCTCGGCCCCCGAGGGTGAGGCACTACGCGTCGAGGAAGAGCGAAATGGGGTCCCGCCTAATCGAAACTGGCAGACCCCGTACCTGCAATATCTCCACCGAGGAGAGCTACCCCTCGACAGAGCCGAAGCTCGGTGACTGGCGCGGCGCGCCAAGTCATTCGTCTTGCTGGGTAACGGGAAGGAGCTCTACCACCGCAGCCCCTCAGGCATCCTCCAGCGATGCATATCCATCGCCGAAGGTCAGGAGCTATTACAAGAAATACACTCAGGGGCTTGCGGTCATCACGCAGCGCCTCGAGCCCTTGTTGGAAACACCTTCTGATAGGGTTTCTACTGGCCAACCGCGGTGGCCAACGCCACTAGGATTGTACGCACCTGCCAAGGGTGTCAATTCTACGCAAGGCAGACCCACCTGCCCGCTCAGGCTCTGCAAACAATACCCATCACCTGGTCGTTCGCTGTGTGGGGTCTGGACCTCGTCGGTCCCTTGCAGAAGGCACCCGGGGCTACACGCACCTGATGGTCGCTATCGACAAAGTCTCCAAGTGGATCGAGGTCCGACCCCTAAACAGCATCAGGTCCGAACAGGCGGTGGTGTTCTTCACCAACATCATCCATAACTTTGGGGTCCCGAACTCCATCATCACCGACACGACACCCAGTTCACCGGCAGAAAGTTCCTGGACTTCTACGAGGATCACCACATCCGGGTGGACTGGGCCGCCGTAGCTCACCCCATGACGAATGGGCAAGTAGAGCGTGCCAACGGCATGATTCTACAAGGACTCAAGCCACGGATCTACAACGACCTCAACAAATTCGGCAGGCGATGGATGAAGGAACTCCCCTCGGTGGTCTGGAGTCTGAGAACGACGCCAAGCCGAGCCACGGGTTTCACACCGTTCTTTCTAGTCTATGGGGCCGAGGCTATCCTACCCACGGACTTGGAATACGGATCCCTGAGGACGAGGGCGTATGACGACCGAAGCAATCGAACCAACCGAGAAGACTCACTGGACCAGCTGGAAGAGGCTCGGGACATGGCCTTACTACACTCAGCGCGGTATCAGCAGTCCCTGCGATGCTACCACGCCCGAGGGGTTCGGTCCCGAGACCTCCAAGTGGGCGACTTGGCGCTTCGGCTACGACAAGACGCCCGAGGGCGCCACAAGCTCACGCCTCCCTGGGAAGGGCCATTCATCATCGCCAAGATTTTGAAGCCCGGAACATACAAGCTGGCCAACAGTCAAGGCGAGGTCTACAGCAACGCTTGGAACATCCGACAGCTATGTCGCTTCTACCCTTAAGATGTTTTCAAGTCGTTCATACACCTCGTTTACAATGCATCAACAAAGTCTAACCATCAAGGAAGGGTCAGCCTTGCCTCGGCAAAGCCCGACCCTCCCTCGGGGGCTAGAAGGGGGGAACCCCCTCTGCGTCAAATTTTTCCTCGAAAGAAGTCTTCCACCAAAACGACTTTCGCGTCTCCCGGCTATATCAGTAACAGGACCCCGAGAAACGAATAAGAGTGCATGTAAGTGGCAAGGCCGACCGAGCCGAGGGACTCCTACGCCTCCGGGATACGGATACCTCACTCGTCACCTACCGCGAAAAATAACTCTTACTTGGGTAAGCAATCCTGCTACTGACGAACGAGTCCGGATACACAAAACAGGAGGAAAAGAGACGCAGCTTTATACCACGACGACAAAAGTGTTCGGGCCTCGGAGGCCGCAAAAGACACATAAGCATTCAAAATAAACTGCTCCGGCAGAATCAGGCGTCGCCCGGAGAAGGAGCCGCGCCCTCGGCTTCGTTTCCACCTTCGGCGAGATCCGCCCCGGCCTCGGACGACGGCGCAAGCGGAAGGATCTCTACTTCGAAGGTGGTTGCCAGCACCACGCTTGGGCCCGCGGCGGCCGCATCAAGCCTCTGGACTTCAGCCAGGGCAGCTTCATCTTCGTCGGGAAGGCAATACCCCTCGCTGACCCGCTCTAGATCCACGTCGTAGTGGGAAGCGAGCACGGCGAAGGCCCGCCTGACGCCGTGATGCAGCGCCTCGCGGAGTCTGTCGCGCACGTGGTCACCCAAGGCCTGCAGGCGACTCTGAGGGGAGCTCCCCGAGGGGACGTCGTCGAGACCAAAGACCTGGCAGAAGGCCGAGATAGCCTCGGACATGGCCACGTGGTCGGCCTCCCTCTGCTCGGCCGCCTGGGCAAGTGCCTTGGCAGGCTCGTTGAGGGCAGACTCGAGCCCTGCAAACAGCCAAAGCAGAAGTCTTCAAATACAAGTTGAAGAATGAATCTGAATCAAAATCTCGAAACAGCCAAGACATACTTTTGGCCCGGGCACGCTGCTCCGAGACTGCGGCTTGGGCGGACTGAGCAGACCCGACGGCCACGGCCAGGTCCGCCGCAAGGGCTCCGGCCCGGGCAGACGCCTCGGCTAGCTGGCCTCCAAGGGCCTCAGCCCGACTCTCAGCCTCGGCGGCCCGGCCCCGAGATTGGTCCCGTTCACCAATGACTTGGCCAAACTCCGACTGCCGCCACTGCGCCTCTGCGCGCGCCGCCACTGCCTCTGTCCCCAGCTCGTCACAGAGCAACTGAAGGTCCGCCGCCTCGGTGCTCCGTTGGGAGAGGCGCTCGGTGGTCTCGGCAAGCGCGGTCCTCAGGAACCGCAGCGAACCCCAGACGTCGGCCTCGCGGCGGATGAACGACGACTTGGCGGCGCTCAGATCCGTCAGATCCTGAGGAAGGGAAGTGGGACGTTTCAAAGAATGCCTTGATCACATGAAAGGTATGTCTGAAATCCTTACCTGGAGGATCCTAGGAACGTCCCTGGAAAGGGCCTCTAGGGTCGACCAAAGCGACCCCACCGTCGCCTCGGCGCACTCACGAAGCTCGTCCCAGGTCTGCTCCTCTCGCTCATCGTCAAGAACGAGGAGGGGTTCCGAAGCACCACGGGTCCAGAACCGGAGCCTCTCCCCACGCCGCTCATTGGGACCTCGTAGCGCGAGGATGAGGTCGCCGCTCCCAGGGACGGGTCATGGTTCTGCGCCTCCCTCCTCCAAGGCGTCGGCACCTCCTACAGCCAGCGCATCGGACACCTCCTCGGCCAAGTGGGCAGTTTCACCATCACCGACCTCGAGTGGCGGCGTCTCGGCCATCTCAACATCGGCGGCGACGGGTGGCTCCACGGCCAGCACCGACAACCCGCCCGGTGGACTCGAGGCCGCGGCCGCGCCAGCAACCTCCCTTGGCACGACGACCGCCTCGACGATGGGATCAGCCTCGGGAACTCGCCTCACGGCAACTTGTGCTGCCTGAGCCCCCGCTTTGGGGCATCTTGTGAGGAGGCCAGCCGGCCGGTGAGGCCCGGCGCGGCACTGGGTGCAGAAGCCGACGCCGCCTTGAGGACCTTCCGGGGAGCCAGACCGGTCGAACCGTGCCTCCGTTTGCTGGGAAGAAAGAGAAGAGCAGGATTAGGACACACGAAGGAGGAGCCAGGACAAAGGTATCCTAAGATACTTACCCACTCTGGGCCACGACCAATCGTGCCTGCGGGGAGGCCCCTCGAGCCTCGATCCCCGCGGGTACCACCGAGGTTAGCCCCGCTGCCGGCCTCGGCACCATCCTTGCCTCGGGCGCCCGAGGCACCAGAGGGACGGACTGCCCAATCGCAGCCACGACGACCCGAGGATCAGCCTCCTGTGCAGTTGGCACAAGCAACGACTCTTGGGGAACAGACGGGTCGTCCTGACTCCCCGGGGTCACCTCAACTACCTCGGCCAAGGGGTCAAGTACCCCCTCGGCCTGCCCCTGTTCTTCGGACCGGGACCCTGATGTCCCAGCCCCGGATACCGACGGCGCCAGCCCACTCGGGGGCTGGCTCGATGACCCCTGGCCCAGCCTCAGATCCAGGCTGAGGTCAAGGCGGGCCGCCATGTCGTCGTCTTCATCATCATCGTCATCATCATCGTCGTCAGGCGTCTCTGGCGACGGCTCCCTCGGGAGCCCGTCCCTCTCATGCTTCCGACGACGCCTCTCCAAGGCGTCCCGAGCCCGTATTCGCTCGTGGGCCTGAGCCTTTTCTGCGTCCTTCTTCTCCTTCCTCTTCTCTGCAGCAACCCTCTGCGCGGCTCAGTCCACCGCGTCCTCCGGGACCGGTGGCAGGGAAGGCTTGTGAAACCCCACCTCCTGGAGACGAACAAAAAGTCTCTGCTGTGAGAACCAAGGGCGATCTGACACAAGAAGGAAGAAGGAGCGGACACTCACCAGGGATATGCACCCGCGCTCGGGGCGCATCGAGGGCTGGGTAAGAGCGCCAGTGTCTAGCTTTCCTACTTTGGCGGCTACCCGCCTGTGGAGGTCATCGGTGGGGAGAGGGACCGAGGACATCTGCGAACCCTCCAGGTCGACCCTCGGCATCATCTCCGAAAGCGGCAGTCGCCGCTCCGTCAAGGGGAGCACCCTCCGGCGATGGATGGCGGCAACCACCCCCGCGGCGGTGAGCCCTCCATCTCGCAGCTCCTGCAAGGCCTCCAGAAGGGACTGGAGATTCTTCTGTCTCTTGCGCGGGGCCCCATAGCGCCAGTTGGTGTCGGCGGTGGTCACCACTCATTGAGAAAACGACGGGAGCCTCCCCCGTCATTCCGAAGGTAAAACCACCGGCGCTGCCACCCCTTGTTCGAAGAGGCAAGGATGGCAGGGATGTACTGCTGCGCACGCGCCTGCCTCAACTGAAGAATGTAGCCACCGGCACGCACCGCCATGCGAACTCTCCTCTCCCCCGTCGCCAAGGCAAAAGGCTCCGCGGAGAAGAGATGGGTCCACAGATCCCAGTGGGGGTCAATCCCCAAAAACCCTTCGCAAACCGCCGCGAAGATGGCTGCTTGCGCGATGGAGTTGGGGCTGAGATTATGCAGCTCCACCCCGTAGAAATGCAGAATCGCCCGCATGAAACGACTCACTGGCACACCGAACCCCCGCTCGTGGAAAGAAACGAAACTCAGCACATACCCCGGCGGCGGGGATGGGGCGGCTCCGCTCGGAGGGGCCATCCACTCCGGCTGCGGGTCACCAGAGAGATGACGAAGCAAGCCATCGGCGACAAGGGCCTCCAAATCGTCCACCGTGATGGTAGAGAAAGGCCACGGGTCACGCAGCGAGACGACGGTCACCCGATCGGCCATCACCAAGCGAAGGAGGTGGCGGTGGAGCGGACAAGGTGCACGGCTTTCTCTGGCTATTTCCCTCAGGTTGCGGAAACCTAAGCGGAAGGCGAGCAGCAAGAGTAAAAAACTGTCACCGGTCCCTCTCCCAAATATATAAAGGCCCAGGCGAGACCCGTTCAACACTTCGCCCGAACCCGTCGCGAAATTCAAAACTCAAAGGCGAAACACCCGTTCCTCGAACGGCTCGCACACGCACAACGGCTGCCCCGCGAACCACTCGTCCCGTCGCATTAACTCTGCGGCAGGACAGGCGGCACCTTTGGCAGGCGAAGCAGGCGATGCTTCACCTCCGCCATGATGACCGCGTCAAAAAAGGTACGCCACGTCGTTCGATTTCATATCCCTTTCTCCCCTCCCCTTTCTCTCTCTTACTGCAGAGATTAGGAAAGGGGATACTCCGAAAGGGATCCTTCTCCGCGAAGGAAGCGGGCCCCGAGCCCTCCTACTGATCAGAGGTTCGAAGGCTGGCCCCTCGGAAGGGTTCGACAACCGCCTCAGAGCACTCGGGCCCCGAGCCCTCCTACTGATCAGAGGTTCGAAGGCTGGCCCCTCGGAAGGGTTCAACAGCCGCCTCAGAGCACTCGGGCTCCACGCCCACTACTGGTCAGAGGTTCAAAGGCTGGCCCCTCGGAGGGGTTCGACAGCCGCCTCAGACCACTCGGGCTCCACGCCCACTACTGATCAGGGGTTCGTAGGCTGGCCCCCGAAGGGTTCGACAGCCGCCTCAGAGCACGCAGAGTGAGGGATGACTCTGGGTACGTCTGATACATGGCCGAGGCTCAGGCTACGCTCCCGAGGTACCCTAGGACATTTCCGAGACTAGCAGGAGCGATTCTGTAACGGAATCCCATCAGAGGGAGGCATCGAGCCCTCGGACCCTATCAAACGGGACCGGGTCCGGCAAATCACCTGCAGGTACTTTTGGAGCGCGCTTCTGGGCCACTAGCTGACCCTTATCGAACGGGGCACGGGCGTCCACTCGGATCACCCGTTAGCAACTCACTGGAGACACCATGTTCGGCGCCCTCCGAGGGCAACATGGCGCTTTCCCCCCTCCTCCTTGCGGAAAGGCGATGCAGGGGTGTATGAAAAAAGCCGAGACAGTCCTTGACCGTCCTCTCGCTCTGTGCGGAGGCTCGGGGGTTGCTCTCGCAAACCCGGCTCCGGCCAAACCGTTGACAGCGTCAACATACCAGCCTGAGAACTTGGAACCTGACTATGCACCCGGGCTACGGCTAGTTCGCATGAGGGAACAACCAGAACGACCGAAGCATCACGAAACGCGCTAAGACCTCGAAGGAGTCAAACCACTCCTCCGAGACCTCGGGGGCTACACCCGGCGGGTGCGCTCGCGCGCACCCACCGGAACGAAACGCAACCGAGAAAGGCCGGTCCCCTTGCAAAAAAGTGCGACACAAGCCTCCAAGCGAGTACCAACACTCCCTTCAAGGCTCGGGGACTACTGTTGGGGACCATAATTAGGGGTACCCCCAAGACTCCTAATCTCAGCTGGTAACCCCCATCAGCACAAAGCTGCAAAGGCCTGATGGGCGCGATTCAGGTCAAGGTTCCGTCCACTCAAGGGACACGGTCTCGCCTCGTCCGAGCCTAGCCTCGGGCAAAGGCAGTCGACCCAGGAGGATTCACGTCTCGCCCGAGGGTCCCCTCAAGCAACGGACGCACCTTCGGCTCACCCGAGGCCCAGGCTTCGCGGAGAAGCAACCTTGGCCAGATCGCCACGCCAACCGACCGTATCGCAGGAGCATTTAATGCAAGGATCGACTGACACCTTATCCTGACGCGCGCTCCTCAGTCGACAGGGCCGAAGTGACCGCAGTCACTTCGCCGCTCCACTGACCGACCTGACAGGAAAACAGCACCGCCTGCCCTGCTCTGACTGTTGTGCCACTCGACAGAGTGAGGCTAACAACAGCTAAGTCCAGCCTCAAGCGCCATAGGAAGCTCCGCCTCGCCCGACCCCAGGGCTCGGACTCAACCTCGACGCCGGACGACGGACTCCGCCTCACCCGACCCCAGGGCTCGGACTTAGCCTCGACGCCGGACGACGGTCTCCGCCTCGCCTGACCCCCGGGCCCGGACTCAGCCTCGACCTCGGAAGACGGACTCCGCCTCGCCCGACCCCAGGGCTCGGACTCAACCTCGATGCCGGACGACGGACTCCGTCTCGCCCGACCCCAGGGCTCGGACTCAGCCTCGACCTCGGAAGACGGACTCCACCTCGCCCGACCCCAGGGCTCGGACTCAGCCTCGACCTCGGACGACGGTCTCCGCCTCGCCCGACCCCCGGGCCTAGACTCAGCCTCAACCTCGGAGGAGCCTCCGCCTCGCCCGACCTCGGGCTCGGACCGACCACATCACAGGGGGCCATCATTAACCTACCCCTAGCTAGCTCAGGCTACGGGGAACAAGACCGGCGTTCCATCTGGCTCACCCCGGTAAACAAGTAATGATGGCACCCCGCGTGCTCCATGACGACGACGGCTCTTAGCCCCTTACGGAAGCAAGGATCCGACAGCCCTGACAGCTGTACTTCCACGAGGCTCAATCGCTCCTCCGACGGCCACGACATCACATGAACAGGGCGCCAAAACCTCTCCGACAGCCACGACGGCACGTACATAGGGCTCTAGCTCCCCTTTGCTAGACACGTTAGCACATTGCTACACCCCCATTGTACACCTAGGCCCTCTCCTTACGTCTATAAAAGGAAGGTCCAGGGCTCTCATACGAGAAGGTTGGCCGCGCGGGAGAACGGGCCGATGCACAAGGCTCTCTCTCTCTCTCCCACGCGAACACTTGTAACCCCCTACTGCAAGCGCATCCGCCCTGGGCGCAGGACAACACGAAGGCCACAGTTTCCCCTTACTGTTTCTCCCCCCTTTGTGTTCCGTCTCGCGCCGACCCATCTGGGCTAGGACACGCAGCGACAATTTACTCGTCGGTCCAGGGACCCCCCGGGGTCAAAACGCCGACAAGTACGCTTGAGCAATCTCCAGGCGTGCTGATGTCCGCAACTGCTTCCTTGGTGACGTGTGAGTAATGATGATCGTAGTGCACGTGGCAGCATGGGCGTACTGCCTGCCAGTGCAATGGACAGGCACGCCGCCTGCGGAATGGACTGGTCGCCGCATGCTCGCGGAACGGACTGGCCTCATTAAATGCGGAGGCAGCACATCGCCTGCTAACGGGATGGACAGGGCTCATTAAATGCGAAGGCGACACATCGACTGCCAGTGGAATGCACATGGCTCATTAATTGCCGAGGCGGCACATCGCCTGCCAATGGAATGGACAGGCGGCACGCCTTTTCCGCAATAAATGCAGAGGCCGCGCAGCCCAGAGGCCTTACGTCAGGCTCCGCCCATTGGCTTGCGTCACGTGCACCATGCCACGTGGCAGCATCGGGGCTCCGCCTGAGCGAGGAGTAGAAGCGTGTACGGTATGGTCCGGACACGTGTCGGTTCCGGACCCCCGTCTGGCTTTGATTAAGGCCTGGGTATTCTTTGTCCCACAATCCCGGGACCCTGCTGTGAGTGACCCGGACCCCACACAGAGGGGTCCGGTTTGCGCCCATGGGGGTCCTAGACCTTACCTGGAGGTCCGGTCTGTATATACAGGGGTTCGACACTTTTCCATGGGGGTCTGGACTCACTGTTGATACCTTGGAGTATATCGTCTTCTCTGGCCACGTGGCGCCCCTAGAGCCATCCACGTGGTGGGGTCGGGTGCTATCGCTGGCCCAGAGTAGTCGCTCGAGGCCGGGGCGAGCCTTGGTCTCGTCCCACGCACAGTTCTTTTACCACGCGACTAGAGATAGCCGCGTGGGCACCGCGTCTTCATACTGTAGTAAGGGGTACCCTAGTTTCAGGGTACCGACACTTCAGTTTCCATGTTATCCGGACAACAATATAAGTAATCATCTATCCCTCCTTTGAAGATTGTAGCCCCCGAAGGGAACCCAAGTTGTTCAGCAAAGCCAATAGCTTCGGCTAGCTGCTTGGCACCCATTGTTTTCTCAGCTGCCTGATGAATTATGTACTTTTGGCCACCAAGATCTTGATCGAAGGGCTCTTCACCAAGGGGCATGTCATCTTCATTGGCCTTCTCAACCTCTTCATTCCTTGCAGGCTTTTTGCCCTTGTTTTCTGTTGTTGCGGGCTTCGAAGAACCAATTTTCTCTTCGACCACCACAATTGTTGAAGGTGTCGCAGTTGTAGCTGCTAGATCAATCTTCGACCTCTCTATATGGTTGCGGCCATAGCAGGTAGTGCAATATCCTCCACTGCAAGGATTGTATCAACAATATTCTTTTCCTCATACTCTCCTTTGTCAATATCAAAGAACGAGCTCATTACTGGAGCTATCCGCTCTTCAGCCTCCTCCTCACTTTTCGAAAGCGACCTCAAGGGAACGACCTTTTGAGCTATCAGATCGATAACATCCTCAATCTTTTCCCTTTGATTCCTATAGAAGGAATTTCCTCAGGCATAACTGGCACCTTGACTTCAGGTGCAGCCTGAAAAACATTAACACAGTAAGTTTAACACATCAAGTTTGTAAGTGAAAATAAATTTTAGAAAACCCTTCGTACTAGAATTTCCTCTGAAGCTTGAGGAGTCGATTCAACCTGTATCTTAGGAACCTTGCTCTGCTTCGTGGTCACTTTTCTCTCTCTTTTCTTCGAATCCTAAACCATGTTGGGATAGTGAGGACAGGAAAAGGCAATAGCATCAAAAACTGATTTAATCGGCTTCTTTTCCAAGCCGCAAAAGCCTGTTGCAGAGATTCGACCTCTTGTTTACTATAGTTATGTAACACCTCAAATCCATCAATTAAAAAAATGCATTACTAGTTGCTAAACTTAGCAGCGAGTAAATTAAAATTTGAATCAAGTGCTTGTTTTCATTCATTCATTTTTAAAGCATGATTTTTGTTTGCTAATAATTGATTGATGATTTTATTTATAGTATTCTTTTGCTGCGAAATCCAATTAGTTTATAAAATAAATGTAGGTCTAAAATTTTAGTATCTTATTTGCAAACATTATTGGTGAATTTACTATAATATTTGAAATACTTAAATATAATTATTTATACGTTAAAAAACAGAAAAAATAGTTAAAAACAAACAAACCCTAGATCAGCTGGGTCGGTTCTGGCCCACCTAGCCGGCCGGCCGAGGCCAATCCCGCGCCCCCTCACTTCCCTCCTTCCCCTCGCTTACAGGCGAGTCTCGCCCCGGCCTCTCTCCCTCACTAGCGTGCGGCCACCCTAGCCCCGCGGCCCCTACTGTTACGTGCGGCGGTTTGCGTGAAGGGGAAGGAAAGGCAGGAGAGAAGAAGGAACAGATAGGAGGAAGAGCTGATGGCTTGGGGTTTTCTTTCAGGGAATTGTTGTTCATATCCTTACACCACGCTTGCAGCGCGACTTAAGTTCCCAACCTCACCACACACACCACACCTTACATCCTCCATTCTGGGCCTGCGACACGGACATTGGGCTTCCTAATGCGACTTGACACCCTAGGGACTTTGCTGCTGCTCGCCAGGCCTGCTGTCGGTCCATGGACATCACCAATTTCTGATGTCGTGTTGTCTCCCTCCTCACATTCCTGGACAGTGTCTGTAACAATCCTCCAGCGATGAGAGCCTGCTTGCCCCCAAGCAGGAGCAAAAGGAAACTTCTGGCGCAGCAATAGCTCAACCTCCCATGTAGCCAATGAAGGCGCCATGCTAGACCACTGGATCAGCAGTTGAGACAACCCTGCAGAGTTCAGACGACGTTGTAAAATTTTCTCAGGTATCTGTAACCCTTCCAGGGATTGAGGCAGTTGAGCAACAACAATGGTTGGAGATATAGCCTTCTTGAGCTGGGAAACATGGAAAATGGGATGTATTTTAGACGAAGCCGGTAAATCCAGTTTGTAGGCAACCGATCCCACTCTGTTGAGAACAGTGAACGGCCCAAAATACCGGAAAGCCAGTTTTTGGTTCGATCTAGGAGCAAGGGAAGACTAAATATATGGCTGTAAACGCAGGTAAACTTGATCCCCCACGGCAGACACTCTTTCTGATCTACTTTTATCAGCTTGGGTCTTCATACGCAATTGAGCACGGTGCAGGTGTTGCTGAACTAAAGTTGTTATAACAGACTTGTCTTGAAGCCATTCATCCAGAGACTGATTTTGAGAATTACCAAAAACATTCAGACCGAATGGTTTTGGTGAGTACCCATATAATACTTCAAAGGGAGAGAGACCCAGGGCTTCGTGCTTGCATGAGTTGTACCAGAACTCTGCTAGGTACAGCCAATTGATCCATTTGCTAGGGCACGCATTGACACAACACCGGAGAAAGGTTTCCATACACTGGTTAACACGCTCCGTCTGCCCGTCTGTTTGTGGGTGGTAGGAAGAACTCATGTGAAGCTTAACATCAACCAATTTAAACAAAGCTTGCCACAAATGGCTGGTAAATATGCAATCACGGTCAAAAACAATCACTGCTGGCATGCCATGGAGCTTATATACATGCTGCATAAAGTGTTTGGCCACAACCAGTGCTTAAAAGGGATGTTTGAGGGCAATAAAGTGACTGAATTTTGAGAACTTGTCAACCACTACCATGACACAGTTCTTGTTGCTCGAAGTTGGGAGACCCTCCACGAAATCCGTTGTAACTGTCTGCCAAGCCCCAGCGGGTACAGGTAGAGGCTGCAAGAGTCCAGGATACTTGATCCTCTCCGGCTTGGACTGTTGACACACAGAGCACGAAGCCACAAATTGTTTCGCGAACTTCCTCATACCGGGCCAAGAAAATAACTGTTTCAGCTTGTGATACGTGACAGGAAAACCCGAGTGCCCACCGATAGCCGAATTGTGTATGGCCTCCAAGATGGCTTGGTGCATTGACTGGTTGTTACCCACCCATATCTTGTTTTTGAATTTGATAATACCATCCTGCAAAGAAAAGTGAGGAACTGATGACCCATTCACCACCAATTTGGCTAAAAGTCGTTTAGCTTCTTCATCCCGCAAATAGCCATCTATGATATCTTGACACCATTGTGGTGAACATGCCAAGATGGCTAGGATAGCAGGGGTATCATGCACTCTTCTTGATAGTGCGTCAACAACCCTATTGTCTGAACCTTGTTTGTAAACTATCTTGTACTGCATGCCCAGTAATTTTGTGAAGACTTTTTGTTGCCAAGGTGTGTTCAGCCTTTGTTCATTTAAGTGGATCAAGCTCTTTTGATCTGTGAATATGATGAACTCAGCATGTAACAGATAGTGGCGCCACTGGTCGACAGCAATAAGAATGGCCAGATATTCTTTCTCATATGTGGATAGACCTTGTGTTTTGGTGCCCAAGGGTTTACTGAGAAATGCTAATGGATGACCCTCTTGTAATAAAACAGCCCCCATTCCATTTTTACAAGTGTCTATTTCCAAGCAAAATGGTTTGGCAAAGTTGGGTAATGCCAAGACGAGAGCTGAAATAAGAGCTTGTTTCAATGTAGAAAATGCCAACTAGTGGTCTTGAGTCCACACAAAGAGAGCTCCCTTTTTCAACAAATTGTGCAGGGGTTTTGC
This sequence comes from Zea mays, assembly GCF_902167145.1. NCBI lineage: Eukaryota > Viridiplantae > Streptophyta > Magnoliopsida > Poales > Poaceae > Zea > Zea mays. The sequence continues at coordinate 142,355,274 of NC_050103.1, forward strand.
AATAATGGCAAAATGTTTCACAAACTTGCGATAATATCCTGCAAGACCGAGGAAGCTTCTCAAGTCTTTGACATTGTTTGGTGTGGGCCAGGACAACACAACCTCAACCTTGAATTCATCGGTGGCTACCCCTTCCTCACTGATAACATGCCCGAGGTAAGAAATTTTGCGTTGTGCAAATTTACACTTAGACATTTTGACAAACCAAGTGTCTTGTTGGAGAAGAGATAACACATGTTGTAAGTGGACTAAGTGATCATCCAGAGTGGCACTAAAGATTAAAATGTCATCAAAGAACACTATAACACATTTTCTGAGCAATGGTGCTAATGTAGTGTTCATAGCACCCTGGAAGGTGCCCGGAGCTCCTCATAAACCGAACGCCATGACCAGAAATTTGTACTGCCCTTGATGAGTTTGGAAAGTTGTTTTGAATTCTTCTTCAGGTTTCAACCTTACTTGGTGGTATCCAGACAAAAGATCCAGTGTGGAAAACCATGATGCACCAGCGAGTTCATCCATTAACTGGTCAAAAACAGGGATGTGAAACTTCCATTTGACGGTCAAGGCATTGAGATAACGATAGTCCACACAAAACCTAAAACTGCCATCCTTCTTCATTACTAACAACACCGGAGAAGAAAACTCGGAGGAGCTAGGTCTTATAATACCCCTTTGCAGCATCTCCATAATATGTTTGTCAATTTCATCCTTCAACGATGGTGGGTATCGATATGGCCTGATATTAACTAGAGTAGCACCAGGTACCAAAGGAATTGCATGGTCACAGGCCCTGACAGGGGAAGAGAATTTGGAGATGCAAAAACCCAGTGGAACTGAGCTAAAATAACAGATATTGCCGGGTGCATCGCATCAAGTGGGTTATCCAGAGCAGTTGGCTGAACAGGTGTAATGTGCAAAAGAATTTCAGCAGCGTGTGCAGCACAACCGTAAAGCACCACTTGTCTATCCTGGTAGGGTATACATAACCATTTATGTTGCCAGTGTACCTTCATGGGGCTATAAAACTCTAACCAATCCATTCCCAGAATGAGATCAAACGTTGGTAGCGGCAACACCCTCAAGTCTTGAGAAAAATCATACCCTTGGATGTTCCAAACTGCATGTGGCACCACCTTGTCACAGGATAGCAATCCACCATTTGCCACTTGAACTTTGAAAGGAGTTGCAGCTACTGAAACAATTGCATGACGCTGAACAGTCGACTGGTTAATGAAAGAATGTGTACTACCAGAATCCACCAATATCAGAACTTCCCTTCCCAGCATGCTCCCCAGAAATCTCATGGACCTTTTTGCAGAAGACCCTATCACAGCTTCAGCCGAAATAGCCATTATAACGGGTTCTGCAAATGACTGTTCCTGAATAGATGAATCCTCCACTGAGTTTTCTAATAATAATTCCCACACCTTCTGCAAGGCGTGTAGCTGCACCGTTGCGCTACAAGTATGTCCACGATGCCACTTCTCAGCACACCTGTCACACAAACCACGAGCACGTCGATAAGCCTTGAGCGCAGCGAGTTTACCATCCATAGATGATGGAACGACATCTTTTTTCTTCTGATAAGAATCTGGCTTATGAACTGAAGATGTGGGTGGAGGTGGTAGTGGCATGGGTCGAGCACTCGATGTAGCAGATTTCAGCCATGGCTGATAAGCTTCCTTACGATACTCCTGTCGTCCCGATGGCAACACCACCTCTTCCTGCAACAAAGCCAAGGAACATGCGGAGTCCAAGTCCAGAGGACGCTGAAGCATAACCACTGCTCTAATGTCTGTACGAAGACCATCTACAAAGCGAGTAGCAAAGAACAATGGATCTGGCACTGACTCATAAACGGCTAGCTGATCAACTAATGTGACAAAACAATCCTGGTATTCAGTTACACTACTCTGCTGATGAATACGGAACAATTGTCGCAACAGAGATTGGTACTAATCCCGACCAAACCTCTCGTGCAGTAATCTACAGAGTAATGGCCAAGACAGACTCGGTTGTTTGCGCTCGACAGATTGGAACCAACATGCTACATGCGGCGCAAGGTACATATAAGCCACCTTCACCCATGCCTCAGGTTCAACTTCGTACATGTCGAAGTAACTCTCACAGCGATATATCCATAATCGTGGATTATCCCCATCGAACACAGGAAATGGCAATTTTGGTAACTTGCCCAGAGAACTCATCGGCATATCTAAATTACGAGTGCGACTACCCACATGATCAAAAACAGAACCATGGTAACGAGGAGAGGGCGGTAGAAGGGGCACATGATGCATACCCTTGACCGGGCCAGGGGTGATGGTCACCGACCCATACCCCTGCTCCGGGTGGCGTGATTCTTCGCGGTGCCCAGTGGGGCCGTCATGAGTCGGAGCCTGTAGACGAGGATCGAGTAGCGGATCCAGCTTGTCGAGGATGCTAGAATCTGCACCCGCCATGTAACGCGCTGCGTGATCCCACTGCTTATTCATCTTGTGGAGCTCCAACTTGACATCTTCCATGGCGGCGTCGACCTTGGGACGCCAGCTGTCAAACTTGGTGCGCGAGTTCTCCAGGGCCGTCAGGCGATCTTCCTTGGCGCGGTTGAAGTCTCCAAACCGCTGCTCCCACTTGAGGTCCATCGCCACCAACTTCTTTTCGATCTCCTCGAGGAGAAGCTTGGACGAAGGATCCATGGAGCCCTTGCATCGCTGGAGCCTCGTGAAGTGGTCGTGGTTGGCGGCAGATTCCAGTTCGGCGATCGCGGAGGATCGATCCTCTGATACCAATTGTTACGCGCGGCAGTTTGCGTGAAGGGGAAGGAAAGGCAGGAGAGAAGAAGGAACAAGTAGGAGGAAGAGCTGACAGCTTGGGGTTTTCTTTCAGGGAATTGTTGTTCAGATCCTTACACCACGCTTGCAGCGCGACTTAAGTTCCCAACCTCACCACACACACCACACCTTACATCCTCCATTCTAGGCCTACGACACGGACATTGGGCTACCTTATGCGACTTGACACCCTGGGGATTTTGCTGCTGCTCGCCAGACTTGCTGTCGGTCCATGGACATCACCAATTTCTGATGTCGTGTTGTCTCCCTCCTCACATTCCTGGACAGTGTCTGTAACACCTTCTCTCCCCACGCGGGCGCACGTGCACACCAGGCCGCCACCGCTGCCGCTGGCCGTGCCCACCTAGCGTCGCCTCGCCTCCCTGCCTCCCCGAGCGCCACTGCCGCCCTGGCTTCCATGCCCCCTTCGCCACCCCATGCGAGTAAAACCCACCCTTTTCCTTTTCCCTCCCCTCCACTCACCCTCCACCATGCAGTCGCAATCAATGGCGTGATGGCCGGCCGCGGCCTCTCCCTCCACCTGTTGCGCTCCCTGCTCCTTCCCTTGTTGGAACTCCAAAGCACTCAAGACTAGAACTCACACCAGAAAGAAAAGTAGCTACCAAGACACAAGCAAATACGACGCCGAACGCCTGACGCACAGACGTCGTTTTTTTATTGCTTTGTCGTGACTTTATCTGTTAACAGTACATCGAGTATTTATAGCTGGAGGACGTGAAGCAACCGACTGCACGCAGCCACTACTCCTGCTCACGATCCGCACCACTCGGCCAACGCGTTGGACGCGGCAAACACGCACGTCCTGACCAAGCCAACAACAGATCACGGCATCTCAGCATGCAGCTTCTACACGCGTCGCACGCACCAAGCTGCTGACTGTGACTGCCGCACAACGCATGCCTTCATGCACGTGCATGCTAACAAACTTGCACTCGCGTCGCACGAACGCAACACACGCTAACCACGGCAACATGCAGACACACGCACACACATCGACCTGACCAGCGCACACACACCTGGTGTCGAGTTTATTCCTAACAATCTCCCCCTAAACTCGGCACTGCTTCCTGCACTCACAAGAGCGTCGCCTCCTCTTCAGCATCGGCGAATAGTGCATCCTCCTTCCTCGGCTTGGGGCAGTCCCGTGCGAAGTGGCCGCGGTTGCCGCAGTTGAAACACTTCCCGATCGACAACTTTTTCTTTTGTCGAGCCTTCCACTTGGCCTCCGTGAGAAGGAGCTGGTCGTCGCGCCGTTCGCCGCTAGCACGAGTGCGCCGCCGGGAACGCTCGTCGAACGCCTTCAGTCTGCCGAGCGCCTCCTCGAACACCATCGTCTCGATGTCGCAGAACTGCTTATGCCCGCGACGGCAGGGAAGAGCCGATCCGGGACAGTGTCGAGGAGCTTTTTCACCATGACAGCGTCGTTGAGCGTCACGCCAAGCCCGGCATAACGCGCCGCCATACCGCTGATTTTGCCGGCGTAGTCGTCCAATGCCTCTCTGTCCTCCATGTACAGCTTGTTGAACTCCCCCTTGAGCGTGGCGAGGCGTGCCGTCTTGACCCGATCCGCCCCGACGAAACGAGTCTTGAGGCTCGTCCACACCTCCGCGCCGTTTTCTTGGTGGAGACATGCATCAAGATGTCATTAGGCAGAGCTTGGAGAAGTTGTGCCCGCGTCGTCTTGTTCTTCACCGCGTTCACCTCGCCATTATCTGGTGGAGACACGGCCTCCCAGAGACCTTGCGCGTCAAGGATCGACTCCACCTTGATCGCCCACGCCGTGTAGCTCGCCGGCGACAGCACCGGGTATGACATGGAGACCGAACTCCCCCCGGCGCCGTGCGGAACCATCGCCATAGCTTCGGACTCGAGGTAGTAGCGAGGATCTTGGGCATAAAATGGCTTCGATACCAATTGTTGGAACTCCGAAGCACTCAAGACTAGAACTCACACCAGAAAGAAAAGTAGCTACCAAGACACAAGCAAATACGGCGCCGAACGCCTGGCGCACAGACGTCGTTTTTTATTGCTTTGCCGTGACTTTATCTGTTAACAGTACATCGAGTATTTATAGCTGAAGGACGTGAAGCAACCGACTGCACGCAGCCACTACTCCTGCTCACGATCCGCACCACTCGGCCAACGCGTTGGACGCGGCAAACGCGCACGTCCTGACCAAGCCAACAACGGATCACGACATCTCAGCATGCAGCTTCTACATGCGTCGCACGCACCAAGCTGCTGACTGTGACTACCACACAACGCACGCCTTCATGCACGTGCATGCTAACAAACTTGCACTCGCTCCGTGCACGCACACGAACGCAACACACGCTAACCACGACAACATGAAGACACACGCACACACATCGACCTAACCAGCGCACACACACCTAGTGTCGAGTTTATTCCTAACAATCTCCCCCTAAACTCGGCACTGCTTCCTGCACTCACAGGAGCGTCACCTCCTCTTCGGCATCAGCGAATAGTGCCTCCTCCTTCCTCGGCTTGGGGCAGTCCCGTGCGAAGTGGTCGCGGTTGCCGCAGTTGAAACACTTCCCGATCGACGACTTTTTCTTTTGTCGAGCCTTCCACTCGGCCTCCGTGAGAAGGAGCTGGTCGTCGCGCCGTTCGCCGCCAGCACGAGTGCGCCGCCGGGAACGCTTGTCGAACGCCTTCAGTCTGCCGAGCGCCTCCTCGAACGCCATCGTCTCGACGTCGCAGAACTGCTCGATGCCCGCGACGGCGGGGAAGAGCCGATCCAGGACGGTGTCGAGGAGCTTTTTCACCATGGCAGCGTCGTCGAGCGTCACGCCAAGCCCGACGTAACGCGCTGCCATACCGCTGATTTTGCTGGCGTAGTCGTCCAATGCCTCACCGTCCTCCATGTACAGCTTGTTAAACTCCCCCTTGAGCGTGGCGAGGCGTGCCGTCTTGACCCGATCCGCCCCGACGAAACGAGTCTTGAGGCTCGCCCACACCTCCGCGCCGTTTTCTTGGTGGAGACATGCATCAAGATGTCACCGGGTAGAGCTTGGAGAAGCTGTGCCCGCGTCGTCTTGTTCTTCACCGCGTTCACCTCGCCATTATCTGGTGGAGACACGGCCTCCCAGAGACCTTGCGCGTCGAGGATCGACTCCACCTTGATCGCCCACGCCGTGTAGCTCGCCGACGACAGCACCGGGTATGACATGGAGACCGAACTCCCCCCCCCCCCCCCGGCGCCGTGCGGAACCATCACCATAGCTTCGGACTTTAGGTAGTAGTGCAGGATCTTGGGCATAAAATGGCTCTGATACCAATTGTTGGAACTCCGAAGCTATCAAGACTAGAACTCACACCAGAAAGAAAAGTAGCTACCAAGACACAAGCAAATACGGCGCCGAACGCCTGACGCACAGACGTCGTTTTTTTATTGCTTTGCCGTGACTTTATCTGTTAACAGTACATGGAGTATTTATAGCTGGAGAATGTGAAGCAACCACAGTACATGGAGTATTTATAGCTGGAGAACGTGAAGCAACCGACTGCACGCAGCCACTACTCCTGCTCACGATCCACACCACTCGGCCAACGCGTTGGACGCAGCAAACGTGCACGTCCTGACCAAGCCAACAACGGATCACGGCATCTCAGCATGCAGCTTCTACACGCGTCGCACGCATCAAGCTGCTGACTGTGACTACCACACAACGCACGCCTTCATGCACGTGCATGCTAACAAACTTGCACTCGCGCCGTGCACGCACACGAACGCAACACACGCTAACTACGGCAACATGCAGACACACGCACACACATCGACCTGACCAGCGCACACACACCTGGTGTCGAATTTATTCCTAACATCCCTCACTATAAATCCCTCGCCTCGCCTCCTTGGGTCTGTCCCGGCTGTCTCGAGCTTCTCCCACGTCGCTCCTCTTTGCTCGTGCCAACCATCGCCAGTCGATCCTCTGTTCATCGTCGGGGAACACGCCGTCGGAGCTGCCCACCGTCGAAGCCTCTTGCCACTGGAGGACCGCCTGAAGTCGACATCGTGCCCCCATCTATCACTAGTACACAGAAGCTCTGTAGTGGCGGTTGAAAACGTATTTACACTGGCGTTTTTCAGTTCCGCCACTGCTAGGGGCCAGTGGAAATCAGCATTTCCACTGGCGGTTATTTTGGAATTGAACCGCCAGTGGAAAGTGCATTTCCACTGGCGGTTTTTTAAAGAAAACCGCCAGTGAAAAGTGCATTTCCACTGGCGGTTTTCTTAAGAAAACCGCCAGTGATAATGCACTTTCCACTGGCGGTTTTCTTTATTTAGCCGCCAGTGGAAGTTTTCCCGCCTTTTTTCAAAATTTCAAACAATACTGAATTATAGATATATTTATTTACACACACACAAACATATATATAGATCTATATTGATATTGAAAGCAACATGGAATTAAATTCTATCATACATTTATATACATCAAAGTATTCTGTTTACAACCATATATGCTTCATGCATTCTATACATCAAAAGTTTTCACCTAAGTTCTAATAACTATCTCGGCTAAGAGATAATCTACTAATTTCTGTTAGTATTCTAAACTCTGGCAAAGCTAATGTTCCGGAAGCATCGTGATATTTTCCTTCTGCGGGAATGACCTCTTTCAATATGAATGTGCAGAGGTCCTCGACTATGCCATACAATGCAGCTTCGGTCAAGTTCTCCGGGTTTCCTCGTTGAAATTGCTGTAAAGGAATTTTATAAACATCATCTATTTATACTCAATAATAACACATTTGCATCTTTAATGACATAAATACATACTTGACTATTACTAATAATACCTTGTCAGGGTTCGTGATGTATCGTCCGTTCACTCTCATGAACTCGCACGCATAGAATCCACATAGGTTGCGAGCTATAGTTCTTGTCGGGAAGGATGAAGGGGTGAAACCCTATATCCAAAATGTGGCTAAATTTGAGGAAAATGAACAAAAATTGGCAAGAGGAACATAAAACCAAACTTTCCTAGCCATACTCTTCTCTCTAACACATGGTGAAGGCCTAGTTCCAAAATTGAGCAAAGATGAACAATAATTGGCAATTAAAACATAATTAAACCAACCTTTCATAGCAACTAATAAAAACAATCTTAATTACCAAACCTATCTTCTTCTCTCTCCACACAACACATGAACCATTCATTAAACAACTTAATATGTCATGGATAAACTGGATTTGAGAACTAAACATGAAAAAGGAGAGAGGATAGACAAAATCTAACCATATTAAACAATTTATTTGAGGGAATAGAGAAAATAACCTAGCTATACACTTTCTCTCTCAAATGGTGAAACCCTAGATCCAAAATGTGGCTAAAATTGAGCAAAAATGAATAAAAATTGACATTAGCAACATAAACCAACCTTTCTTAGCAATCTTCTTCCAAAAAATGAAGATCAAAACCTCTCCCCATGTATTCTGTGAAATCTGGACCTCCAAAATCGCCTCCAATGGAAGTTGGCTGCGAGCATACAGTTCACTGTCGGGGGAAGAAGAGGGGTATTTATAACAGACAGTTCACTGGCGGTTGGCTTAAGAAACCGCCAGCGAAAACCTATTTCCACTGGCGGTTCTCTTAACACAACCGCCAGTGGAAATAGGATGTTTCCACTGGCGGTTGGTGTTACACAACCGCCAGTGGAAACATCCTATTTCCACTGGCGGTTGTGTTAAGATAACCGCCAGTGGAAATAGGTTTTCACTGGCGGTTTTTAAAACCGGGCCCACCTGTTTCTTTCACTGACGTTTGATAACGAAAACCGCCAGTGAAAAGTTGAACGTGCCGCAGGCTTTGAGCTCTTTTCTACTAGTGGATCCTCCTCCTCCCGATGACTCCCCTGCCCTTGCTTCCATCACTGCCCGACCAGCGCCCATGCATCGTCATTCTCTGTGCAGGGAACAATGAGAGGTAGAAGATGGTGGATTTGCTATCTAGCCCCTAATGTCGTACTTTATGCACTAGGAATTTCTGCAGTTCTAAAAAGGTTTAGTTTAGGTCTCCGATTCGTTCTTGCTACCCATGAAAGGCTATGTACAATCATGTGGATGCCCCTGCTACTTTTTGTTTTTTATTATAAAAATGTATATTTCAAATAAGAATAAAAGGATTGATGTTTTATTAGCCTTATAATGATATGATGATAATGTTAGAATGTTTGTTGGAGCTCATGTTCTTGTAATTTGTTTATAGATGTTTAAAAATAGTAGTTCTAAACAAGTATTTAGAAGGAAAGTAGACTACGTTTTTCTTAATTAGAATTAGCAGAGAATATAAACTAGATATTTTACTTATAAAATATGATTTAGTTTATATTTAGGTTTCTCGTAATCATATAACTTATGCTTAGCAATATTAAATAACGGAATGGAATGTTTTTTCTAAAAATATTGAAATATTAACAGAATCAGTGATCATGTCTACCATAGCTTAAATAATAGTTTAACTTAGTTCCCATAATAAACTATAGGTTAGGTGTCTTATAAATAGCAATATTATGTTTTTAACGTTAAAAGAAATCATAACACATGTGCTTCCCGATAGAAATAATTAATCTAGTATCATAAAGTTCATATTAGCATTTCACCCGGTGGCGGCCCTGAGGGTGAGGCGGAGGGGCCGCCGTCCCGGGCCCCCAATTATATAGTACCCCGAACCTAGTTATACATTCAGTAATTAGACTATCAAACACAATAGCTTAATAGTGAAATATCGAATAATTAGCAGCCACGAAGCGTTCACAACCCGGTCGTATTTAAACATGTTAAAAGAACTTTTAAGATAATACTATAATATGTTTTTTTATTTGTTGCTTGGTATGAATATTTTTAGATGTGTCTTAAGTCTATATATTGGTATCATTTTTATATAACAATAGTTTGATGAGCCTCTATTTTAAATTTGCCCCGGGCCCTAAAACCTCCGGTCCGCCGCTGATTTCACCTATGTTATTTTGGGTTTATATAGTATGCTTATCCATTAGCCAATTCACCATATAGTTTTCTCTAAGAAAATATCAGCATAGAATAATTAATATTTTATGTCATGAACAATTAAATGACCGTTGATATGGTTAGATTTATATCATAGCTACGAACCAAGTTTTTATGATTGGATGTTTTCTTCTATATAATCATGATTTGTATGAAGTATGTTTTATTTGTGGAATGGTGTATGTTTATTTATTTGTGCTTGTTTCTTTTTGTATATACGATGTGCAACTCTAATAGAAGCTGATTGTGTGGTAGAGGAATCGAATTCGTTTGGGGAAGACCTGCAGGACGCTTTTGAGCAAGGCAAGTGGTTATCCCTCTGCATTTCTTATTGTACCTAAACTATACATTCAATAAGATTTACTTTTGGATATGTGCATAATTTGATGGGTTTTGCCTAAATAGGATTATCTAGAAATACTAACCTTATTCCTTGATTAACATGAATTTAATACTATACTTAGTGTCGGGGACCATAATTAGGGGTACCCCCAACACTCTTAAACTCGGCTGGTAATCACCATCAGCACAAGCTGCAGAGCCTGATGGGCACAATTCAGGTCAAGGCTCCGTCCACTCAAGGGACGCGATCTCGTCTCACTCGAGCCCAGCCTCGGGCAGGAACAGTAGACCCAGGCGGATTCACGCCTCGCCCGAGGGCCTCCTCAAGCAACAGGCGCTCCCTCGACTCGCCCGAGGCCCAGCTCGGGCAGGCTTCGCGGTGAAGCAACCTTGGCCAGATCGCCTCGCCAACCGATCGTATCGCATGAGCATTCAATGCAAGGATCACCTGACACCTTATCCTGACGCATGTTCCTCAGTCGGCAGGGCCGAGGTGACCGCAGTCACTTCGCCCCTCCACTGACCGACCTGACAAGAAAGCAGCGCCGCCTGCCCCGCTCCGACTGCTGTGCCACCCGCCATGGTGAGGCTGACAGCAGTCGAGTCCAGCCTCAGGCGCCACAGGAAGCTCCGCCTCGCCCGACCCCAGGGCTCGGCCCCCGCCTCGGCCTCGGAAGGTGGTCTCCGCCTCGCCCGACCCCAAGGCTCGGCCTCAACCTCGACCTTGGAAGGCGGTCTCCGCCTCGCCCGACCCCAGGGCTCGGACTCAACCTCGACCTCGGGAGGAATCGCGTCCTTACCCGACCCCGGCCTCGGCCTCAGGAGGAGTCTCCGCCTCGCCCGACCTTGGGCTCGGACCGACCACGCCACATACCCCCTAGCTAGCTCAGGCTACAGGGGAACAAGACCGGCGTCCCATCCAGGCTCGCCCCGGTAATAAGTAATGATGGCTCCCCGCGTGCGTCCATGATGGCGGCGGTTCTCAGCCCCTTACGGAAGCAAGGAGACGTCAGCAAGGTCCCAGCCGCCCCAACAGCTGTGCTTCTATAGGGCTCAAGCGCTCCTCCGACGGCCACGACATCGCATGCACAGGGCTCTAACACCTCTCCGACAGCCACGTTGGCATGTACATAGGGCTCTGACTCCTCCTTACCGGACACGTAAGCATACTGCTACACCCCCCTTTGTACACCTGGACCCTCTCCTTACATCTATAAAAGGAAGGTCCAGGGCCCTCGTACGGGAGAGTGGCCGTGCGGGAGGACAGGCTGACAAACAGGCTCTCTCTCCCTCTCTCGCGAACGCTTGTAACCCCCTACTGCAAGCGCATCCGCCCTGGGCGCAGGATAACACGAGCCGCAATTCTCTTTCCCCATTGTGTTCCATGTCGCGCCGACCCATCTGGGCTGGGACACGCAACGACAATTTACTCGTCGGTCCAAGGACCCCCCGGGGTCAAAACGCCGACAGTTGGCACACCAGATAGGGGCCTGCTGCGTGTTGACGAACAACTTCCCGTCAAGTTCCAGATGGGTAGTCTCCAGCAACCTCTTGAACCTGGGACGCTGCTCCGTTTCGGGAGTCTCGAGTTCATGTCTCTCGACGGTAGCTACGACATGGTACTCCTTGCTCCACCGCGCGACAACGACAACGACGGTCGATAGCCCGCCCGACGGCGGCGGACTCGGCGACGTCTTCCCTGCATGGCGGAAGAGCAACATCTGGGTTTGTCCCATCGCCTTCCTCGCCGCAAAAGAAGGAGGCGGGGCAACCATGGCCAAGCAGGAGGCGGCACCTCGTCGGCTGTCGAGCGAGTCGACGACGCCGGCGCCCCAGCGGGGGACACGTCGGGCGTTGACTTCGCGTCTGAGACGAAGACGGGCGCCGTTTCCCCGCAACACGCCAACCTCAAGCGGACGGATGACGCCAGCATGCTCGCGAAGGACTTGCTGGGCGTTAGCCTCGTACCTGAGATAACGGTGCAGTCCGTCCCCTATGCGACTTCATCACCATCCGTCGATCAAGAGGTACCATCCGTTTTCCACTCTTTGCCTTTTAGATTCAGCTTCGATCCACCAAGCGATCCCGCTTCGGTGAGCGCTTTCATAAAGGCATATTCTAACCTTCCGGGGTACCATATGTGGTCAACCTGGGACCGACTGACGGCCGTCTCGACCTACGGGTCCCCGGGCTCCGAGGAAGACGACGAGCCCGACTCTAGTTGGGATTTCTCCGGGCTCGGTAATCCTAGCGCCATGCGAGACTTCATGACCGCATGCGACTACTGCCTCTCTGATTGCTCCGATGATGGCCACAGCCTTGACGACGAGGGTTGTGGCCCAAGTCGCGAATGTTTCCACGTCGATCTAGGGGGTCTCGACGAAGGCAACCACCTTGGTATGCCGGAGGACGACGATCCCCCTAGGCATGCGCCTCGCGTTGACATCCTTCGGGAGCTAGCTGTGGTCCCAGTCCCTGCGGGGGGTCAGGACACACAGCTCGAGCAAATCCACGAGATGCAGGCCAAGCTCGACGAGGAAGCAGGACAACTTGTGCAGCTTCGGCAAAACATCAGGTAGGAGTGGGCAGGCCGAGCACTAGCCGGAGAAGCGCGTCATCAGGCCCAGGACGTCCAGCACCGCATCGCTGATGATGCCAGAGCAAGGCTGCCCTCGGCTTCCAATGGGGTCGGCCAGAACCTGGCTGCAGCGGCAATACTACTCCGAGCGATGCCGGAGCCATCCAGCACCGAGGGGCGGCGTATCCAGGGAGAACTCAAGAATCTCCTGGAGGATGCCGTGGTCCGACGAGCCGAGAGCTCTGCCTCTCGAAGGCAGAGGTACCCCCCCGGAGCATCGCGCCGCGACTTCCCGATTCATGAGGGAAGCCTCGGTCCACACAGGGCGCACGCGGGACACAACGCCCACAGCCCCGGGTCGCCTCGGCAACGAGCACCACCGCCGCGACCGTTGAGCCCACCTCGACGAGAGGGTGCGCCGGGGCTACCACCCCAGGCGTGGGGGACGCTACGACAGCGGGGAAGATCAGAGCCCCTCGCCCGAACCACCCGGTCCGCAAGCTTTCAGCCGGGCCATACGACGGGCACCGTTCCCGACCCGATTCTGAACCCTGACTACCATCACTAAGTACTCGGGGGAAACAAGGCCGGAACTGTGGCTTGTGGACTACCGGCTGGCCTACCAGCTGGGTGGAACGGATGATGACAACCTCATCATCCGTAACCTCCCCCTGTTCCTCTCCGACGTCGCCCGGGCCTGGTTGGAGCATCTGCCTCCTGCGCAGATCTCCAGCTGGGACGACCTGGTCAAAGCCTTCGCTAGAAACTTCCAGGGCACATACGTGCGCCCTGGGAACTCCTGGGATCTCTGAAGCTGCCGCCAGCAGCTAGGAGAATCCCTGCGGGACTACATCCGACGATTTTCGAAGCAGCGCACCGAGCTGCCCAACATCACTGACTCAGATGTCATCGGTGTGTTCCTCGCCGGCACCACTTGCCGCGACCTGGTGAGCAAGCTGGGTCGCAAGACTCCCACCAGGGCGAGCGAGTTGATGGACATCGCCACCAAGTTCGCCTCTGGTCAGGAGGCGGTCGAGGCCATCTTCCGGAAGGACAAGCAGCCTCAGGGACGCCAGCAGGAAGACGTCCCCGAGGCGTCCGCCCAGCGCGGCACGAAGAAGAAGGCCAAGAAGAAGTCGCAAGCGAAACGCGACGCCACCAACGCAGATCTTGTCGCCGCCACCGAGCACAGGAACCCTAGGAAGCCTCCCAGAGGGGCCAACCTGTTCGACAAGATGCTCAAGGAGTCGTGCCCCTATCATCAGGGTCCCGTCAAGCACACCCTTGAGGAATGCGTCACGCTTCGGCGCTACTTCCATAAGGCTGGGCCCCCGGCAGAAGGTGGCAGAGGCCACGACAACGACAAGAAGGAGGGCAACAAGGTAGAAGAGTTCCCCAAGGTCCACGACTGTTTCATGATTTATGGTGGGCAAGTGGCCAACGCCTCGTCTCGGCACCGCAAGCAGGAGCGCCGGGAGGTCTGCTCGGTGAAGGTGGCGGCGCCAGTCTACCTAGACTGGTCCGACAAGCCCATCACCTTCAACCAAGGCAACCACCCCGACCGCATGCTAAGCCCAGGAAAGTACCCGCTCGTTGTTGACCTCGTCATCGGCAACGTCAGGCTCACCAAGGTCCTCATGGACGGAGGCAGCAGCCTCAACATCATCTACGCCGAGACCCTCGGGCTCTTGCAGATCGATCTGTCCATGATCCGGGCCGGTGCGGCGCCCTTTCACGGGATCATCCCCGGGAAGCGCGTCCAACCCCTTGGACAACTCAATCTACCCGTCTGCTTCGGGACTCCCTCCAACTTCCGAAAGGAAACCCTCACGTTCGAGGTGGTCGGATTCCGAGGAACCTACCACGCAGTGCTGGGGAGACCATGCTATGCCAAGTTCATGGCCGTCCCCAACTACACCTACCTCAAGCTCAAGATGTCGGGGCCCAACGGGGTCATCACCGTCGGATCCACATATCGACACGCGTACGAATGCGATGTGGAGTGCATGGAGTACGCTGAGGCCCTCATCACCGACCTGGAGTGCCTCTCCAAGGAGGTGCCAGATGCGAAGCGCCACGCCGGCAACTTCGAACCAGCAGAGGCGGTTAAGTCTGTCCCTCTCGACCCCAGCAACGACGCCTCCAAGCAAGTCCGGATCGGCTCCGAGCTTGACCCCAAATAGGAAGCAGTGCTCGTCGACTTTCTCCGTGCGGACGCCGAGGTTTTTGCGTGGAGTCCCTCGGACATGCCTGGCATACCGAGGGATGTCGCCGAGCACTCGCTGGATATTCGAGCTAGAGCCCGACCCGTGAAGCAGCCTCTGCGCCGATTCAACGAAGAAAAGCGCAGAGCCATAGGCGAGGAGATCCACAAGCTGACGGCTGCGGGGTTCATCAAAGAGGTATTCCATCCCGAATGGCTAGCCAACCCTGTGCTTGTGAAAAAGAAAGGTGGGAAATGGAGGATGTGTGTAGACTACACTGGTCTAAACAAAGCATGTCCGAAGGTTCCCTACCCTCTGCCTCGCATCGATCAAATCGTGGATTCCACTGCTGGGTGCGAAACCCTGTCATTCCTCGATGCCTACTCAGGGTATCACCAAATCAGGATGAAAGAGTTCGACCAGCTCGCGACCTCTTTCATCACACCCTTTGGCATGTACTGCTATATTACTATGCCATTTGGTTTGAGGAATGCAGGCGCGGCATACCAAAGGTGCATGAACCACGTGTTCGGAGAGCACATCGGCCGAACGGTCGAGGCTTACATCGATGACATCATAGTCAAGACGAGGAAAGCCTCCGACCTCCTCTCCGACCTTGAAACGACCTTCAAGTGTCTGAGGGCAAAGGGCGTAAAACTTAACCCCGAGAAGTGTGTCTTCGGAGTCCCCCGAGGCATGCTCCTGGGGTTCATCATCTCCGAGCGGGGCATCGAGGCCAACCCGGAGAAAATCACGGCCATCACCAAGATGGGGCCTATCAAAGACTTGAAAGGAGTACAGAGGGTCATGGGATGCCTTGCGGCTCTGAGCCGCTTCATCTCGCGCCTCAGCGAAAGAGGCCTGCCCTAGTACCGCCTCTTAAGGAAGACCGAGTGCTTCACTTGGACCCCCGAGACCGAGGAAGCCCTCGGAAACTTAAAGGCGCTCCTTACAAGCGCGCCCATCTTGGTGCCCCCCGCTGCAGGAGAAGCCCTCTTGATCTACGTAGCCGCAACCACTCAGGTGGTCAGCACCGCGATCGTAGTCGAGAGACGAGAAGAAGGGCATGCACTGCTCGTCCAGAGGCCGGTCTACTTCATCAGCGAAGTGCTATCCGAGACCAAGATCTGCTACCCGCAAATTCAGAAGCTACTGTACGCGGTAATTCTGACGCGGCGAAAGTTGCGACACTACTTCGAGTCTCATCCGGTGACTGTGGTGTCATCCTTCCCCCTAGGGGAGATCATCCAGTGCCGAGAGGCCTCGGGTAGGATTGCAAAGTGGGCGGTGGAGATCATGGGCGAGACAATCTCGTTCTCTCCTTGGAAGGCCATCAAGTCCCAAGTCACGGCGGACTTTATGGTTGAATGGGTCGACACCCAGCTTCCAACAGCTCCGATGCAGCCAAAACTCTGGACCATGTATTTCGATGGGTCGCTGATGAAAATAGGAGCAGGTGCGGGCCTGCTCTTCATCTCACCCCTCGGGAAGCACCTCCGCTACGTGCTACGCCTCCATTTCCCGGTGACAAACAACGTGGCCGAGTACGAGGCTCTGGTTAACGGGTTGCGCATCGCCATCGAGCTAGGGGTTCGGCGCCTCGACGCTCGTGGTGACTCGCAGCTTGTCATCGACCAAGTCATGAAGAACTCCCACTACCGCGACCCGAAGATGGAGGCCTACTGTGACGAGGTTCGGCGCCTGGAAGACAAGTTCTACGGGCTCGAGCTCAACCACGTCGCTCGACGGTACAACGAGACTGCAGATGAGCTAGCTAAAATAGCCTCTGGGCGGACAACGGTTACCCCGGACGTCTTCTCCCGAGACCTACATCAACCCTCCGTCAAGACCGACGACACGCCCGAGCCTAAGGAGGCCTCAGCCCAGCCCGAGGCACCCTCGGCCGCCGAGGGTGAGGCACTGCGCGTCGAGGAAGAGCGGAATGGGGTCATGCCTAATCGAAACTGGCAGACCCCGTACCTGCAATATCTCCACCGAGGAGAGCTACCCCTCGACAGAGCCAAAGCTCGGCGACTGGCGCGGCGCGCCAAGTCGTTCGTCTTACTGGGTGACGAGAAGGAGCTCTACCACCGTAGCCCCTCAGGCATCCTCCAACGATGCATATCCATCACCGAAGGTCAGGAGCTATTGCAAGAAATACACTCGGGGGCTTGCGGTCACCACGCAGCACCTCGAGCCCTCGTTGGAAACGCCTTCCGACAAGGTTTCTGCTGGCCAACTGCGGTGGCTGACGCCACTAGGATTGTACGCACCTGCCAAGGGTGTCAATTCTACGCAAGGCAGACGCACCTGCCCGCTCAGGCCCTGCAAACAATACCCATCACCTGGCCGTTTTCTGTGTGGGGTCTAGACCTCGTCGGTCCCTTGTAGAAGGCACCCGGGGGCTTCACGCACCTGCTGGTCGCTATCGACAAATTCTCCAAGTGGATCGAGGTCCGACCCCTAAACAGCATCAGGTCCGAGCAGGAGGTGGCGTTCTTCACCAACATCATCCATCGTTTTGGGGTCTCGAACTCCATCATCACCGACAACGGCACCCAGTTCACTGGCAAGAAGTTCTTGGACTTCTGCGAGGACCACCACATCCGTGTGGACCGGGCCGCCGTAGCTCACCCCATGACGAATGGGCAGGTAGAGCGTGCCAACGGTGTGCTCCTGCAAGGACTAAAGCCGAGGATCTACAACGACCTCAACAAGTTCGGCAAGCGATGGATGAAGGAACTACCCTCGCTGGTCTGGAGTCTGAGGACAACGCCAAGCCGAGCCATAGGCTTCTCGCTGTTCTTTCTAGTCTATGGGGCCATGGCTATCTTGCCCATAGACTTAGAATACGGTTCCCCGAGGACGAGGGCGTACGACGACCGAAGCAACCAGACCAGCCGAGAAGACTCACTGGACCAGCTGGAAGAGGCTCGGGACATGGCCTTACTACACTCAGCACAGTATCAGCAGTCTCTGCGACACTACCACGCCCGAGGGGTTCGGTCCCGAGACCTCCAGGTGGGGGACTTGGTACTTCGGCTACGACAAGACGCCCGAGGGCGCCACAAGCTCACTCCTCCCTGGGAAGGGCCGTTCATCATCGCCAAGATTTTGAAGCCCGGAACATACAAGCTAGCCAACAGTCAAGGCGAAGTCTACAGCAACGCTTGGAACATCCGACAGCTACGTCGCTTTTACCCTTAAGATGTTTTCAAGTCGTTCATATACCTCGTTCTCTTTACATACACAAATAATGTCTAACCGTCAAGGAAGGGTCAGCCTTGCCTCGGCAAAGCCCGACCCTCCCTCGAGGGCTAGAAGGGGGGAACCCCCTCTGCGTCAAAAAGTTTCCTCGAAAAAAGTCTTTCTGCCAAAACGTCTTTTGCGCTTTTCGATTGCTTCGATAGCGGGGTCCTGAAAATGATGAAGTACACGTAAGCGATGAGGCCGACCGAGCCGAAGGACTCCTACGCCTCCAGGTTACGGATACCTCACTCATCACCTTTCGCGATAAGTAACTCTCGCTCGGATAAGCGACTTTGCTGCCAAGCAAGTCTTAACGCTCAAAAACCTTTCTGGCGGAACGATTTTTCGTGCCTTCTCGACTATATCGATAACAGAATCCTGTGAACGAGTAAGAGTACACGTAAGCGGCAAGGCCGACCGAGCCGAGGGACTCCTACGCCCCCGGGATACGGATACCTCACTCATCACCTTTCGTGAAAAGTAACTCTCGCTCGGATAAACGATTCTGTTACCGACGAACAAGTCCTGATACTCGAAACAAGAGGAAAGGAAAAGCAGCTTTATAGTACGACAATGATATGTTTGGGCCTCGGCGGCCGCAAAAAACATACGCACACTACAGACAAACTCTCCCTGCAGGTTCGGACATCAACAGAGGGAGCAGCAGCACCCTCGGCGTCGTCTCCACCTTCGGCGGAATCTGGCCCGGCCTCGGACGGCGACACGGGCGGAGGATCTCCACCTCGAAGGAAGATGTCAGCACCGCGCCTGGGCCATCATCGCCAGGGTCTCCTCCAGGAACTCGGCCCGAGCAGATGGCTTGACCGGCCGCTCTGTAGCCTCAGCCAGCTGTCCCCCAAGGACATCAGCCCGGCTCATGGCCTCGGCAGCTCGACTCTCTGGATTTGGTCCCGCCAGTGGACGACCTGGCCAGGTTCCAGCCGCCGCTGCTACGCCTCCTCGGCCTGGGAAGTCACCTGCTCCTGGGCCGACGAAGCTTCTTCTCGAGCCGACTCCGCCTCTGTCCACGCTGACACCGCTGCCTCCGGCTCCGGCTCATCGCAGAGCAGCCGAGGGTTTCTTTAACTAAGCAAGAGAAGCCTTGGGTGGCAAGGCCGACCAAGCCGAGGGACTCTTACACCTCCGGGATACAGATACCTCACTCGTCACCTTCCGCACAGGGCAACTCACACTTGGTTAAGCGGTTCAGCTAGATGACAGGCGAGTCCTGGTGCTCGAAATGAGGAAGAAACACGGTATTGCACTCAAATACCTAGATGTTCAGGCCCCGACAGCCACAATGAACAGACACCGGCACTCAAGGTGCCATTACAAACGGAACTCCGGTTCCACTCCCGCGGGTATGGACAACCTCCACATCGGAGGGCCTGCGGGACGACAAACTCCGGGTGACTCGCCGGCGACCTCTGCAGCAGCAGCGATGGTCCTAGGGCGAACGCTACCGCTGGAAGGCTCTCGTTCGTGTCCCCTCGCAGGGGACGAGAACCAGCCATTAAAGCCAAAGAGCCGGAGGCCCGGAGCACAGGTGACGCCGACGATCTTGTCGGCGGAGAAATCTTCTTTGGCTGCCACCACCTCAGCACCGACGGCAGCATCCACCTGCCCACCAACACCGCACCAGCGAGAGCCGGCTGTCCCAAAGCGCACCGGCAGGTCCTCACTCCCGTCCTCGCCACAAAAACGAGAACGGAACCGTCCCAGAACACGAGTACCGCCCTCGCGGCGTACGACGTGTTGTGAGACCCTCCGGTGCGGCCGGCCACAGTCGCCCGGACAGAGGACGGAATGCTGCACCCTGGCCAGGCGGCAGCAGTTCGCCTTCCCCCGCATGGCTGGAGGACGCCTCCTCCTCAGAGTTGGAGGATGGTTTCCACCCCCAGAAGCTGGAGGAAGAAGCGGGACGCCAGCCCACGCGAAGGCAGGCCCCGGCTCGCCTCGCCCTCCTCCCCAGCAAGGATGATGAAGATCCTTGAAGCTGAGGGCGGGGCAGAGGCCGCAGCCCAGTTTGCTTCTCCCCACCATCAAGCTGGTGGTCACCATCCTGGGTGACCATCGGTGGGGGAATGCAGTCGGGCTGCCTGATGAAAATCCTTGAAGCCGAGCGATGGCTGAAGGGTGCCAACCTCCGCGAAGTCGCGCTCCTCCAACGGCAGCAAGACGAAAGCAACGCGGGTGCTCCCCATCCGGGGGCTCAGAAGGAGGAAGGGCGCAATGCATGAGGGGAGTGCGAAGGTGTGGCTACCACCCAGGGGGACGGTCCCTTTTTAAAGGCGACTCTCCCCACTCACGTCCTCAGGCGTCGCCGACTAAGTCTTCACCGACGTGCTCTAGGGTCCTCCCCCTTCGACACGGGGGTTGGGTCCCACGCATCATGCAAGCTGGCCCAGGACAGAAGAAGCCAAACCGCCACGCGCGGAGCGTGTAACCGCCTCGCGGTTACAAGCACTCCTCCATCCTCGCCGAAACCAGCGGGCGAAAGGGCGGACCGCCATGCAGGTGGCGTGCAACTGCACCACGGGCACATACCCCTTTGACTTCGACGCATCCAGCATGGAGGCCCAGGCCCACACGTCATGTAACCGGCGCACCGGTTACTACGTGCGAGAAACTGCACCGCCACTAGCGCCAATGTGAGAGCACCTAGAGGGGGGGGTGAATAGGTGATCCTGTAATACTTAAAAAAACTTAAGCCACAAAAACTTGGTTAAGTGTTAGCACAATAACCGCCAAGTGGCTAGAGAGGAATCTTCGACAAAACACAATAACCAACAAGATCAATCACAAAGATGGCACGGTGGTTATCCCGTGGTTCGGCCAAGACCAACGCTTGCCTACTCCACGTTGTGGCGTCCCAACGGACGAGGGTTGCAATCAACCCCTCTCAAGCAGTCCAAAGACCCACTTGAATACCACGGTGTTTTGCTTGCTTTACTCAATCCCGTTTGCGAGGAATCTCCACAACTTGGAGCCTCTCGCCCTTACACTTGAAATTCACAAAGAAGCACAGAGCAAGGGAGGGATTAGCAACGCACTCAAGACAAGAAATCACAGCAACACCACGCACACAAGTCGCAACGAGAGCTCACAACACAACTCAATGAGTTCACCACTCAACTAGAGCTCTAATTGCTATCGCAAAGAATCAAAGGCGAGGAATCGATGTCTTGGTGCTTAGGAATGTTGTAGGAATGCTTGGTGTGCTCCTCCATACGCCTAGGGGTCCCTTTTATAGCCCCAAGGCAGCTAGGAGCCGTTGAGAGCAATCTAGGAAGGCTGATCTTGCCTTCTGTCGACTGGCGCACCGGACAGTCCGGTGCACACCGGACACTGTCCGGTGCCCGATTTCCTTCCAAACATGGCGCAGTCGACCGTTGGCAGCCTGAGAGCCGTTGGCGCACCGGACATGTCCGGTGCACACCGGACAGTCCGGTGCCCCCTTCTAGCCGTTGGCTCGGCCACGTGTCCCGCGCAGATTGCGCGGCCGACCGTTGGCCCGGCCGACCGATGGCTCACCGGACAGTCCGGTGCACACCGGACAGTCCGGTGAATTATAGCCGTACGTCGCCGGTGAATTCTCGAGAGAGGTCACTTCGCTCGAGCCAACCTGGCGCACCGGACACTGTCCGGTGTACCACCGGACAGTCCGGTGCTCCCAGACTCAGCAAAGTCTTTGCTGCTCGAGCCAAGACATTTTCAATTGGATTTTTCCTGTTTCCAGCACTTAGACACAATACATTAGTCCATAAAACAATGTACTAAGTCTGAGAAACATACCTTTATCCTTGATTTGTACTTTGTCCACCTTTTTACACTTAGGCACTTGTGTTGGACACTAACTCACCAAAATACTTAGAAATGGCCCAAGGGCACATTTCCCTTTCAATCTCCCCCTTTTTGGTGATTTATGCCAACACAACATAAAGCAAGTAGAACAAGTACAAAATCAATTCAACTATGAACTCAATATTGTTTTGATTCAAATTTGACATATATGGATCACTCTATGCCACCACTTGGTTTGTTTTTGCAAATCAAACTCAAATTCCTATCTCTAAGTCAAATCCACTTGTAGAGACATAAAGAGAGGTTTTCCAAAGAAATTTGATCAAGGATTTCAAAAACTCCCCCTTTTTCCCATAATCAACACTTCTCCCCACAAGAGGCCAACTTTTGACATAAAAGAGTTTTGACAAACCAAAAGCTCTAATCTACTATTTTCAAAATTTCTCAAGTGGTAGCTGATCCATCTATTGCTTTGGCCTTTATTTTCTCCCCCTTTGGCATCAAGCACCAAAACGGGATCAATCTTGGCCCCTTAACCCCATTGCCCCACCAAAATCTTCAAATGAGAACACAAAGGCAATGAGAGTACATGAGATGAACTTGGAATAAGTTACCCTCTCATCGGAGTGCAGTGGAAGTCATTGATGGTCCAAGTCCACCTTTTCCCTTTCAAACCTCCTTTGAGACTAAAACAAGCAAACTCAAGCATATGGTTAGTCTCAAAAGGGTCAAGTTGTAGCACAACTCCCCCTAAATATGTGCATCACTTGCAAAAAGGACTTGTGAGGTCCAGGGAGTGTTTGTACAACTTGAGCACCACAATAAGCAACAAAATGCAGAATGAACATGATCAAAGGCATAAACACATGTATGCTACAATTCAATCCAAGTTCCGCGAATCTAAGACATTTAGCTCACTACGCAGCCTGCAAAAGGTCTTCTCATCTAGAGGCTTGGTAAAGATATCGGCTAGTTGGTTTTCGGTGCTAACATGAAACACTTCGATATCTCCCTTTTGCTGGTGGTCTCTCAAAAAGTGATGTCGGATGTCAATGTGCTTTATGCGGCTGTGCTCAACAGGATTTTCCGCTATTCGGATAGCACTCTCATTGTCACATAGGAGTGGGACTTTGCTCAGATTGTAGCCAAAGTCCCGGAGGGTTTGCCTCATCCAAAGTAGTTGCGCACAACACTGTCCTGTGGCAACGTACTCGGCCTCAGCGGTGGATAGGGTAACGGAAGTTTGTTTCTTAGAGTTCCACGACACCAGGGACCTTCCTAAGAATTGGCACGTCCCCGATGTACTCTTCCTATCGACCTTACATCCAGCATAGTCGGAATCTGAGTATCCAATCAAGTCAAAATTAGACCCCTTTGGATACCAGATCCCGAAGCAGGGCGTAACGACTAAATATCGAAGAATTCGCTTCACAGCCACTAAGTGACACTCCTTAGGATCGGATTGAAATCTAGCACACATGCATACGCTAAGCATAATATCCGGTCTACTAGCACATAAATAAAGCAAAGAACCTATCATGGACCGGTATGCTTTTTGATCAATGGACTTACCTCCTTTGTTGAGGTCGGTGTGTCCGTCAGTTCCCATCGGCGTCTTTGCGGGCTTGGCGTCCTTCATCCCAAACCGCTTTAGCAAGTCTTGCGTGTACTTCGTTTGGGAGATGAAAGTGCCGTCCTTGAGTTGCTTCACTTGGAACCCAAGGAAGTAGTTCAACTCGCCCATCATCGACATCTCGAATTTCTGCGTCATAACCCTGCTAAACTCTTCACAAGACTTTTGATTAGTAGAACCAAATATTATGTCATCGACATAAATTTGGCACACAAAAAGATCACCATCGCAAGTCTTGGTAAAAAGAGTTGGATCGGCTTCCCAACCTTGAAAGCATTAGCAATTAAAAAGTCTCTAAGGCATTCATACCATGCTCTTGGGGCTTGCTTAAGTCCATAGAGCGCCTTAGAGAGCTTACACACGTGGTCGGGGTACCGTTCATCCTCAAAGCCAGGGGTTGCTCCACGTACACCTCCTCTTTGATCGGCCCGTTGAGGAAAGCGCTCTTCACATCCATTTGGTACTACCTGAAAGAATGGTGAGCGGCATATGCTAGCAAGATACGAATTGATTCTTGTCGGTGTTTTGGGGTCCGACCGCACGCCCGGGGTTGCCCCTCAAGGTGTTTTTAGGAGTAGGACGGTGTCAACGACTGTAGCAAAATGGTTCGTGCCGATCGCACGAGGGACAGTGGACAAGATTTGCAGGTTCGGGCCGCTTAGAGATGCGTAACACCCTACGTCCTGGTGAGTATACGAGTGTGGTTACAAGAGGGCTCTCTGGATTGAAGGCACAGAGAGTTAATGAGGGTGGCTAAGTAAAAATAGGGTCGATCGATCTGAAGGGGTGCCCCCTAGGCCTTATATACTCGACCGTGGGGCAGTACACGTGGATATGATAACAACAAGTAGCTAAAAGGTAGTGAACCTCTTGAATTTATCCCTACGTAACCCTCGCCGACTTATCCTCGCATGGCTCTGTTGCATGGGGGCTTTAGCGCGGGAAAGTCGGGTCTCTGTTGCGATTTACTCGCTCGACGTTGTGGGCCGTCCGGGTTTGCATCAATCCGGTCTTACGTCTTCTCTGCTTTGTTGGTTGTTTCCCTCAGGCCCACGAAGGAATGACCTTACGATTTATTGGGCCCTTGGGCCTTTCGTGAGGTCTTTTACTTCTTTAGTGGACCCGGGGGATATCCATCCCCCACAAGCCCCCGATCTTTGGGTTGATTTAGAGGTAATCAACCCAAAGATCCAAGGTCCAAAAAATGACTTCCTGCTGTCTTCTTTTGCTCCGATCACTCGTTCGACCGAAGTTTAGTTTTGTGCTTGTGCCTTAGAGGTCGGCATTTTGATTTGTAGGATTCTGAACTTCATTGGGTGCGCCGGAGGTGCACCCAATGGGTGTAGCCCCTGACCTTTGAGTAGATTTTTAGAAGATAATCTACTCGAAGGTCTTCACCAGAAATTATCTCCATTTGCGCTCCTGCGTCTCGGTTGAGGATTGGTCTTTTTAATCTTGTCCCACGCCTTAGAAGTCGGCACTATCTCGGTTTGGAATGATAATCCATGGGGTGCACCGGAGGTGCACCCAATGGGTGTAGCCCCCGACCTTCAAATGGATTTTTTAAGGATAATCCATTCGAAGGTCTTCCTTTTGCTTGTAAAAATTGGCATGAAGCTATTTGCATTATGCTTTGGAGGTCAGCATTATGTCATCAATATTTTGCTGCAGAGGTCAGCATATATTTTGTCTTTAGCAGCCGAGTTTGCAATCCATCCATATCTTGCTAGGTAATGCAATTTATTTGCTTCTGCGACTTGATTGGACGTTTGATGGACGTTCTCTGTCTAGTCCTCACGTCGCTTCTATCGGCCACATCTTGTACTTTGCTGGCTATATTTGGCTTTCCTCTGATCCTTACTGATATCTCATTTTTGTCTTGAGGTATTTACTGCGTGCCCTGCACGGATGTGACCGTTTTGAAAAATATAATGATAATTCCTGGGCGTCCCCCCCCAATGGGTGTGGGCAAGGGACGGCTTGGTACGCTGAGTGTTTTAGCCGGCTGCTTCTGAGTAGTAATGTGATGGGACGGCTAGTGTAATCATATCCTTGCGCTGTTGACTGGAGTCCCAATGGGTGTAGTGTTGCATGAAACGGCGTCAGCCGTCTGACGTGTCTTCAGATGGGTGGGAGTGCTTATTGAATGCTTTGCGACTGTTCAGTGACCGCGGTTGGAAGTGAGCGGTTGCCTTTCCCTTCTATAAATAACGCCCTTGCTCCTCTGGTTTTTTCACATCTCTTCACTGTTCTTTACTGCATCCTTCTCCTCCCTTCTGTCTGCTTCCGCCATGGGCAAGGGTAACAAACGCAAGCGTGAGCCGACTCCTCCGTCGGAGGATTTCGGCGACTCGGAATACTCGGAGGAGGAGTTCTCCTCCGAGTCTGAGGGATCTCCGGCTCCCGTCTCTCCCCCAGCGTCGTCTGATGATTCAGACGACTCCCAGGGGATTGCCGCAGAGGTCTGGACGTACATCCGGGCCGTCGAGCGCTCCGGGCTCGAGGGCTCGGATGAGTCTGAGTTCTCCTCGGACGAGGAGGACTCGGACGGCGGCGAGGACGAAGATGACGACGACGACGACGACGACGACGACGATGGTGGCGACGGCGACGGTGACGGCAGCAACGGCGGCGGGGGCAGCGGCGGCAAGGGCAGCACCAGAGGCGGCAGCAGCACGGGCAGCACCAGAGGCGGCAGCAGCAAGGGTAGCACCAGGGGCGGCGGCGGCAAGGGCAGCAACAGCAAGGCCAGTGGTTAAACGCCACTGGTCTTTAGATATTAGTATAGTGTAGTTAGAATAATGTAGTAGTAATGTAGAGTAGTATAGTGTAGTTTAGTAGTAGTAGTAATGTAGAGTAGTATAGTGTAGTTTAGTAGTAGTAGTAATGTAGAGTAGTAGTAGGGAAGCACCAACTCGCAAAGAGTTGGTTTGTAAGCTTATTATCTTCCCCTTAATGAAAAACCGACGTTGGCCCCTTCTCGATGACTCGCTTTCCCTGATTGTTGAACTGATTCTTTTGATACAGTAGATGAATAACTTGTGCATCACACTAACGCTTCCAGAAGTAGCTGCCGAGTAATATTGTAGTCGGTATCGGCGTTTTAGAAGCAACGCCGAGCGATTGAAGGTCGACATCAGCATTTTAGAAGTAACACCGAGCAATCGAACACGAGATCAGCGTTTTAAAGGCAACGCCGAGTAAGTGAAGGTCGGCGTCGGCATTTTAGAAGTAATGCCGAGCGATTGAATACGAGGTCAGCGTTTTAGAGACAACGCCGAGTGATTGAAGGTCGGCGTCGGCATTTTAGAAGTAATGTCGAGCGATTGAATACGAGGTCAGCGTTTTAGAGGCAACACCGAGTGATTGAAGGTCGGCGTTCGGCATTTTAGAAGTAATGCCGAGCGATTGAATACGAGTTCAGCGTTTTAGAGGCAACGCCGAGTGATTGAAGGTCGGCGTCGGCATTTTAGAAGTAATGTCGAGCGATTGAATATGAGGTTAGCGTTTTAGAGGCAACGCCGAATGATTGAAGGTCGACGTTGGCATTTTAGAAGTAATGCCGAGCGATTGAACACGGGGTCGGCGTGTTAGAGGCAACGCCAAGTAATAGCCGGCCGCACGAGTTATTTTGAGGATAATAACCGAGTGATGAAGTGGCACGTCGGCTTTTTCGGAAATAACTGCCAGATGTCCACGTGGCATGCTGGGGTTTCGGAAATAACCGCCGGGTGATGACTGGGCACTTTTTGAAGCGGTATCTGGCTCAAGAATATCCCATAAGAGTTGCGCTTTTAGCCGCCTTTGCTTTCCGTGCCCTAGTTCTTGCATTCCCGCATCTGAATCTTCTCTGCCACTCGCCTCCTACTCTGTTCGCCGGTGAAAAGCAAGATGGCGCCCAAGAGGAAAACTGCGAACTCGTCTGCTGCGGTGATCCCTGCAATCGACCCCAACAGTCAGTTATCCTTCGCAGGTAACCATATGTCCGTTATTTCCGAAGCTGAGCTTCTCCGCCTCGTTTCCGTCGGGGTTCTTCCTCCGCGGGAACTCTGTTCTTGGCGGATTTGCCACGGGACTACTGTCCCAACAGAGGATACCCACGAGTCTGTAGTTTACGCTCCTTTTCTTCTCCGCGGCCTCGGCCTTCCCATCTCTCCTTTTTTCCGCGGCCTCCTTGATTTTTATCACATCAACTTGACCCATTTGAACCCTAATTCCATTATGCAAATCTCCATTTTCGTTCACCTATGCGAAGCCTTTCTCGGCGTGCTGCCGCATTTCGGTTTATGGAAGTATCTGTATCATTGTCGCCCTGGGATGGCCGGGGGACAACATCAGTTGGTCGGAGGTGCCAGTTTGGAGATGCGTCGTGGGCGGAAAACTGAGTATCTTGAGATTCCCCTCAAGGATAGTATTAAGGGGTGGCGTCTAGAGTGGTTTATAGTTGATAATTATGGAAATTCTCTCCCTTCCCGGTCGGGAAGACAGCCAGACGTTCGCACTCCGAGTTGGACTGAGTCTCCCACGGATCAGGAAGTGGCTGAGGCAGGTGTGTTGCTGGCTGAAGTTGGACTGCTGAAAGAGAGAGGTCTAACTGCTGAAGCGGTGGTCACTGACTTTGTTTTTAAGAACATTCAGCCACTGAAAGATAGGGCCTATCCGGCATATCTGTATCGAGGGCTGGCCGACTCAACTCGGGTTACCAATAGGAGAATTCCTTCTGTAGACTTGGTAAGCCGACTTGAAATGATCCTCAGGGGTAAAGTTTCAAATGTTGGTGCTCCAGTGGCATACTCGGCCTGGAACCTACCTCCTCCCAAAGCTTTCACCCTTTTTGTGTCAAATCCGCCTGTGACTGATAGCAATTTGGGCCTTAGAGTGCGACCCTCTGCTGAAGAAGTCAGTACTTTGGTTGCTTCGCTCGGGGAGATTCCTGATGATGAACGGTAGGTTTATTTTGAAGTGCCTCTGAACCCTAGTGATGCCAACATAAATGACATGCTTGATCTGTTAGCTGAGGATTCATCCGATGCTGCTCCTGATGGTACGTTGGCAGTGGTGCCCCTTCCAGAGGTTGATACAACTTTGGATGTCCCGAAACCTGTCAGTACTCGCCCGAGGCGCCCTAGCCGAACCAGTCAGCCCGAGCCTTCTGCTGATGAGCAAAAGAAGAAGAGAAGACGCCTCCGGCGAGTATCCAGCTTTGATGAGGACGCCGGTACCTTAGCTCCTGCTGCTGAAGAAGTGCCTGCAACTGGCCTTACTGACACTGACCCCAATGGGTGTGCCCAAACTGCTGTTGAACCCAATGGGTGTGCTGTTTGCGTTGTTACTGTGGAAGATGAGGAGGAAGAAAATGAAGCTCCATTAACTCGGAAAAACAGTCGGCAGTTCATCGCCAGCGGTGGAAGTAGTGGAGTTCCTTCTCCTGCATTGTCTGCCCTTATTGGTCTGCAAGAACTGTCCCTGGCCAACTTTGATCAAACTCTAGAGGATATGGTCCCAGAGGACTTGTTGTCAGAGCCTGTGGATGATGATGCAACAGAGACTTGTGCTGCCGTGCCTGATGCTGGGTTGAGGTCATCCCGTGCCTCGTCGACCTTAGAGCACGGTCTCGAGGGTCGGGATGTTGACTTGGATTGTTCTGGTCCCATGGAAGTAGCTGAAGGCCCGTCAACCTTAGAGGTGGTTACTGCAGAGAGCTTGGACCCCAAGAATAGTGCCGACACATGCCCAGCCCCCGAGGGTGTCGTCGGGGAAGACTTAGCTCGGTTGAAGAGTATAAGCTACTGCCCAGCCCCCGAGGGTGTTGCCGGGGATGATCCGGCTCAAGTGGGCAGTGCCAACTGTGACCCAGCCCCCGAGGGTGCCCGAGCAGGGTCTCCTTCCTGCACTTCCATGGACGTTCACGCGGGTTCACCTCCACACTCTGGCGGCATGGTGGTGGCCCAAAATCTGGATAAGGGGGTCGCTTTAGAGGGCAGCGTCTCCGCTGGTCTGGTGTTTGGCTCTGTTGAAGGCACTGAGCTCATTCCTACTGGTCTGTTACAAGTTGCTTCGGGTGGTGGTCTGGCACCTGGTTATTAGCTGATTTCTCCTGATTTGGGGATCCCTTCGTTCTTTTCCAACCTCCAGGTATTGTGCTGTACTTTAGCTTGATCTTTACGTTGCATGAACTATTGTCATTATGTTCATCTGTTCTTCTTATCAGGCTTTGGTGGATGGGATGGCCAGCCAGCTGAGATCGCAGGGTGCTTTCATCCCAGAAGTCGCTTCGTCTCTTGAGCATTGGAATCCAGTGTCGCTTCATCGTCGTGTATCCGAGTTGGAGGCAACTAATGCTGGTTAGTGCCCTTTTTCTTCTTCTTCTTTGCCTTTGTTCGTGGATTGTTTTACCTTCTGACCTCATTTCGTTTGATTACCTCTTGATAGGAATGACTCGGCAGATTGCAGTTCTTGAGGAAAAACATTCCCGAGATCAAGCTGAAATGGCTCAACGGTGCGCTGACTTCGAGGAGAAGTATTCTCAGAGCCAGACTGAACTAAATCAGGTCTCCGCTGCTTTGGATGACGCCAACGCTCTGAGTTCTTCTCTTCATGCTCGACTTGACTCTGAAAAGGTAACTTACAAAACTGTGCCTCGCCTTGTTATGCTCTTATTACTTGCTTGGATTCTGAAGAAGTTTATTTTTGTTTGTAGGAAGAAAAACGTATCCTTGCTGCTTCTCGTGACAATTTGGACAGATTGTATCGTGATTCTAGCAACTCACTGACCATTTTGGAGAGGAGTCACCGCTTTACAATGGAGGAACTGGACAATCAGCGTTGTAGACTGCAAGAATCTGCTGACGAAGTGACCCGCCTTAAGCAATTGATATCGGCAAAGGATGCCACCATCAAGGGACTCCGAGCTTCTAAGAAATCCATTGCTCAGGAGTTAGAAGCTGCTCAGCAGGCTGTTAAAGTTGCCGAAGAAACTGCTGCTACTCTCAAAGCCCAGCGTGATAAAGCCATGGACAAGGCTATTCGGGCGGGACGAATCTTGATGAGGAGACCCGGCGTGGTTGTTCCTGAAGACATAAAGGCCGATGTGCATGCTGCCCCCTATTCCTCAAATCGCCCTTCTTCGTCGGTCGTTCCTGAGAAAGACATTGGAAAATAGAGAAACATTTCGCGTGCTATGAGCGCGCGGTTAGCATGATCAAGTATTCGTTAGAGGACATCAGCTTATCATTCGAATGACATGATTACTCTCTTATTGTATCAGAATTTATTAGTTCGCAAGTTTGTGGTAACGCCGCATGATGATTATGAAGTTTGTTTGCGGGATATGGAAGTCATCCCCTGAATTGCATAAGCACGAGTATGCTGCACCGGCTTAAGCCATCGCTGACTTTAGCCGATAACTCCGTTAGTAGGGCATAGTGGTCACCCTGGGTTAAGTAAACGTGAGCATGTTGCACCGCCTTAAGTCGTTGCTGACTTAAGTCGATTGCTCCGTTTGTAGGGCATAGTGGTCACCCCGAGTTAAGTAAGCGTGAGCATGTTGCACCGCCTTAAGTCGTTGCCGACTTAAGTTGATTGCTCCGTTTGTAGGGTATAGTGGTCACCCCGAGTTAAGTAAGCGTGAGCATGTTGCACCGCCTTAAGTCGTTGCCGACTTAAGTCGATTGCTCCGTTTGTAGGGCATAGTGGTCACCCCGAGTTAAGTAAGCGTGAGCATGTTGCACCGCCTTAAGTCGTTGCCGACTTAAGTCGATTGCTCCGTTTGTAGGGCATAGTGGTCACCCCGAGTTAAGTAAGCGTGAGCATGTTGCACCGCCTTAAGTCGTTGCCGACTTAAGTCGATTGCTCCGTTTGTAGGGCATAGTGGTCACCCCGAGTTAAGTAAGAATGCAAGTCAATCGTAAACGAGCCGAGTATCTTTGAAATCTCTCTTTATTGATGACGTATTTCCATCTTACAGAATACATGGTCGCCCCAGCTGTTTTGAAATACAGCTAGGGGTAAAACTTTCTGAGGTGCTCTATGTTCCAGGAGTTCCCAACTTCTGTGCCATCCATCTGGGTGAGGCGATACGATCCGGGCCGAGTGACTTCTGCTACTATGAAAGGCCCTTCCCATAAGGGTGATAACTTGTGCCGTCCCTCTCCCGTTAGAATTCGGCGGAGGACGAGGTCTCCTATCGAAAAGAACCATCGCCGCACAGCCTTGTCGTGATAGCGCCTTAGAGTCTGCTGGTACCGTGCTGATTGGATTACTGCATTCAGTCGTTCTTCCTCAAGTACATCAACATCCTCCAGCCTGGTGGCCTCGGCTTCTGCTATGCTTTCGAAGATTAATCTTGGCGCCCCAAACTTGAGATCAGCAGGTAGCACTGCCTCCGATCCATAGACCATGAAGAAAGGAGTGTTTCCATGCAGGGCTCGGCTAGGTTGGGTTCTCAGGCTCCAAACAACATAAGGCAATTCCCTTATCCACTTTCCTGCGAATTTTTCATTCTTATCGAAGACCCTTTTCCTGAGTGCCTCCAATATCATTCCGTTGGCCCGCTCAACCTGCCCGTTGGCTCTTGGATGTGCTACAGATGCGTACTTGATCTGAATGCTCTTTTGCTCGCAGAAGTCAAAGAATTCTGAACTGGTGAAGTTGGATCCCAAGTCAGTGATGATACTGTTTGGT
The DNA here is from genome assembly GCF_902167145.1 of Zea mays. Taxonomy (NCBI): domain Eukaryota; kingdom Viridiplantae; phylum Streptophyta; class Magnoliopsida; order Poales; family Poaceae; genus Zea; species Zea mays. Next base: position 142,387,660 of record NC_050103.1, read on the forward strand.
ATCCCAAATCTGAATATTATGCCTTGTATGAATTCCACGGCTTTAGCAGAAGTTAAAGAAGCAATGGGCTTGAACTCTATCCATTTAGTGAATTTGTCAATCGCCACCAATACATGGGTATATCCCCCTTGAGCTTTCTTGAAAGGTCCAATCATATCCAGTCCCCAGCATGAGAAAGGCCAGGTTACTGGTATGGTCTGTAGCTGCTGTGCTGGCATGTGCTGTTGCTTTGACAAGTATTGGCAAGCTTCGCATCTCTGAACTAATTCGGCTGCATCGTTCTTCGCCGTCGGCCAATAGAATCCTGACCTGAAAACCTTCCCGACTAGTGTTCTGGATGCTGCATGTATCCCACATTGCCCTGCATGGACTTCCTCCAGAAGTTGTTTCCCGGTGGACGGGAGAACGCACTTCATGAGGATGCCTGACGCGCCCCTTCTGTACAGTTCCTCCCCAATGAGTGTATAGTGAGCCGACTGCCTGGCAATGCGCTCTGCCGAGTTCTTGTCGTCTGGTTCTTCTTCATTCTTTATAAACTTAATAATCGGTCTTCTCCAGTCGTCAGAATCTGACTCGAGTTGATTTATGATGTTGCACTCTTCTGTTTGATCCATTGAGATACTCGGCTGCAGAATTTCTTGCACGAAGACTCCGGGTGGGACCTGAGTTCGACCGGATCCGAGCTTGGACAGTACATCGGCCGCCGTGTTCCGATCTCTTTCTATATGATGAAATTCCAGACCCTCGAATTTATCTTCCAGCTTTCGGACGGCAGCACGGTATTTTCCCATTGAATCACTTGAACAATCCCATTCCTTGTTTATCTGGCTGATGACTACCAGAGAATCTCCGTATACCATCAATCTCTTGACGCCCAGTGACATGGCGATGTTTAATCCATGTATCAAAGCTTCATACTCGGCTGCATTGTTAGAGGCCGGGAATAGCAACTGGAGAGCGTACTTGAGGTGTTCGCCTCCAGGTGCAGTGAAGAGAATCCCTGCTCCTGCTCCCTGCAGCTTCAGCGAGCCATCAAAATACATTCGCCATACTTCTGCCGTTTCTGGATTGTCTGGTACTTGCTGTTCTGTCCACTCTGATACGAAATCAACCAGTGCTTGAGTTTTGATGGCAGTGCGAGGTCGGAACTCGATATCGTGGGATCCCAACTCGCAAGCCCACTTGGCTATTCGGCCAATGGCTTCCTTGTTGTGAAGAATGTCCCCTATTGGAAAACCAATGACTACTATGACTTTGTGGTCGTCAAAGTAGTGACGCAGCTTGCGGGCAGTTAGAAGTACTGCATATAATAGCTTCTGAACCTGAGGATACTTTTTCTTCGAGGGGCCTAGAACTTCACTGATGAAGTAAACAGGATGTTGTACTGGATAGGCATGCCCTTCTTCTACTCGCTCGACTACCAACGCGGTGCTTATCACGTGAGTCGTGCAAGAGATATACAACAACAAATCTTCAGCCGGTTGAGTCGGTGTAGCTCGCCGGGGTGGTTTCAGTACTGGTGGTGTTGTCAAGAATTTCTTCAGTGCGTCTAGAGCTTCTTGTGCTTCTGAAGTCCATTGAAACTTATCCACCTTCTTGAGTAGCTTGTAAAATGGCAAACCTTTTTCTCCTAGCCTGGATATAAATCTGCTCAGAGCTGCCATACATCCAGTGAGTCGCTGAACCTTCTTTTGTGACCGAGGAGCTTCCATCTTCATGATAGCTTCAATCTTATCTGGATTAGCCTCAATTCCCCGGTGGCTGACGATAAACCCGAGCAACTTTCCTACTGGTACCCCGAAAACACATTTTTCAGGATTGAGCTTCCATCTATATCTTCTCAGGCTGTTGAAAACCAGCTGTAAATCCTCGATGAAGTTTTCTGAATTCTCTGTTTTGATCACCACATCATCTACGTAAGCCTCCACACGCTTGCCCCAGTGATCGGCTAAGCATGTTTGAATGGCTCTCTGATAAGTCGCTCCAGCGTTTTTGAGGCCGAACGGCATGGAGGTATAACAGAAAGCACCAAACGGAGTGATGAACGCCGTTTTTTTCCTCGTCTTCTTTTGCCAAACTAATCTGATGATACCCGGAATAGCAATCTAAGAAAGACAGCACAGAACACCCAGCGGTGGAATCCACCACCTGATCTATCCTCGGGAGCCCGAAGGGATCCTTCGGACAGTGTTTGTTGAGATCAGTATAGTCGACGCACATGCGCCAATCCACTTTATTCTTTTTGAGTACAAGAACAGGGTTGGCTAACCACTCGGGGTGTAATACTTCTCTAATAAATCCAGCCGTGACCAAGCGAGCTAACTCGGCACGAATGGCCTCTCTCTTGTCGGGCGTGAAACGATGTAGCTTTTGCCGGATCGGTCTCGCCTGGGAATAGACCTTCAATTTGTGCTCGGCCAGTTCTCTTGGGACTCCCGGCATATCCGCAGGTTGCCATGCGAATACGTCTCGGTTATCTTGCAGGAACTGGACGAGCGCGCTTTCCTATTTGTCGTTCAAACTGGAGCTGATGATGGCCGTCTTGCGCTCATCAGCGAACCCCAGGTTGATTCGCTTGGTTTCTTCAGTCGGCCGCATAGAGGTCGCGGCATGAGCTTCGTTTGCCGGTACTGCGAGGCCCTCCTCAGGCTTAGAGTTCGCCAGTGTAGAAGGAACCGTTGACGGCTTGGTGGTGAGGGCTGCCTGGATGGCCACTCGGAAACATTCTGCGGCGCCTTGGAAGTCGGCGCGCACATTTATGATTCCTTGCGGTCCTGGCATCTTCAGTATCATGTATGTATAGTGCGGAATGGCCATGAATTTGGCCAGTCCCGGCCTCCCGATGATGGCGTTGTACCCGCAGTCGAAGTTCGCCACCTCGAACCTCAGGAACTCGGTTCTGTAGTTCTCCGGAGTTCCGAAGGTGACCGGCATGTAGATGTGGCCCAGCGGGTATTCCCCTTCTGTCGGCACGATGCCGAAGAAAGGAGTGTCTGACTCGTGGAGCTCTTTGAGGTGAACTCCCAAGCCTTGGAGCGTCTGGGGGAAGGTGACGTTGATGCTGCTCCCCCCGTCCACTAGCACCTTCTTTGCCCGGCTCTCTCGGATTACCGGATCGACGAGGAGCGGGTATTTGCCTGGATGGTCGAAGTTGAGCCATTGATCCTCCCGAGTGAAAGTGATTGGGTGCTCCGACCACCGGTATGGGGCGGGAGGACCGGTGGTCGCCACCAATATCTGGCGGTCGTTGAGCTTTTGTTGTCTTTTGTTCTCCTGCGACCCATGTCCGCCGAAGATGACGTTGACCTCCCTGTCAACGTGTGGGAAAGCTCCTCCTCCCCCCTCCTCCTGCTGATGGGGCTGTCGTGGTTCATCTGGTCCTCCCCTCGACGGAGGAGGCGGTAGAGGTTGGAAGGGTCGGCCGTGCCCGACGGAGTGCTTGAAGTCCCGGCAGTTACGAAGAGTGTGGTGCATGTCCTTGTGGTACGGGCACTGGGCGTCGAGGATGTCGTCCAGCGTGCGCTCGCCTCCACGAGGTCCTCCTCGGGCGCGAGAGGCGGGTGGTCCGGCGGCGTGTACTTCTTCACGAGGCCTCTTCTCCCAGCGTTTGTCGGGTGGTTGGTTCGCGTCACGTCGTGGCGCTGCCGGTGCAGGCTTTGCTTCTCCGATGAGATCCTGGGCCCGCTCGTCGGCGGTGATGTAGAGGTCGGCTTCCCGGAACAGCTCCTCGGAGGTAGTCGGCGCCTTTTGTAGTATGGCTCGGACGAAAGCCGAGTCATTGGATCCCCTGTAGAAGTCCTCGATCACGGCCGCCTCCGTGACCTCGGGGATGCGGTTTCTCATGGTCTGGAACCTTTTGAGGTATGACCGGAGAGTCTCATCCCCGCGGCGCTTGATGGATTTAAGATCCCATGGTTGCGCTGGCTTGTCGGAGAGGGACTGGAAGTTGGCGGTGAAACGTCGACTGAAGTCTCCCCAGTCGTCGATGCAGTGTCGGGGTAGATGTCGTAGCCACTGTAGCGCATCTTGCCCAAGGACGATGGGCAGATATGCGGTCATGACGTCCTCAGATGCCCCGGCAGCCCGAGCAGCGGTGGTGTAGACGGCTAGCCAACCCCCTGGATCCTGCTTAGGTTCATATTTGTCGACATTGGATACCTTGAAATTGGGAGGCCATTGGATGGCCCTAAGGCGCGGAGTAAGAGCGGATACTCCGCACGTATCCTCCTGTCGTCGGGGACGACGTCTGTCCCGGGGAGGGGAGTGGTGGTTGTGGTTCCTCGACCGTCCCCGGGTGGTACCGCCAGTTGAAGCTGTTGCCGACTCAGTCCTGGTGGCCTGGCTTTGAGTCGAGAAGCCATGATCTCGGTCATACTCCTCCCGACGGCGAATTTCGTTTTCATGCCGCCGTTCGCGCGAAGCATTGATAGAGCTTCGTGCGTCTCGGCGACTGTTGATGGCGTGTCGTAGATCGTTCGGCGGGTGAGCGAGCGGTAGAAGATGGTTGGCCGCCTGAGTGAACAGGCATCGGTATCCCTCGGCGTCGGGAGTCCGAGGAAGTCCGTCAGCTATCCGAGCTAGTACGCCTCCGACTTCGCTTGGCGTGTTCATAGCTCGGGCGAAGTCGGGGTTCAGGTTGCGCCCGAAGAGCGGATTCTCCCGGCGTTGCCTTGCATCTTGCTCGGCTTGCTCCTGAGTCCGTCGGCGATCACGTCGTCGGGAGTTTCTTCGTTCCTTGAAGACGCGTTCTTCCGGAGTTTCTCCTATCTCCGAGACCTCATCTCGCGAGACAGGCTGCTCCGGATCCCGTTCTCCGGCTGCGTGATGTCGTCGAACGTTCCTGCGTCGATTCCTCCGTCGGCGGGATTCTCGTTGAGGTGGTTCTTCTCCAGGCGCGGTCGGTTCGTCGTCAGAGACGGCGGGCGACTCCACTCTCCCGATGAAGAGGACGTCGGGGTAGAATGGTGCTGCTGTCGTGGCGACTTTCTTTCCGTTCTCCTTTGAGGCCGGAGGAACGGAAAGAACGACTTGCCTTTCCCTGGTCTCCTTCTTCCTCGCTATCCGTGTCCATTCTTTCGTCGGGGAAGTAGACAGCGGAGTCTCCCGGGTCAGCGAGCTTCCAGCTCCAGCCTTTCCGGAGACGATCTTTTTCCGAAGAGCCGGAGGTTGCGTCTTTCCAGCATTTTCGGAGTTCGTTGGAGGGGACTTCTTTTCCGGCGGATCTGCGATGCGGTGTAGAATTCCCTCTTCATCCGCTACAGATGAGATTGTCCCAAAGCAGAATACAGATCCGGGACGCACGGTGATCTTGCTGTGGAAGGTGACGGCCATTGAGCTAGCTTGGATCGTCGACACACCCCCTACCTGGCGCGCCAGCTGTCGGTGTTTTGGGGTCCGACCGCACGCCCGGGGTTGCCCCTCAAGGTGTTTTTAGGAGTAGGACGGTGTCAACGACTGTAGCAAAATGGTTCGTGCCGATCGCACGAGGGACAGTGGACAAGATTTGCAGGTTCGGGCCGCTTAGAGATGTGTAACACCCTACGTCCTGGTGAGTATACGAGTGTGGTTACAAGAGGGCTCTCTGGATTGAAGGCACAGAGAGTTAATGAGGGTGGCTAAGTAAAAATAGGGTCGATCGATCTGAAGGGGTGCCCCCTAGGCCTTATATACTCGACCGTGGGGCATTACACGTGGATATGATAACAACAAGTAGCTAAAAGGTAGTAAACCTCTTGAATTTATCCCTACATAACCCTCGCCGACTTATCCTCGCATGGCTCTGTTGCATGGGGGCTTTAGCGCGGGAAAGTCGGGTCTCTGTTGCGATTTACTCGCTCGACGTTGTGGGCCGTCCGGGTTTGCATCAATCCGGTCTTACGTCTTCTCTGCTTTGTTGGTTGTTTCTCCTCAGGCCCACGAAGGAATGACCTTACGATTTATTGGGCCCTTGGGCCTTTCGTGAGGTCTTTTACTTCTTTAGTGGACCCGGGGGATATCCATCCCCCACAATTCTAGCCTAGCCACAGGAGCAAAAGTCTCCTCAAAGTCCAAACCTGCGACTTGGGCATAACCTTTTGCCACAAGTCGAGCCTTGTTCCTCGTCACCACCCCGTGCTCGTCCTGTTTGTTGTGGAACACCCACTTGGTTCCCACAACATTTTGCTTGGGACGAGGCACCAGTGTCCAAACTACATTGCGCTTGAAGTTGTTGAGTTCCTCCTGCATGGCCAACACCCAGTCCGGATCTAGCAAGGCCTCTTCTACCCTGAAAGGCTCAATAGAAGAAACAAAGGAGTAATGCTCACAAAAATTAACTAATCTCGAGCGAGTAGTTACTCCCTTGCTAATATCACCCAATATTTGGTCGATGGGATGATCCCTTTGAATCGTTGCTCGAACTTGGGTTGGAGGTGCCTGAGGTGCTTCTTCCTCTTCAATTTGAGCATTCTGTGCTCCCCCTTGATCATGCGCCTCCACTTGAGGTACCTGTTTGTCATCTTGGGTTGGGGGATGCACCATAGTTGAGGAAGACGGTTGATCTTGCTCCAATTGTTCCTGGGGCCGCACATCTCCAATCGCCATGGTGCGTATCGCGGCCGTTGGAACATCTTCTTCATCTACATCATCAAGATCAACAATTTGCTCTCTTGGAGAGCCATTAGTCTCATCAAATACAACGTCGCTAGAGACTTCAACCAAACCCGATGATTTATTGAAGACCCTATACGCCTTTGTATTTGAATCATAACCTAATAAAAACCCTTCTACAGCTTTGGGAGCAAATTTAGAAGTTCTACCTCTCTTCACAAGAATATAACACTTGCTCCCAAATACACGAAAATAAGACACATTGGGTTTGTTACCAGTTAGCAGCTCATATGAAGTCTTTTTGAGGAGGCGGTGAAGGTAGACCCTGTTGATGGCGTGGCAAGCCGTGTTCACGGCTTTCGACCAAAAACGCTCGGGGGTCTTGAACTCTCCAAGCATAGTCCTCGCCATATCAATGAGCGTCCTGTTCTTCCTCTCTACTACACCATTTTGCTGAGGTGTGTAGGGAGCGGAGAACTCGTGCTTGATCCCCTCCTCCTCAAGGAACTCCTCCACTTGAAGGTTCTTGAACTCGGACCCATTGTCGCTTCTTATCTTCTTCACCTTGAGCTCAAACTCATTTTGAGCTCTCCTTAGGAAGCGCTTGAGGGTCCCTTGGGTTTCAGACTTATCCTGCAAAAAGAACACCCAAGTGAAGCGGGAAAAGTCATCAACAATAACTAGACCATACTTACTTCCTCCTATGCTCAGATAGGCGACGGGTCCGAAGAGGTCCATATGCAGCAGCTCCAGAGGTCTTGAAGTGGTCATCACATTCTTGCTGTGATGTGCTCCTCCCACTTGTTTACCTGCTTGACAAGCTGCACAAGGTCTATCTTTTTCGAATTGCACGTTAGTCAAACCTATCACGTGTTTTCCCTTTAGAAGCTTGTGAAGGTTCTTCATCCCCACATGTGCTAAGCGGCGATGCCACAGCCAGCCCATGCTAGTCTTAGCAATTAAGCATGCATCTAGACCGACCTCCTCTTTTGCAAAATCAACTAAATAGAGTTTGTCGTCTAATACACCCTTAAAAGCTAATGAACCATCACTTCTTCTAAAAACAACCACATCTACATTTGTAAATAGACAATTATATCCCATATTACATAATTGACTAACAGATAGTAAATTATATCCAAGAGACTCAACTAAAAACACATTAGAGATAGAGTGTTCATTTGATATTGCAATCTTGCTTAAGCCTTTCACCTTGCCTTGGTTCCCATCACCGAATATGATTGAATCTTGGGAATCCTTATTCTTGACGTAGGAGGTGAACATCTTCTTCTCCCCCGTCATATGGTTTGTGCATCCGCTGTCGATAATCCAGCTTGAACCCCCGGATGCATAAACCTGCAAGGCAAATTTAGGCTTGGGTCTTAGGTACCCAACTCTTGTTGGGTCCTACAAGGTTAGTCACAATTGTCTTAGGGACCCAAATGCAAGTTTTATCACCCTTGCATTTTGCCCCTAATTTCCTAGCAACTATCTTCCTATCCTTTCTACAAATAGCAAAGGAAGCATTTAAAGCATGATAAATTGTAGAGGGTCCATTCATGACTTTCCTAGGAACATGAACAATATTCTTTCTAGGCATATGATGAATATTTTTTCTAGGCATATCTCTACCATGCATATAGGAAGAACTGGGAGCAAACATAGCATAAGAATCATAGGCATGTGAATCAAAAGCATTACAACTCCTATGAGACTGTCTTCTATCATTGTACATAAAAGCATGGTTCTTTTTAGTACTACTTGCCATAGGGGCCTTCCCTTTCTCCTTGGCGGAGATGGGAGCCTTATGGCTTGTTAAGTTCTTGGCTTCCCTCTTGAAGCCAAGCCCATCCTTAATTGAGGGGTGTCTACCAATCGTGTAGGCATCCCTAGCAAATTTTAGTTTATCAAAATCACTTTTGCTAGCCTTAAGTTGGGCATTAAGACTAGCCATTTCATCATTTAACTTTGCAATAGAAGCTATGTGTTCACTACAAGCATCAATATCAAAATCTTTACATCTTTTGCAAATAACAACATTTTCTACACAAGTTGTTGATTTACTAGCTATTTCTAACTTAGCATTCAAATCATCATTAATACTTCTTAAGCTAGAAATTGTCTCATGGCAAGAAGATAATTCACAAGAAAGCATTTCATTTCTCTTAACTTCTAAGGCATGAGATTTTTGTGCTTCTACAAATTTGTCATGTTCTTCATACAACAAGTCCTCTTGTTTTTCTAAAAGCCTATTCTTATCATTCAAGGCATCAATCAATTCATTAATTTTATCTACCTTGGTTCTATCTAGGCCCTTAAATAAACATGAATAATCTATTTCATCCTCATCACTAGATTCGTCCTCACTTGAAGAAGCATAAGTAGAGTTTCGAGTACATACCTTCTTCTCCCTTGCCATAAGGCATGTGTGACGCTCGTTGGGGAAGAGGGATGACTTGTTGAAGGCGGTGGCAACGAGTCCTTCATTGTCGGAGTCGGACGAGGAGCAATCCGAATCCCACTCCTTGCCAAGATGTGCCTCGCCCTTTGCCTTCTTATAGTTCTTCTTCTTCTCCCTCTTGTTCCCTTGATCCTGATCATTATCATTGTCGGGACAGTTAGCAATAAAATGACCAAGCTTACCACATTTGAAGCATGAGCGCTTCCCTTTTGTCTTGGTCTTGCTTGGCTGCCCCTTGCGACCCTTTAGCGCCGTCTTGAATCTTTTGATGATGAGGGCCATCTCTTCATCATTAAGTCCGGCCGCCTCAATTTGTACCACCTTGCTAGGTAGCGCCTCCTTGATTCTTGTTGCCTTGAGAGCAAGGGGTTGAGGCTCGTTGATTGGACCATTCAATGCGTCGTCCACGTATCTTGCCTCCTTGATCATCATTCGCCCGCTTACGAATTTTCCAAGCACTTCTTCGGGCGACATTTTGGTGTACCTGGGATTCTCACGAATATTATTCACCAAATGAGGATCAAGAACGGTAAAGGACCTTAGCATCAATCGGACGACGTCATGGTCCGTCCATCGCGTGCTTCCGTAGCTCCTTATTTTGTTGATAAGGGTCTTGAGCCGGTTGTATGTTTGGGTTGGCTCCTCGCCCCTTATCATCGCGAATCGTCCAAGCTCTCCCTCCACCAACTCCATCTTGGTGAGCAAGGTGACGTCGTTCCCCTCATGAGAAATTTTGAGGGTGTCCCAGATCTGCTTGGCATTGTCCAAGCCGCTCACTTTATGGTACTCGTCCCTGCACAAGGAGGCTAACAACACAGTAGTGGCTTGTGCATTTCTATGAATTTGTTCATTAATGAAAGTAGGACTATCCGAGCTATCGAACTTCATTCCACTTTCCACAATCTCCCATATGCTCGGATGGAGAGAGAACAGGTGACTACGCATTTTGTGGCTCCAAAATCCGTAGTCCTCTCCATCAAAGTGAGGAGGTTCGCCAAGTGGAATGGAGAGCAAATGAGTATTTGTACTTTGCGGAATATGAGAGTAGTCAAAAGAAAAGTTCGAATTAACCGGTTTCCTTCTCTCGTAGTCGTTGTGGTCGTCGTCCTTTTGGGAAGAAGATGACTCGTCGCTGTCGTCGTAGTAGACAATTTCCTTGATGCGCCTTGTCTTCTTCTTCTTCCCATCTCTCCGTCTATGGCCCGAGCCCGAGTCGGTAGGCTTATCATCCTTCGGCTCGTTGACGAAAGATTCCTTCTCTTTATCGTTGATCACGATACCCTTCCCCTTAGGATCCATCTCTTCGGGCGGTTAGTCCCCTTGTGAAGAGAACGACTCTGATACCAATTGAGAGCACCTAGAGGGGGGTGAATAGGTGATCCTATAATACTTAAAAAAACTTAAGCCACAAAAACTTGGTTAAGTGTTAGCACAATAACCGCCAAGTGGCTAGAGAGGAATCTTCGACAAAACACAATAACCAACAAGATCAATCACAGAGATGGCACGGTGGTTATCCCGTGGTTCGGCCAAGACCAACGCTTGCCTACTCCACGTTGTGGCGTCCCAACGGACGAGGGTTGCAATCAACCCCTCTCAAGCGGTCCAAAGACCCACTTGAATACCATGATGTTTTGCTTGCTTTACTCAATCCCGTTTGCGAGGAATCTCCACAACTTGGAGCCTCTCGCCCTTACACTTGAAATTCACAAAGAAGCACAGAGCAAGGGAGGGATTAGCAACGCACTCAAGACAAGAAATCACAGCAACACCACGCACACAAGTCGCAACGAGAGCTCACAACACAACTCAATGAGTTCACCACTCAACTAGAGCTCTAATTGCTATCGCAAAGAATCAAAGGCGCGGAATCGATGTCTTGGTGCTTAGGAATGTTGTAGGAATGCTTGGTGTGCTCCTCCATGCGCCTAGGGGTCCCTTTTATAGCCCCAAGGCAGCTAGGAGCCGTTGAGAGCAATCTAGGAAGGCTGATCTTGCCTTCTGTCGACTGGCGCACCGGACAGTCCGGTGCACACCGGACACTGTCCGGTGCCCGATTTCCTTCCAAACATGGCGCAGTCGACCGTTGGCAGCCTGAGAGCCGTTGGCGCACCGGACATGTCCGGTGCACACCGGACAGTCCGGTGCCCCTTCTAGCCGTTGGCTCGGCCACGTGTCCCGCGCAGATTGCGCGGCCGACCGTTGGCCCGGCCGACCGATGGCTCACCGGACAGTCCGGTGCACACCGGATAGTCCGGTGAATTATAGCCGTACGTCGCCGGTGAATTCCCGAGAGCGGTCACTTCGCTCGAGCCAACCTGGCGCACCGGACACTGTCTGGTGCACCACCGGACAGTCTGGTGCTCCCAGACTCAGCAAAGTCTTCGCTGCTCGAGCCAAGGCATTTTCAATTGGATTTTTCCTGTTTCCAGCACTTAGACACAATACATTAGTCCATAAAACAATGTACTAAGTCTGAGAAACATACCTTTATCCTTGATTTGTACTTTGTTCACCCTTTTACACTTAGGCACTTGTGTTGGACACTAACTCACCAAAATACTTAGAAATGGCCCAAGGGCACATTTCCCTTTCACAATGTCGCGCCTTCTCGACTGAGGAACCGGTGCCGCGACTCGAGGCAACCCTGTGCATGGCCCCACAGTGCCAACCGAGCACATCAGCCATGGGCCAGTCAGCCGCGGGAGAAGACGCGACGGTCGATATGGCCAAAAGTGGGCCGGCAGTAATGGCGGCAGCAGGCGAGCGGAAGCAGCCGTCAAATCGTCTGCAGGCTCACGTCCCCTCCTGGAGCAGCAGGGGAGCCCTCTCCCACGGCGTGAAGACGACGCACCCGTGTTTCGTCCCTCGAACGGCTCGCGCACGCACAACGGTTGCCCCGCGAACCACCCGTCTCGTCGCATTAACTTCGCGGCAGGCCAGGCGACACCTTTGGCAGGCGAAGCGGGCGAAGTTTCACCTCCGCCATGATGACCGTGTCAAAAAAGGTGCGCCACATCGTTTAATTTCATATCATTTTCCTCTTCCCCTTTCTCTCTCTTGCTACAGGGACCGGAAAGGGGATATTTCGAAAGGGATCCTTCTCCGCGAAGGAAGTGGGCCCCGAGCCCTCCTACTGATCAGGGGTTCGAAGGCTGGCCCCTCGAAAGGGTTCGACAGCCGCCCCAGAGCACTCGGGCTTCAGGCTCATTACTGATCAGAGGTTCGAAGGTTGGCCCCTCGGAAGGGTTCGACAGCCGCCTCAGACCACTTGGGCTCCGCGCCCACTACTGATCAGGGGTTCGAAGGCTGGCCCCTCGAAGGGTTCGACAGCCGCCCCAGAACACGCAGAGCGAGGGATGACTCTGGGTACGTCTGATACATGGCTGAGGCTTGGGCTACGCTCCCGAGGTACCCTAGGACATTTTCGAGACCAGCAGGAGCGGTTCTGTAACGGAATCCCATCATAGGGAGGCATCGAGCCCTCGAACCCTATCGAACGGGACCGGGTCCAGCAAATCACCTGCAGGTACTTTTGGAGCGCGCCTCTGGGCCACTAGCCGACCCTTATCAAACGGGGCGCGGGCGTCCACTCGGATCACTCGTTAGCAACTCACTAGAGACACCATGTTCGGCGCCCTCCGAGGGCAACATGGCGCTTTCCCCCCTCCTCCTTGCAGAAAGGCGACGAAGGGGCGTATGATAAAAGCCGAGTCGGTCCTTGATCGTCCTCTCGCTCTGTGCAGAGGCTCGGGGGTTGCTCTCGCAAACCCGGCTCCGGCCAAACCGTTGATAGCGTCAACAAACTAGCCCGAGAACTTGGAACCTGGTCGTGCACCCGGGCTACGATCAGATCGCATGAGGGAACAACCAGATCGGCCGAGGCATCACGAAAGGCATTAAGACCTCAGAGGAGTCAAACCACTCCTCCGAGGCCTCGGGGGCTACACCCGGCGGGTGCGCTCGCGCGCACCCACTGGAACAAAATATAACCGAGAAAGGTCGGTCCCCTTGCAAAAAAGTGCAACAAAGCCTCCAAGCGAGTACCAACACTCCCTTCGAGGCTCGGGGGCTAATGTCGGGGACCATAATTAGGGGTACCCCCAACACTCTTAAACTCGGCTGGTAATCACCATCAGCACAAGCTGCAGAGCCTGATGGGCACAATTCAGGTCAAGGCTCCGTCCACTCAAGGGACGCGATCTCGCCTCACTCGAGCCCAGCCTCGGGCAGGAACAGTAGACCCAGGCGGATTCACGCCTCGCCCGAGGGCCTCCTCAAGCAACGAGCGCTCCCTCGACTCGCCCGAGGCCCAGCTCGGGCAGGCTTTGCGGTGAAGCAACCTTGGCCAGATCGCCTCGCTAACCGACCGTATCGCAGGAGCATTCAATGCAAGGATCGCCTGACACCTTATCCTGACGCACGTTCCTCAGTCGGCAGGGCCGAAGTGACCGTAGTCACTTCGCCCCTCCACTGACCGACCTGACAAGAAACAACGTCGCCTGCCCCACTCCGAGTGCTGTGCCACCCGCCAGGGTGAGGCTGACAGCAGTCGAGTCCAGCCTCAGGCGCCACAGGAAGCTCCGCCTCGCCCGACCCCAGGGCTCGGCCCCCGCCTCGGCCTCGGAAGATGGACTCCGCCTCGCCCGACCCCAGGGCTCGGCCCCCGCCTCGGCCTCGGAAGGTGGTCTCCGCCTCGCCTGACCCCAAGGCTCAGCCTCAACCTCGACCTCGGAAGGCGGTCTCCGCCTCGCCCGACCCCAGGGCTCGGACTCAACCTCGACCTCGGGAGGAATCGCGTCCTTACCCGACCCCGGCCTCGGCCTCAGGAGGAGTCTCCGCCTCGCCCGACCTTGGGCTCGGACCGACCACGCCGTAGGGGGTGCATCATTACCCTACCCCTAGCTAGCTCAGGCTACGGGGGAACAAGACCGGCGTCCCATCCAGGCTCGCCCCGGTAACAAGCAATGATGGCTCCCCGCGTGCGTCCATGACGACGGCGGTTCTCAGCCCCTTACGGAAGCAAGGAGACGTCAGCAAGGTCCCAGCCGCCCCGACAGCTGTGCTTCTACAGGGCTCAAGCGCTCCTCCGACGGCCACGACATCGCATGCACAGGGCTCTAACACCTCTCCGACAGCCACGTTGGCATGTACATAGGGCTCTGACTCCTCTTTACCGGACACGTTAGCATACTGCTACACCTCCCATTGTACACCTAGACCCTCTCCTTACATCTATAAAAGGAAGGTCCAGGGCCCTCGTACGGGAGGGTGGCCGCGCGGGAGGACGGGCTGACGAACAGGCTCTCTCTCCCTCCCTCGCGAACGCTTGTAACCCCCTACTGCAAGCGCATCCGCCCTGGGCGCAGGATAACACGAGTCACGGTTCTCTTTCCCCCTTGTGTTCCATCTCGCGCCGACCCATCTGGGCTGGGACACGCAGCGACAATTTACTCGTCGGTCCAAGGATCCCCGGGGTCGAAACGCCGACACTTAGTAACTATGTTATTGCTCAACTTTAGTGTCAAGTTGTCACTCTTTTTAAAATATTATTGTTCCAAAGATGAAATTTATACTATCGTTGTTAATCCGATGATTAAACAAGATCATATTATATTAAACGAAACATGGAGTGACCACCCAGGAAAACAGCGCAACCACGAGTGCTATCATGGCTCTGGCTTTGGTAATTAGCTTAACTTACTTAATGCCTAGCAACCTTACCTGAAATATGGGCAAAAGGAGGAGCGGTTGATGGTGGCAGCTCACATTAACATCTGGACGTAGTCTTGACTAAGCTATCTCGCCCAGAGGGCCTCCACACGGACTTGGAAACCTTAGCATGTTGTTTCGTAGAGTGTATTTTGTGAGAGCCTCATAGTGCATCCTTAGTCATTCACCTCGGAAGTGTTTAAGGATTCGTACAACCTAGCCTAGAGGGGATACACGACTTGTGGGTAAAATTGTAGCACCTCTGCAGAGTGTAAAACTGATATATCAGTCGTGCTCACAGTTAAGAGCGACCTAGATCCTCACATGATTATTAAACTTTAAGATGGATATTAAATCATGGCCCTTGGTATAATGTGATTTGCTTAAGTGTTTTCACTTAAGTGGTTTTGAATATAATTATTTATGCTCATATTTAATTTTGGGAAGAGATACACTTACACATAGTAATAAGTTGTTGATAATAAAATAACAACCAACTAAAATGCTAACTGCACTGAACCTTAGCCTTACCTTGTTAACCTTGCATATTCCTCCCATTTGCTGAACCCCCGCCAAAAGTGAGCTCACCCTTTGCTAATTTTTTTATCATAAGGTGATGAGGAAGACTTTGACGAAGATCTTGATGAGTACTTAGTCTAGCGACGCTCCAGTCATCTTCCTTTGAGAGATCGCCTATAATATTTCTGTTGTACTTTGTTTATGATACTGCTTAAGACTCTTAAGTTTAGATGATATAATGAAGTTATTATACTCTCTTTTACGTCTTTATTGCATTGTATTTTGATATATTACACTTGTGACGTCAACATATGTGTGGAAAATTGATCCTAGCACATATATGCAATGCATTCAGTTTTGCCCCTAAAACCAGGTGTGACAGAAGTGGTACAAAGCTATGCTGACTCTAGATCATTAGACTAGTTAGAAATGGAAAGCCAAACCTGTTCAAAATATGATTATTTTGCTCTTACAAATTTATTTTATTAATCTTGTCTCTTTCATTTCAACTAAGATGACACTTTCTTCTTGTAGATGCTACGCACTCTCCATACCACTCGCGTGAACACCACATGTGTCCCTCCACCTCAGTAGGCTCCTTTTTACCTAGTTGTGGTGGAAGAAGACCCTGAGTAGATGCACCACCCTGTTGGAGGGAATGGTGTAATTGTGGAGGACAGTTCCGAGGAGGTTCTGGCGACACCCGCTCTGTCCCCAACACTTCATGCCTTTGCCGCTGGAGCTTCTTCATCATCACCACATGTGGCAGTCGCCCAAGTCCCTACTCCTAGAGGTGATGATCCTGATGATTCTGATGATGATGAAGGCGATGCTGATAGGTGATCCAAGTGCAACACTTATCTGATTGCCCAATTCTGTTTTTCGACTAGATCAAGTTTGTTGGTGGGTAGTCCCAGTACACCAATTGTTGCCTACGTCCACTATACGACACGATCGCACATCTATTACCCCCGACCGCACGTCCACACTCCGATTGTCTCGACAGTGACTCGTTCGCCCCCGGTCGCCCTCGATCGCCCTCGACCACTTCTGTCCATGGCAAGCTATGACTCCACCTTGCGATAAAGTATTTAATTATTTTAATGTTGTGTCAATACATTATTGTTTTAATATGCCAAAATTAAGGGGCCGTCAAAAAAATAGGAAAGATTATTTTCGATGAATATTCTGGCCAATGCCAGAGTTAATTTCAGCCAGAAAATAACTAAATTTCAGCTGTGGCCACCAAAAATTAGCTTTATTTTTGGCTAAATATTATTATGTCAAAACCACCGAAAATAAGTTTTTGCCGCTAAAAATAAGCTATTTTCGATAATAGATACTCCTGTAATGTCTAAACGCTATCGTTTTAGTGGAGCTCACCTCACGCCATTTCAATAGCTTCACCCCTGGTGTTAATTATATATAAAATAAAACTCTTAGACTTGCTTAGCATGTTTCTTTAGATAGTTTCAACTGGCTTATTTTTTCTAAGGACATGTATAGCTGCATTAACCATAAAGCCTAGCATGATCGTTTTGTAGCTGCATTAACTATAAAGCTGTGATATTCTGGCCCCTCAGTTGATTTTCTGGCCCAAGGCTTAATAGAATTAATAGAGTATTCATACCAACAAGGTTTATCTTCTTTTTCGGAAGCCTATCTCGAAAGAACCTCCAAGTTAAGCGTGTTTGGCTTGGAGCAATTTATGATGGGTGACCGACCGGAAAGTTTTTCTCGGGTGTGCATGAGTGAGGATAAAGTGTGCACAAAAGACCCGTGTTGGTCTGTGGGGACGATATATGATCCTAGAGAGCTGTCAGGAGTAAGTACCGCCAGTTCAGGGATTAGACGAGATGTTACAAGTGGTATCAGAGCCGACCCTCGAGGTTTCACGGGCGTGTGTAGGCTAGGGGGTTCGGGTATATGGTGCATGTGGGCCCGGAGTGATCACATGGCATGACATATGACGACACTAGACACACAGACATGGCTAAGAGGAGAGGTTCCTGGATTGGGGTTGACCGACGAGGACGTTAGTCTTCTAAGGGGGTGGATTGTGATATCATGGCCCCTGGGATGGTGATTTCCTGGCCTAAGACTTAATAGAATTAATAGAGTATCTATACCAACAAGGTACATCTTCTTTTTCGGAAGTCTGTCTCAAAAGAACCTTCAAGTTAAGCGTGCTTGGCTTCAAACAATTTATGATGGGTGACCGACCGGAAAGTTTTTCTCGAGTGTGCATGAGTAAGAACAAAGTGTGCACAAAAGACTCGTGTTAGTCTGTGGAGACGATATATGATCCTAGAGAGCTACCAGGAGTAAATACCGTCGGTCCAGGATTGGACGGGACGTTACAAAAGCCTCTAACATTAGTGTGATCGTTTTGGTCCTAAAACTTTACCATACATATGTTGAGTACAAATTTATGTAGACCAAGGTTTTTTTTTTGGTTTGAACTTTTTAGTCCAACTCAACCCTTGTAGACCCATTCAGTTCCTTTCAACCAGTATCCAAATTTCAGAGTCCATTCTTGTTTTACCAGCTGATGCAATTGATAGATTTTCCAAATTAAGGCAGGTAGGATACAAACCTTTATAACACTTTCGTTTCTTTTGTACCCTACATGGTAAAAAAAATACATTGACAGATACTTGGACGCCAAGCTTGACAAAAAAGAATGCAGACAAAAAGAATACAGGGCAATGAAGAAAGAAGAGTGAAAACAGGACCGTCGCCACGGTCAGGAAACATAAACCCTGGCACGGATTTTACAATTTGTACCATATACAGGAATACAAACCTTTGGCAGCCCAAATTGCTTAAAAAGAACTAGGCTAAGTAATGTACTAAGGCAGCGACTAAACTGACCAAATTTGGATTCTCCAAATCTATAGGTTCCTAGCAACTTGTCGCTATAATTGTCCATTAAGTCATCATGGTTAGGTTTTGCTCTTGAACTTACGCTGTGCTTTCAGGTCAACTACAACGACAGTGATGTTGTCTTTGCTCCCCTTCTGAAGAGCAAGCTTTGACAAGCATTCGGCAGCCGCTTGAGCAGCTGCGTCTGCGGAATCACCAACCCGTGGGGCTGATGATGAGCTTGTGCCATTCTTTTTGTGCCACAGAAGTATCCGCTTGCGAGCAACTTCACATACCTCTTCATTTGAGATTACGTCCCAAAGGCCGTCGCTAGCAAGAATAAGGCACTCATCATCCTTAGCCCGCGGAACTATTGTTACCTCCGGGACTGGAATTATCCATGGCTTCAGATATCTGTCACCTGCAACTAATAGAAGCTATTACAGTTCTGCTCATATAATACTTGCTTTGTATCTTGGAATTTTGTTTGAAATGAAACAACTAAAACTACCAAGCTGAGAGTACTCAGTTCTTCTACAAGCATATTTGAATTGAAGAAAAAAAAATGGTGTATCCTCAATATGCTCCACTTAGGTAACATAATCAATGGCAAGAAAAGGTTCTATGGGGTCCTTGCTAATGCAGAGAAGAACCTAGCAACATACATGCTCACTTTCATGATAGGTCAAAGTTCATAGCAGAGCGAAAGGGCCTCTAGCCGAGTTGGTTAGGTGGTCTGAGTAGCACTCCTCAGGCCCTGAGTTCGACTCCCCGTGGAAGCGAATTTTCAGGCTGTGGTTAAAAAAATTCCCTCGTTTGTCCCGCGCCAAAGCACAGGTCTAAGACCCGGCTCCGGCCGTTCTCAACATGGGCTACGGTGCCGCTGTATATGGGTGGGGCAGGGATTCGAGGGTTTTCTCGACCTACGTGAGAAGGTCTTCTTCTTCTTAATATAATGCCGTGGGAGCGGTCTTAGCCCCGCAGGTCAGAGTTTTTAAAGTTCATAGCAGTGGAGACAAATTTCGAAATTAGTTTAAAGGTATATATTCTACACTAAAGAGAAAGATCTATTCACGTCTAGTGTTAGTAAATAGAAACAAAAACAGCAAGCGCCTTTAGTGTGTACGCATCGTATAGTACTACAACGGAAAGTATTGTACTTCAGAAGTCAAGAACTCAAAAGAAAGCATGCAGCATAAAATCGAAGGCATCGCCCAGAAACAGAGTGTACTCGAGGATGTTTGTAGTCAAGCCAATAGCCTGCCCAAACTCCATTATTTTGAACACATCATGCTATCGGAACAATCGCAGATGGCTCCAGAAGGGGGTGAGGAAGCAGCATAATTTGCCAAACATTCCCAGGACCTAGTGCAATGGACGTCCGTTTAAATTTGCTTCTCTATATTGACGAATTTAATGATCTATGATCTATACAAAAACTTCATATTACACTTGAGCACAAGGATACCAGACTCAATCCTATTTTGTTCCAAATCACTGGTATATAGATACCATTTGAACACAAAGTCACATGCGAAGAACTTGATTTTAGCAAAAAGAGAAAAGAAAGAAAAAAATTGTGTATGTTCAACATCATATTTTGTACCATATATGAACTTAAAGGAACACTTTGCTGGTTTCATGCAGTCTCATTGAGAGCTTGCTTAGAATTTCAAAACAGGAGAGAAAATACGTAATTAACCATCCATAGAATACCTATGCAAATTCCCCAACTCTATATTGAATACCCATATCAAATTATGTTCAAGTGTACTGTTACATTTATATGAAACTGACTAAAAAGGTTTAACGCCCCCCCCCCCCCCCCCCCCCCAGCACACACCACCACCAAATAAGTAACTGCTTCAAAACACAAAGCAGCAACATCGTGGCAAATATGAGAGACTGCCCTTGCAGTAGGATATAAAATATCCTAGGATTTCCAAAACCCCCATGTAGTGTACAAATTTCCCCACGGCTGCACAACCGTAAGAAAAAAATGTATTTTCAGGAAAACAAGGGGTCAGGCTCAGGAAGCAACCGATGGTAGAGCATAGACATGAGAACAATTGTATAGGGGAGATCTATCACCTATCTACGCCACAAGTGAGCATACAATGAGGCATGACCAAACCATACAGACGAGGCCTGTGACTTTCGCCCATGTGTGCAACCAAGTATCAAAAGTTATTCAGGAAACATAGTTTTTCTTCCCTCTACAATAGAGCAATTCCACAAGAAAGATTGCTTTTAACTGTTTTAGGACCCTGACCTTTCTTGGCCAATAGAAACATGAGACAGAACCAAATGACTGGAGTCAGAATATGTTCAGGGAGTTAGAAATGTTGCAGATAGAATCTTAGGATGCTCTAAAACAGGATCTGAATTCAATATCATGCACTACATCATAACAAAGGGCATAATCCACTTCCATGGCTTCCTTGAATTTAACAATTCTAGGGAAGACGTGCATTGCTTGGAAGTATAAAAATATTACAACACAGGAGAGCCACAGAAGTACAAAAATCGTGTAATATACAATTTGGAGTAACAACTAATGTGGACAGAATTGTTCCTTGCCACTTAATAAACACAGATTGTTGCTCACTTGAAAGCTAGAAATATTTTAACATGTAATGAAAATTAAACCAGCTCTTATATAACATTCGTATTTTGCAAGGTAACTTACCTTTGTCATGCTAGGCTGCTAATTTGTCCAACTACTTTTTTGTAAAAAAAATGATAGCAAAGTAGCATCTTCGGTCAATCAACATAGACAGCATTTACGTAATGGTCCTTCAATGCACATTTCGTGTTGTTGTGGACCAGAAACTACATAAAAATTGTAAAATCACCAGGTATTTTTTTTATTATAACTAATACATTCTGTTATGGTCACTAGATCGGTGAGGGATTGGAGAGGGGTATCGATGGGCAGGAACGTCGGGCTGCGGTAGCAGCAGCCATGGGCCCTCTAGGGGGATTAGATAAGGATAGTTAGAGATAAGATTAGAAGATTAGTTGAGATTATTTAGGAGATTAGTTGAGATTATCTAGGAAGGTTATCAGTTAGTAGTTTGTTGAGAGTTTTTAGGAGATAAGGATCTCTAGCTAGATAGGGGCAGCCAACCGGCCTATTTATGTAATCAATGGATGAGAAATAAAGCAGGCAAGAATTAGAAGGGACAAACCCTCCTCTTGCTTGGCCGGGGGCCTTTGCCCACGGCCAAGCAAGAGGAGGGTTTGTCCCTTCTAATTCTTGCCTGCTTTATTTCTCATCCATTGATTACATAAATAGGCCGGTTGGCTGCCCCTATCTAGCTAGAGATCCTTATCTCCTAAAAACTCTCAACAAACTACTAACTGATAACCTTCCTAGATAATCTCAACTAATCTCCTAAATAATCTCAACTAATCTTCTAATCTTATCTCTAACTATCCTTATCTAATCCCCCTAGAGGGCCCATGGCTGCTGCTACCGCAGCCCTAACGTGGGCCTTCTTAGGCCCTGACACTACACCCCTCCTGGACAAGCAGCTCGCCCTCGAGCTGCCGCATAACGGGTGCTCAAAGACCGAGTCTACTTGACCCAAAACCAAACACCTAGAAGACAAGCCTTTTACATCTCGGCTTATCTTATTATTCTGAATCTGATTTTTTTACCCCATAAGATAAGGCGGACACGCACGTGTGCAGCCACCTGGATTCCATGGACGCCATCTGCACGAAAGGGGAGCGCATGGATGGGCACCTGGAATAGGTCGCAACAATAACCAGCGGAGGCGCCCTCGTGGCGGCCGGTAGCGGAATGTGGTGGCGCTAAATAGTGCGCCCTTGTTGATGACGAGGTGAGTGCCTTCCTTACCGCCGCTGTCGTAGAGTTGAAGTTCGTCGCCCGCGGGACACATATCATGCTTGCACTTCGAGATAGCGGCCTGGTGCCACTGCTGATGGCCGTCCGACAGGGTGAGGTCGTGTCGACGTGTGCCGAGGTCAACCGTCACCAAGGCTACCTCGAGCATCTGCCGGCGCATCTCCCGCACTTTCTGTCGTGCAAGGAAGCCACGAGCAGCAGCTTGTATGCCCACAGCCGCCGATGTCCGGAGCCGTGCAGACAGCGCCAGCTGGTGTTGCTCATGTTGCACTGCTGCCTTGATTTGCAGCAGCCCTTGCTCAACCTTCTGGAGCGTGGCTTGCATCTTTGTGAGATCAGCCCTTATGTTGGTCCACAAATCTCCCATCGATGGAGCTGGTGATTGCTGAGTCGTGGCTGCCCCTAGTGGCGTCGCCCATGGGGACGGAGACGCCGTCAACGAAGATGATGTGATGAAATTTGGCGTTGTCCCTGGGGATGGGCACGCCGGCGTCCAGGATGTGGTGACAAAATTGGCAGGCGATGCTGCCCATAGAGATAGGGACGCCGGTTGCCAGGATGGCGTGACGAAGGTGGCATGCGGCGCAGCCCATGGAGATGGGGACGTCGGTTGCCAGGACGGCGTGACGAAGGTGACATGCGGCGTTGTCCATGGAGATGGGGACGCCGATTGCCAGGATGACGCCGCGAAATTGGCAGCAGAAGCCATGGGATCAGATCGAAACCCAAGCTAGCCGATACCAGATGTTATGGTCACTAGATCGGTGAGGGATTGGAGAGGGGTATCGATGGGCAGGAACGTCGGCCGGGGGCCTTTGCCCACGGCCAAGCAAGAGGAGGGTTTGTCCCTTCTAATTCTTGCCTGCTTTATTTCTCATCCATTGATTACATAAATAGGCCGGTTGGCTGCCCCTATCTAGCTAGAGATCCTTATCTCCTAAAAACTCTCAACAAACTACTAACTGATAACCTTCCTAGATAATCTCAACTAATCTCCTAAATAATCTCAACTAATCTTCTAATCTTATCTCTAACTATCCTTATCTAATCCCCCTAGAGGGCCCATGGCTGCTGCTACCGCAGCCCTAACGTGGGCCTTCTTAGGCCCTGACACATTCCCTGTCACCAAAATTGAGGTTGCAGAGGTGTTGAACTAGTAAACCAAACAGTAATTCATTGATAGAAATTTATTCAAATTTCCTTATCCAAATCGTTGCAACAGTAAACCAAGGTGACTTATTATATATAGCAAGGCAGTGTGCTGGAGAGAAATAAAAAGCATACCAATTGATCGCGACATTGCAAGAACACCAAAAACTCGATAACCATTCCATTGTATGACCTTACCACCCTCTGCCTCAATCCTTGCATACTCATCTTCCCTGTTAGGCTGAAGAACGAATTGAGCAAAGCAGTAAACATCTGCTTAACATGTCAGCTGAAAGGTCAGGCAAATAAACAGCATTGCAGGAGAGCTTACTTTATGATCCACCGACAGAGGCACGGGCTGCTTGCCACGGCAGAGCACCGCCCGTGAATCTCCACAATTGGAGACAATGATATGCGAGGAGCAGATGACGGCGACGACCGCCGTTGAACCCACGGTCTCAGGTGCCACAGGTTCGGGCACAAGCATCATAGCAGCGTCACTTATGCGTGCTTCGCCACCATCTTCCCTGATCGTCTTGCCCCCAACATCGTCATCCACTCTAGCGAAAGAATCCACAAAGGCCTTTTCCCACTGTTTCTTGAATTCCATGTCTCCCAAGTTAGCTGCGCACACGGTCTGCTCTATCCTGCTCAGCTGCTCCAGTAGGGCCCCATGGAGGCGTTCCCGACAGTAATTTGCTACCTACAACGAATTGAGCCAATGCCACTCAATGTAGCTGTACCAACAACAAAATGTTCTATTTAGGAGTACACACAGTCTTAAGTCTTAACTAGAGTACCAAAAATGAGCCTGCTAATAGGAAGTCATTAATGGACGGTAAGCATACCTGTGCACCACCATGTCCGTCATAGACACCAAAGAAATGTGCAGGTAATCGGAACGTCATGGGATCGAGCCCATCGACCACCGCATTGCCGGTGAGCATCCAGAGTGGCACGTCAAAGAATCGCGGCACTATAGCAACGGCATCCTCCATCTCCGGCCGGCGGCCGCATATAGTGGTGTAGCCCCACAGCGGCACGCAGTCCACGGCGAAGACACTCCTCCCACCAGCTGCGACCCTGGCCTCCGCCTCGACCGTGGCCGCGGACGCGGCCGAGTCCTCGAACACCATGGGGCCAAGGCCACCCTCCGCGCCCGCTGCCGCGCCGAAGAAACCCATCCCGACCCCCTCGAAGTCAGCGCTGGCCACGCTGCTGCAGTCGCTGGCCACCGAGCACGGGCTCCCGGCCAGAGACGCGTCTCCCCCTTCCCCTTCCGGCGCCAGCGCGTCGTCGTCCGCCGCGGAGGCCGTCCTGACCGGGGGCACGGAGACCCCCTCCATGGCTCCCACGACCGCCGCGGCGATCAGCGTGAGCTCCGCCGCAGCGGGGCTAAACGTCGGCGCAGGCGGAGCCGCGAGCGGCGCCACGACCGCTACGACATCCTCCAGCCTTCCCTCCGCCGTTGCAGCCGCCGCAACCTCCTCCAGGATCACCTTCCCAGGCCGGCTCAAGTCCTTCGCAGAAGCACCGCATAGCTCCCGCTACCCCTCCGCCGCCGCCTTATTCTCATGTGCCCTCCAGATCTGCCTAACCCGGCCCCAAATCAGGCGCCCCGAGCCTCGGGCGGGTCCGGAGGCAGGCACACGCAGATCCGAGCCCAAGCCCCCGAATCGCCAAAGCACACGGGCAGGCAACGGCAACGCCCGCCCTCCTCGTGAGGAAGGATGGAACTCGGGGAGCAGAGTAGCGGCACCACCACCAAAGTGCGTCGTACAGTAGCGACCAAGGCAGTGGCAAGCAGCGCCCTCGACGGCTCGACCTGGGGAGCCGGGAAGCGGAGGGAGATTTGGCAGCCGTTGGGTAACGTTGATCTGGGACTGGGTAATTGCTGTCACTATGGCTCGGGAGCCGGGACCGGGAGTTACCGGCAGAAAGGAGGGAGAGGCGACGGGCGGGACGAGCGAGCGAGGGAGGGAGGGAGGGTAGGAAAGCTACGTGCACTTTCGTGTGTGCGCGCGCGCGTGCGGGGGACAGGTGTCGAGGCCGCGCTATGGGGACGGGACGTGCGGGGGCCGCGGGGATCAGGTGCGCCGCCACGAGCACCCGGCAGCGGGGTGGCTACGGGGCGCGTGTCGATGGGCGGGGAAGGGCGCGTGGAGGATGGGCGGGGCCTCGAGTGCTTGTCTGTAGGCTGTAGCGCATACGACGGCTAGTCTTGCCTGTCAGGTTTGGCCTGCCAATGCCATAGTGCCGCTGCCCATGGTCATGGAGGCTGTTGACCTTGTTGCCTGCTTGTACAAGCATAGGCTCCCTTCATCCAGAATAAACAGTGTAGTACTTTGCATCTCGATAAACAAACTAATTTCACGTTTAATTAATTATATAGAAAGCAATATCAATATAATGCAATAGTTTTGTGAATAAAATATTTTATATCATAAATACTTTTTTATATGTTCGATCAAACTTAACATTTGATGACTTTCTTAAAACATGAGACATACACTTGTTTTACATCCAGAGTCATGATGCCATATAATATTTTAGGAAAAAAACTTTAACATAACTTATTTTCAAGATATACTTTTCCCGTTCTAGAATCCTGTTTGAATCTTTTAGACTAAATTTTAGTTCCGTCACATAAATTGTTTGAATATTATACTAATTACACATATAAAAACTAAACGATAACATAAATCTATTAAACCTGATTAGTCCATGATTCGCTCATGTGTTACTGCAGTAAACATTTGATACTCATGTATTAATTAGCCTTAATGAATTCGTCTTGTCGCTTAGTCTTCATCTACATAGTTAGTTTTGAATTATACTATATTTAATACTAGTAATCGGCATTCAAACGTCCAATGTAACATGTACTCCCCTAAGGATTTGTACAACCCTAAGCCCTTGAATCGGTTTTCTAGATACAAAAGACAACTAAGAGGTCATATGTCTAAGCACTTGAATCAATTTTCTAAGTACAAGAGACAACTAAGAGTCCATATGATACAATTTGGATCCTCTAAATCATAAATATAGTCAAGACACAATGTATATAGAGTCTCGTGTAGAGACGAGCTCTTCTATAGACCCATCAAAAGACCCCTGCGGACTATATTTAATGCTTCTAACTATCCAAATATTCGATAGGAGAGAGACTAAATTTTAGTTCATGTATCAAACACACTCTTAGTTACGATAAATTATAGATAGAAACTAAATAGTCCTTAAGTCTATTTATAGAATTATGGGAGAACATCTGCGTTGTTAGAGCATCTCCAAGAGTGGGACCTAAAATTGGGCCTTAAAATGGAATAAGGTCGAACAGAAATGTGTATAGGACCCAACAATTGTGTTAGCTCCAACAGTGAGTCCTATACAGCGCCATTTAGTTAAATCTGGTTTTATCTATTGGTTTTGGCGGAAGATTTCCCGCCACGCCGTACTTGTTTTGCGCACCGGTTGCTCTGCTTCGTTGGACGGCCGAAGACCTAGACATTTGGCAACATATCTTCCTTCACCCTGTAGACGTAGGAGGTTGGCGCAGCTTTCATCACGTGCGTTCGCATGGACAGGTCGACGGTTAGAGAGAATATTGCAGCTTTCATCACGCCTAGTATGCTTTGCTTTTCATCACGCCTGGTATGCTATTTCACGCCTGGGAGTACTTCATCCACACATTCACGTTACTCTCTTCCTCTAATTGAATTGGACGTGATGCTATTACTCCCTTCCTCTAATTCAAGTTGACATGATGCTCCAGTTATTGGATAGATGTTTTAAGATTAGTAAATATGAAACGAAAGAGAGTTCATAAATAATTTTCATCTTTGTTGATACACTATTAATTGATTTCTTATTCAATTTTTTCAATACGTTTCAGAAACATGTCCGGTTTTAGGAGGTATAAGATACATCAACAAGATAAATATTTAGCAGATGAACTTGACTATTCCATTGTTCTTTTGATGGGTAAATACTGGAAGACAAAATTGAAGCAGCAGAAAAAGCATCGTGGTTCAGTTTTTGGACATAAGGTTTACAATCGAAGTAGAGGAGAACACGCTATAAAATTATATCTTGACTACTTTGCTGAGAATCCAACATATCCCAAGAAGATTTTTCGACGACGCTTTCGGATGAGTTCCCCATTTGTTCAAAAGGATAGCTGAAGCTGTTGAAAAACATGATAAATATTTTGTTCAGAAAGTTAATGTCGTCGGTCATTATGGTTTTCACCTGCTTGCAAAAGGTTACTGCAGCTTTTCGACAACTAGATTATGGTGTTCCAGCAGATTATGTTGATGAGTATATTCGGATGGGTGGAAGCACTGCTATTGAGAGTCTGAGAAAATTTGTGGCGGCTGAAAGTCGCCTAGAGGGGGGTGAATAGGGCGAAACTGAAATTCTCAAAATAATCACAACTACAAGCCGGGTTAGCGTTAGAAATATAATAGAGTCCACGAGAGAGGGCGCAAAACAAATCGCAAGCGAATAATAAAGTGAGACACGCGGATTTGTTTTACCGAGGTTCGATTCTCTCAAACCTACTCCCCGTTGAGGAGGCCACAAAGGCCGGGTCTCTTTCAACCCTTCCCTCTCTCAAACGGTCCCTCGGACCGAGTAAGCTTCTCTTCTCAAATCACTTGGGAATCAAACTTCCCGCAAGGACCACCACACGATTGGTGCCTCTTGCCTCAATTACAAGTGAGTGTTTGATCACAAGAAAGAATACGAAAGAAAAGAAGCGACCCAAGCGCAAGAGCTCAAATGAACACTACAAATCACTCTCTCTAATCACTAATGCTTTGTGTGGAGTTGGGAGAGGATTTGATCTCTTTTGGTGTGCTTTGCAATGAATGCTAGCTCTTGTATAGTGGTTGGAAGCTGGAAAACTTGGATGCAATGAATGGTGGGGTGGTTGGGGTATTTATAGCCCCAACCACCAAACTTGACCGTTGGTGGAGCTGTCTGTTCGATGGCGCACCGGACAGTCCGGTGCACACCGGACATGTCCGGTGCCCCAGCCACGTCACCAGTTCCGTTGGATTCCGACCGTTGGAGCTTCTGACTTGTGGGCCTGCCTGGATGTCCGGTGCACACCGGACATGTACTGTTTACTGTCCGGTGTGCCAGTATGGGCACGCCTGACCTCTGCGCGCGCTGCGCGCGCATTTAATGCGCCGCAGGTAGCCGTTGGCGCGGAGAAGCCGTTGCGCCGGGGTTGCACCGGACAGTCCGGTGCACACCGGACATGTCCGGTGAATTATAGCGGACTAGCCGTTGGAGATTCCCGAAGCTGGCGAGTTCCTGAGGCCGCTCTTCCTTGGCGCACCGGACACTGTCCGGTGTACACCGGACAGTCCGGTGATTTATAGCGCGAGTGCCTCTGGAAATTCCCGAAGGTGGCGAGTTCGAGTTGGACAGTCCGGTGTGCCAGACCAGAGGTGCCTTCGGTTGGCCCTTTGCTCTTTTGTTGAACCCAACTCTTGGTCTTTTTATTGGCTAAGTGTGAACCTTTAGCACCTGTATAACTTATACACTAGAACAAACTAGTTAGTCCAATTATTTGTGTTGGGCAATTCAACCACCAAAATTATTTAGGAACTAGGTGTAAGCCTAATTCCCTTTCAATCTCCCCCTTTTTGGTGATTGATGCCAACACAAACCAAAGCAAGTATAGAGATGCATAATTGAACTAGTTTGCATAATGTAAGTGCAAAGGTTGCTTGGAATTGAGCCAATATAAATACTTACTAGATCTGCATGGATTGTTCCTTTATTTTTAACATTTTGGACCACGCTTGCACCACATGTTTTGTTTTTGCAAAAATCTTTTGTAAATCTTTTCAAAGTTCTTTTGCAAATAGTCAAAGGCAAATGAATTCGTTTTTATGAAGCATTTTCAAGATTTGAAATTTTCTCCCCCTGTTTCAAATGCTTTTCCTTTGACTAAACAAAACTCCCCCTAAAAGAGATCCTCCTCTTAGTGTTCAAGAGGGTTTTGATGATTCAAATTGAAATACTACTTTCTCCCCCTTTTGAACACAATGGGATACCAATTGAAAAATATTCTTTGAAAAACTAAGTTTTTGAAATTGGTGGTGGTGCGGTCCTGCGGTCCTTTTGCTTTGGGCTCATACTCTCTCCCCCTTTGGCATGAATTGCCAAAAACGGAATCATTAGAGCCCTCGAAGTAATTTCTTCCCCTTTGGTCATAAACAAATGAGTTAAGATTATACCAAAGATGAAGTCCTTTTGCTCTCTCCCCCAAAGATGGAGAGTGGCTTGGAGCGACGGCGAAGGATGAGTTACGGAGTGGAAGCCTTTGTCTTCGCCGAAGACTCCAATTCCCTTTCAATATACCTATGACTTGGTTTGAAATAGACTTGAAAACACATTAGTCATAGCATATAAAAGAGATATGATCAAAAGTATATAAATGAGCTATGTGTGCAATCTAGCAAAAGAAGTTGTGTGAATCAAGAATATTGAGCTCATGCCTAAGTTTGGTAAAAGTTTGTTCATCAAGAGGCTTGGTAAAGATATCGGCTAATTGATCTTTAGTGTTAATGTAAGAAATCTCGATATCCGCCTTTTGTTGGTGATCCCTAAGAAAATGATACCGGATGGCTAAGTGTTTAGTGCGGCTATGCTCGACAGGATTGTCGGCCATTTTGATTGCACTCTCATTATCACATAGCAAAGGGACTTTGGTTAATTTGTAACCGTAGTACCGCAGGGTTTGCCTCATCCAAAGTAGTTGCGCGCAACAATGACCTGCGGCAATGTACTCGGCTTCGGCGGTGGAAAGAGCGACCGAATTTTGCTTCTTTGAAGCCCAAGACACCAAGGATCTCCCCAAGAACTGGCAAGTCCCCGATGTGCTCTTCCTATTAATTTTACACCCCGCCCAATCGGCATCCGAATAACCAATCAAATCAAATGTGGATCCCCGAGGGTACCAAAGCCCAAACTTAGGAGTATAAGCCAAATATCTCAAGATTCGTTTTACGGCCGTAAGGTGGGATTCCTTAGGGTCGGATTGAAATCTTGCACACATGCATACGGAAAGCATAATATCCGGTCGAGATGCACATAAATAGAGTAATGAACCTATCATCGACCGGTATACCTTTTGATCCACGGACTTACCTCCCGTGTCGAGGTCGAGATGCCCATTAGTTCCCATGGGTGTCTTGATGGGTTTGGCATCCTTCATCCCAAACTTGTTTAGAATATCTTGAGTGTACTTCGTTTGGCTTAGGAAGGTGCCTTCTTGGAGTTGCTTCACTTGAAATCCTAGGAAATACTTCAACTCCCCCATCATAGACATCTCGAACTTTTGTGTCATGATCCTACTAAACTCTTCACATGTAGATTTGTTAGTAGACCCAAATATAATATCATTGTCGGCGTTTCGAGACAGGGGGGTCCCTAAGCCGACGAGTGAGTGTGCTGCGTGCCCCAGCCCAGATGGGTCGAGCGCGTGGGCGAGCGCGGAGGGGGGAGAGGCGAGGCGGCCGGAGCCGAGCGTGAGAGAGGTGGAAGTCCCGCGGCCTTCGTGTTCGTCCCGCGCCCAGGTCAGGTGCGCTTGCAGTAGGGGGGTTACAAGCGTCCACGCGGGTGAGGGAAGCGAGCGGCCCCAAGAGAGCGCCTGTCCCGTCCTCGGTCCCGCGCGGCCAACCTTCTCTGAGAAGGCCCTGGTCCTTCCTTTTATAGTCGTAAGGAGAGGACCCAGGTGTACAATGGGGATGTAGCAGAGTGCTACGTGTCTAGCGGAGGGAGAGCTAGTGCCCTAGGTACATGCCAATGTGGCAGCCGGAGAGATCTGGGCATCCTGCTGGCGTGATGTCGTGGCTATCGGAGGTGCGACGGAGCCTGATGGAGGGACAGCTGTTGGAGCGGTCGAGTCCCTGCTGACGTTGTCCTGCTGCCGTAAGAGAGCTGGGGGCCGCCGTCGTCATAGAGCTCGTGGAGCGCCATCATTGCCCCTCTGGCGGAGCTGGCCGGACGAGACGCCGGTCTTGTTCTCCGTGACCCGAGTCGATTCGGGGTAGGATGATGATGACGTTTCCTGTTGACGTGGCGGTCTGTGCTCTAGGCAGGGCGACGTGGGGTTTCCTCCGAAGCCGAGGTTGAGTCTTGCCTTCAGTTGCCGTGGCCGAGCCCGAGCCAGGGGGTCGGGCGAGGCGGAAGTCGTCCGGCCGAGGCCAGGGCGGAGTCCGAGCCCTGGGGTCGGGCGAGGCGGAGTTTCGTCGTCTTCCGGGTCTTAGCCCGAGTCCGAGCCCTGGGGTCGGGCGGAGCGGAGTTCGCCGTCTTCCGGGTCTTAGCCCGAGTCCGAGCCCTGGGGTCGGGCGGAGCGGAGTTCGCCGTCTTCCGGGTCTTAGCCCGAGTCCGAGCCCTGGGGTCGGGCGGAGCGGAGTTCGCCGTCTTCCGGGTCTTAGCCCGAGTCCGAGCCCTGGGGTCGGGCGGAGCGGAGTTCGCCGTCTTCCGGGTCTTAGCCCGAGTCCGAGCCCTGGGGTCGGGCGGAGCGGAGTTCGCCGTCTTCCGGGTCCTAGCCCGAGTCCGAGCCCTAGGGTCGGGCGGAGCGGAGTTCGCCGTCTTCCGGGTCCTAGCCCGAGTCCGAGCCCTGGGGTCGGGCGGAGCGGAGTTCGTCGTGGCGCCTTTGGCAAGGCCTAATTGCCTGTCAGACTCACTCTATCGAGTGGCACTGCAGTCGGAGTGGCGCAGGCGGCGCTGTCCTTCTGTCAGACTGGCCAGTGGAGCGGTGGAGTGACGGCGGTCACCTCGGCTCTGCCGGGGGCGCGTGTCAGGATAGAGGTGTCAGGCCACCTTTGCGTTAAATGCCCCTGCAATTTGGTCAGTCGGTGTGGTGATTTAGTCAAGGTTGCTTCTGAGCGAAGCCAAGGCCTTGGGCAAGCCGGTGATGTGTCCGCCATAAAAAGGGGGCCTCGGGCGAGACGGAAGTCTCTCGAGGTCGGCTGCCTTCGGCCGAGGCTAGGCTCGGGTGAAGCGTGATCGAGTCACTCGTGTGGACTGATCCCTGACTTAATCGTGTCCATCAGGCCTTTGCAGCTTTATGCTGATGGGGGTTACCAGCTGAGAATTAGGCGTCTTGAGGGTACCCCTAATTATGGTCCCCGATAGTAGCCCCCGAGCCTCGAAGGGAGTGTTAGCACTCGCTTGGAGGCTTTCGTCGCACTTTTTTGCAAGGGGACCAGCCTTTCTCGGTTGCATTTCGTTCCGGTGGGTGTTGGGGGCCTTCGTCCTCCGAAGGTCCTCAAAAACATGATTTGACAATGTTTTCCGAGTGGGTTATGTGAACAGGTATTTTCGGATCCAGAATTATGAATATGGAGCACGGCCAGGACGAAGCCTGAACCAAACGAAGGTCGAGTGTAGCCGAAGCTGTGCGCAGGGAAGCTTCGGCGCGATGGCAGAAGGGGGAACCGACTCAAAGATGAAAAGACTTCGGGGGCCTCGACAGATTTCCATAAGCCGTTAACAAGTGTAATGGACATGGATGTAATTTTACGTGGGCTGCGTCCCGCGTCTATAAATAGATGAACAGTACTCCCGTACTGTTCACGCTGACTTGGCATTTGCTTTTGGCATCACGCTCGTACTTTACACCTTCTCTCAGGACCGAAGGTACATTTGTAATTTGGAATCATTTCTGTTTTTCCATGTTAATAAAATAGAAATGATTCTATGGTGATGCTTATATCATATTTCATGCTTTATGTGAGTCCTTCGTCACTACTTGTTATGTTTACGAAGGTATGTCTCTCATGACCTTCGTCCGAGACTCATTATTTCCCGAAGGAACATAATGCTTCGAAGGACGAAGGATTTTAACACTTAACACTTTTTATGTTGCCTTGTTCTTAACTCTTAGCACTTGAGAACAAGTCCCCAACATTGGCGCCCACCTCCGGTGAACTCACTTCCACTTCGAGTCTTCGTGAACACCTTCGGAAGCTATAGACCTTCGCTATGGCGCCGAAGAAAGCTTCAGCGACTGAGGCAGCACCACTACAACCGCTGGACCACAACCAGGAGACCGTCTCTCTTCGGGAGGCCCGAAGCCAGAAGAGAAAAGCCGTCAGCCCGACGCTTGAGGAAGAAGAGCTAGACCAAGAAATCAGAGAGATGGAGATGCTACATCAACAAGTGCAGAGGAAGAAGGAGAAGATGGCCCGCCTAGCTGAGTTGCAAAGGCAAATTGACGAAGCTTCTGAGGAAGTTCGCCATCTCACTCACGATGAGCAGAACAGAAGGCCTCATCAGAAAGACCTTCATCAGGAGGGCTTCGTCAACGAAGACGACTGGTATGATAATTTCCATCAGGGAAATTTTGTTTTTGATGATGCTTCTCCTCTGTCTGCTGAGCTGCAGGCTACACCTTGGCCTCCATCCTATAAGCCACCCCAGCTCCCCATGTTTGACGGCCACTCTGACCCGAAGCAATTCTTGATGAGCTACGAAGCAACAGTGTCTTCGTACGGGGGCAACGCTGCAATCATGGCGAAGTCTTTCGTCATGGCCGTCAGGAATGTTGCTCAGACCTGGTATTCCTCCCTTCGGCCAGGAACAATCACTTCATGGCAGAAGCTGAAGGATATGTTACTGACCAGCTTTCAAGGATTTCAAACGAAGCCGGTTACAGCTCAAGCCCTCTTCCAGTGTATTCAGGATCACGAAGAATACCTTCAGGCGTATGTCCGAAGGTTCTTACGATTGAGGGCGCAGGCACCAACGGTGCCCAATGAAATCGTTATCGAAGCCATGATCAAGGGGCTCCGTCCTGGACCTGCAGCTCAATACTTTGCTCGGAAGCCTCCTCAGACCTTGCAGAAATTGCTCCAAAAGATGGATGAGTACATTCGTGCTGACAATGACTTTCGCCAAAGAAGGGAGGAGGCCTTCAGATTTTCTGAGATGACCAGGGGCTTCGGAGGAAGATACTACCCGAGGCATGTCCGTTCCATTCACAACACTCAGAATGATGATAAGGGGAGTCAGCAAAACAGGCCGCAGTGCTCCTCACAGGCTTCGGGGCAACAACAAACTTTCTTTCGGCCACCAGCTCCAAGAGGCAGAGGCGCCAGGGGCTTCGGCGGAAGATTCGGAGATCAGCCAAGGAGACTGTTTTGCCTATTCTGTGGAGAGGGCAAGGGCCACACCACTAGGACGTGCCATGTTACAATCCAGAAGCAAAAGGAACTAGCCGAAGCTGCATCTCAACAAGCTCAGTCGAAGCAGGTTATGCATACTGCTTCGTTTCATCCGCCTTATGTCCCACAATACATAGACAACCACCCTGCGGCTTCTGTAGCTTCGGCAAGTCAACCTCAAGCTTCCTGGCAGCAGCTTCCGCCTCCACCTCCATTGCAGCAAGGTCAACAGCCAGAAGGGAGTCAATACGCTCCACGTCAGAGGGACTTCAGAGAACAGTCCGAAGCTCGCACAGTCAACAGCACTGTGCCAGAGTCGAAGCACATTTATTGACATATCCTACCTGTGATAGCAGTCTTTTCTATTCAGTTTTATTTTCTGTGAAGCAAAAAACATTGATAGTTTTCATGTAATAATTTCGTTGTTTCCCACGAGGAAAATCTATTTGCTCCACAGGCCCAAGTTGCTGAAGCCTAAAACTTTTTCCGTTACCAAGGAGGACCTTCGGATTAAAAATCCTTCGGAGTAACAGAAAGTCGTTCTAAGGAACGCAGAGTAAGTTTATGAAGTCACAAAAAGTCGTTCCAAAGGGAGCGCAGCGTAAGTTTTCTGCTCAGAAGTCGTTCCTAAAGGAATGCAGAGCCTACAGCGAAAAGTCAACGCTGATACCGCCTAAGTAAAAGGCGAAGAAGCTCCTAAGGGAGGCTTACAGCGAAAAGTCAACGCTGATACCGCCTAAGTAAAAGGCGAAGAAGCTCCTAAGGGAGGCTTACAGCGAAAAGTCAACGCTGATACCGTCTAAGTAAAAGACGAAGAAGCTCCAAAGACGTTCCCAAGGGAATGCAGAGCTTACGAATATATTTTATGTGTATCTCCGGAACAAATGTCACATGCATAACATAACATCATCACATCATTTTGCATAGCATAAGCATCATACATCATATTGCATTTGGCAAGAGAAGGAGATACTCTCAACCTTCGAAAGGATGCTTTGAGAAAGTGACATCGAAATTGTACAGCTTCGGAATACAGCTTCGGGGAATATTTTTACGAAACATGGGCGAGCTTTATCAGATCAATATCGAAGTTGTATAGCTTCGGAATATAGCTTCGAAGAATGTTTTGACGAAGCATGGATGTGATTCATCAGAATAATTTTAACGGAGAATGTCTTCTTCACGAAGCATGAAAAGAAGGGAAGGTGTTTTTTCGCCAAAGGGCTCAAAAATGGTATGTATTTAATGTTTCATGCATCGTAAAGAATTCAATAATGAAAGGAGACTTGTATATTACATTCAAATGTACAAAGTGTTGCATAGATTACACTTTAAATGTTTTTTCCAAATAGCACCTAATCTTCCCTCAATATTGCTTCGGCGGCTTCATTCAGAAGTTGGTCAACAACCTTGTCCATGATAGTTTCGGCCATTTGATTAATTTCTTCATCCCCTTTTGTGTGGGGGACGGCAGATCGTCCAACAGTTTCTGAGCGAAGAGAACACTTCTTCAGTACTTTTACAAATCGCGAGCAAAGTTTAAAATGAAAATTACAACGCAACAAGAACGACTAGTTGGTACCTAACTGTCTTCCGGGCTCCCTACTCCTTTCGGCAGCGTCTGCTACTCTTCTAGCATCGTGAATGCCTTTTTCGCTTCTTTCAATGATCTCTCGCGCCATTCCTCGGCCGCCGTCGTTCCAGATATCAGTAAAAAATTTGCCTCCAACTGCGCTCGCTTCGGCCGAGGGGTCCTTGATGTCTTCGGAAGATAAGGTAGCTTCGGATTGAGCTAAAAATTTTACATGTTCGCAACCTTTCTTCTCTAAGACAGAAGCAATTCCTCTGGCGCCCGAAAAAGCGCATATGTCGCCACGACTGTTCAGAATCTCTTCGAAGGCCTCTGCTTCGTGGCTAATCCATTCCAGCGGACCTTCGGGATTGCCTCGAGAGAAATTCTCTTCGCTGGAAAAGGCGCCTACGCTGGCGAAGCTGGATTTAATTTTATTCACACATTCTACAGATTTGACATAGCATTTCCCCTGAGATGTGCGAAGCTCCTTAACTTTTGATTCCAATTTGCTGACCATAAAATCACTAAGTTCTCGTTTCGTTTCCTCAAGCGCGCGCTCCTCTTTAGCTCTAGCCAGCTGTTTCTGAAGATCTTTAATCTCGCGTTTTTGAGCTTCGGCCTGGGCCTTTGAAGCAGCTTCGTCTTTTTTCACTTTATCTACCAGTGTAAGCAGAATTTTATCTTTTTCCAAAGCTTCGTTTCTCAGTCTGATAACTTCGGAGCGTAAATTATTAAACGCAATTTCATAGCTTTCATCTTCGGCGCTCTTTTGGGCTCTTAGTGCGTTGCTTAGGATCAGGCCCTATACGAAAAAGAATTCATATAAGAAAAAAGGAATGAGTTGCGTAAAAATAAGGGGATTTTTCAAGTGTTTAATTCCTATACCTTCAGGCTGTTGTACGCAAGACTGTCTGCGAGATCTTCTTTCGTCATGGCGCTTAATCCAGATTCAAGCTTCGGGAAACCAATACTTCTGGCCATTTCTCGGCAGACAGATAGCTCTTTGTTGTCAGGCAGGCAGTATAAGAAGTCATCTTCATTCGTTCCATTGAATATTACTGCCCCCTTCGGATATTTTAGTTCCTTTGCATAATGGATGGCTTCATGAGTTTCTTCTTCAGATAGCTTCTTCCCCGAAGCATGTCGTATCATGTAATCACGCATGCTGGCAGGTGCTTCGGGGATGGCGGTGTCAGTTTCTTCAACTAATACTGGTTCTGGAATTTTTATTGCTTCGGCTTCAAAAGGTTGCTCCTTGCAGGGCTCTGAAGGCCCAGCTTCAGCTTTAGCTTGATGAGCCGAAGCCTCAGTAGAAGCTTCAGCAATTTCAACACTCTTTTTTGGAATTGTGCTTGAAGACTTAATTGTCTCCAAGACGTCTAGTACATTTACCATTCTTTTCCTTTTTGGGGTCACTGATGGCCCCTTTTGGTTTTTTGCTGTTTCAATATTTACTGCAGGACTCAAAACTTCTAATGTTTTTTCCTTAGTCGGCTTTTTCGCTTCTTCCATTTTTTCTGTGGATGGTGCTTCGGCCATCTCTGCAGTTTCTGGCAGCAAGGTTGGCTGTTCAGCTTCGGTGGCCGAAGAAGCTTCTCCGGTGAACTCAGGCACCGAAGCTGGTTCAATATAGCGTGGCCGGTGTGTGAGGACTTTTATCCCCTTTCTCTTTGATTCTGGCTCGCTAGGAGCAGTTGCAGCTTCCTCTTCTGCAGAGGTTGTGTTCTTTCTTTTCTGCCCTCGAGTGGGATAACGATAGTCAGGGTAGACAAACCCAATGGCATCGAATACCCGATTCAGTCTCTTCTTTTTTCGGCCTCCGAAGGCTGCTGACATTGCATTATCTTCAGCCTTCGAGTAGGTCCCGAGTAGCTCATCGCTTAAATTTTCAATGCTCTTCAACCAGTCATCATCAGGTTCAACGAATTTATCAGCATATTTGAATGTGTATTTCAGTCTAACTAGACCGCCTTCGTCGGGCTCTTTAATGGTCTCCTTCGGCATTTCCCACTTCTCCGCAAGTGGCCATACCCTGAATGCAATGTGTTCTTGGACCAAGTCCCTTGACCCAATAAACGAGCAGACTACCCCAAAGGCCCTTTGGCACTCTTCGGCGGCTTCGTCCATTTCAACCTTCGGCCTCCGAAGGCCGAAGCTTTGCCAAATAGGACGCATAATTATACCTTTGATGTCTTCTCGTGCTGATAAGTCATTCTTCACATAAAACCATTCTGTCATCCAATCCCCGGGCCATCTCTTCCGAAAGGTTGGTACGGGACAGCTTGCCCCGGACCGAGAAACGAAGCTGTAGCAGCCAAAGTTGTTATGGTACTGTTCCTTGCCCCAAGGCTTTGTTTCATATAATAATTCATGAACATTACAGAAGCTTCTTGCGTCAGGCTTCAGACCTTGGCTCCTCGCGGCCCACACGAAGATATTTAGCCTTATAATTGCCTCGGGAGTAAGTTGATGAAGATAGACTTCGAAGATTTTCAATACCTCCACGACGAAGCTGCTCAAGGGGAATCGCAGTCCAGCTTTCAAAAAGCTTCGGTACACCACAACTTCATTTTCTTCAGGGTGTGGACAAGTTTTTTCCCCTTCGTCCGCCCTCACAATGGACAGATCCCGGAAATACCTTCCTCTCATATTAACAAGATGATTCTCTTTGATAGTTGATTTACCATAAACTGAATGGCTTGGTCGCCAGGGGCGATCTTCGGAGTCTTCGCCACCGCTGTCCATATCATAACTTTCACTGTCACCAGTATCTTCAGACAGCCCCGCCAGAATCTCCTTGGTAATCTTTTCTGTGTTGGACTTCGACATCGCTATAAGAAACCCTAGGTTCTTCTCTTCATCAAGACTCAGCTTCATCTCAGCAGCAGCCTTCTTAGCAGCTTCAGACATCTTCGGAAGCGCTAAAAAACTGTTTTTAAAAGCCGAAGCTTCAAAGCTAAAAACTTAGCAGATCACAGTGCACGAGAGCTAAAAAATGAATGAACAGGAGTGGTTGGCCAGAAAGCGTGCGAAATAAGTTTGCGGCATGGCCGTATTTATACGCTTGATGCGTTGAAAGTTGAAAGACCCCACTTGTCATTGAATGTTGCTATTCTAGCAAAGGGAAGGTGTTTTTTCGGACCTTCGGCTCAAGGCCTTCGTCCATATCGCAATCTGAATTTATTATTTACAAATTAATATTGCGAGGGGCTACTGTTGGGGGCCTTCGTCCTCCGAAGGTCCTCAAAAACATGATTTGACAATGTTTTCCGAGTGGGTTATGTGAACAGGTATTTTCGGATCCAGAATTATGAATATGGAGCACGGCCAGGACGAAGCCTGAACCAAACGAAGGTCGAGTGTAGCCGAAGCTGTGCGCAGGGAAGCTTCGGCGCGATGGCAGAAGGGGGAACCGACTCAAAGATGAAAAGACTTCGGGGGCCTCGACAGATTTCCATAAGCCGTTAACAAGTGTAATGGACATGGATGTAATTTTACGTGGGCTGCGTCCCGCGTCTATAAATAGATGAACAGTACTCCCGTACTGTTCACGCTGACTTGGCATTTGCTTTTGGCATCACGCTCGTACTTTACACCTTCTCTCAGGACCGAAGGTACATTTGTAATTTGGAATCATTTCTGTTTTTCCATGTTAATAAAATAGAAATGATTCTATGGTGATGCTTATATCATATTTCATGCTTTATGTGAGTCCTTCGTCACTACTTGTTATGTTTACGAAGGTATGTCTCTCATGACCTTCGTCCGAGACTCATTATTTCCCGAAGGAACATAATGCTTCGAAGGACGAAGGATTTTAACACTTAACACTTTTTATGTTGCCTTGTTCTTAACTCTTAGCACTTGAGAACAAGTCCCCAACAGTGGGTGCGCGCGAGCGCACCCGCCGGGTGTAGCCCCCGAGGCCTCGGAGGAGTGGTTACACTCCTTCGAGGTCTTAATACTTCGCTTAACGCTTCGGCTGGTCTGGTCGTTCCCTCATGCGAACTGGCCGTAGCCCGGGTGCACGGTCGGGGCCCAAGCTCTCGGGCTGGTATGTTGACGCTGTCAACGATTTGGCCGGAGCCGGTTTTTGCGAGAGCAGCCCCCGAGCCTCTGCACAGGGCGAGAGGACGATCAGGGACAAACTCGGCTTTTTACATACGCCCCTACGTCGCCTTTCCGCAAGGAGGAGGGGGGAGTGCGCCATGTTACCCTCGATGGGCACCGAACATGGTGTCTCCGGTGAGCTGCAAGCGGGTAATCCGAGTGGACGTCCGTGCCCCGTTCGTTGGGGGTCGGCTAGGGGCCCAGAGGCACGCCCAAAAGTACCTGCGGGTGACTTGCCGGACCCGGTCCCCTGGCGACGGGGTCCGAGGGCTCGATGCCTCCCTCCGATGGGATTCCGTTACAAGATCGTTCCCGCTGGTCTCGGATATGTCCTAGGGTACCTCGGGAGCGCAGCCCGAGCCTCGGTTATGTATCGAACGTACCCCTGGTCATCCCTCGCTCGGTGTCTGAGGCGACTGTGAACCCTTCGGGGGCCAGCCTTCGAACCCCTGATCAGTAATGGGCGCGGAGCCCGAGTAGCCTGAGGCGGCCGTGGAGCCCTTCGGAGGGCCGGCCTTCGAACCCCTGACCAGTAGTGGGTGTCGGGCCCACGCGATCTGAGGCGGCTGTTGAACCCTCGGGGGGCCAGCCTTCGAACCCCTGATCAGTAATGGGGGGCGCGGAGCCCGGTTCCTTCGCGGAGAAGGATCCCTCTCGGGGTATCCCCCTTCCCCGGTCCCTGTTGCAAGAGATAGAGAAAGAGGAAAACGGAAAAGGATACGAAATCAGACGGCGTGGCGTACCTTTTCTGACGCGGTTATTAAGGCGAAGGTGAAGCGTCGCGCGCTCCTCCTGCCAGAAGCGCCGCGTGTCCCGCCGCGGAGTTAATGCGACGGGGCGAGTGGTTGGCGGGGCGGCCGTTGCGCGCGGGTGATCCGTTCGAGGAACGGGTCACGGGTGCACCGTCTTCACGCCGTGAGAGGAGGCTCTCTTGCTGTCTCAGGATGGGACGTGAGCCTGGCTGACGACGTGACCGCTGCGCCCGCCCGCCTGCCACCGCTATTACTGCCGGCCCACTTTCGGTCGCTTTGACCGACGCGCCAGTCTGGCGCTGTTGGGTCGCCTCGAGTCGTGGCATAGGCTTCGCAACCGAAGAGGCGCGATGGTGGCACAAGTGGCGGTGCGGTTGCTTGCATGCAGCAACTGGCGTGCCGGTTGCTCGACGCATGGGCCTGGGTTCCAAGCTGGCGTGTCAGAAGTTGGAGAAGCGCGTCCATCTGGCGCGGTTGCATGCCGCCTGCATGGCTGCTCGCCCCTTCTGCCCGTTGGTCTGGGCGGAAATGGGGGGTCGCCTGTAACCGCTGGACGGTCGTGCGCACCATGCGCGGC
Source organism: Zea mays (assembly GCF_902167145.1). NCBI lineage: Eukaryota > Viridiplantae > Streptophyta > Magnoliopsida > Poales > Poaceae > Zea > Zea mays. The sequence continues at coordinate 142,429,029 of NC_050103.1, forward strand.
GGTTTGGCTTCTTCTGCCCTGAGCCGACTTGCATGACATGCGGGACCCAGCCCCCGAGTCGCAGGGGAGGGCCTTGGAGCGTGTTGGAGAAGACTCGGCCCGCGGCGCCTGGGGGCGCACGTAGGGGGAGTTGCCTTTAAAAGGAGGGAGGCTCCCTTCGTAAGGCAACCATGTCTTCTTCCTCCCTTAAGCGCCGGGTCTTCCCGTCTTCCAAGCCCCCGGATGGGGGATATCCGCCGCCTCTCCGCCTCCTCGTTGGAGGAACACAACTCCATGGGAGTTGGTACCTCTCAGCCATCGTTCGGCTTCAAGGATTTTCATCACGCAGCCCGATCGCACCCCTTCACCGGCGGTCACCCGAGATGGCGACCTCCAGCTTGATGGTGGGGGAAAGCGAGCCGGGCTGCGGCCTCTGCCCCTTCCTCAGCCTCAAGGATTTTCATCACCAAGGCTGGGGAGGGGAGAGTGCCGAGTTGGGGTCGGCCCCTGCGTGGGCGGTGGCCCGCTCCTTCACTCAGTGGTGGGGGGAGAAGCGGGCATTGCCCGTGGCGTCCGGCAGCTGCAGCGTGCCTGGTCTTCAGCCGCGAGTGGCTTCGGGGCCCCTTGCGGCGTCGGCGTCTGCCACGGCAGCCGGAAGAGGTTCTTCCGCCGGCGCGGCGGCCGGGACCGGCCACGGGCTGACCTCCAACTTCTACGGCCTTCTGCCCGTCCTTGCCTCACGAGTTTTGGCACGGGCGGGGGCCTCCTGACAGCGGCATCCACCCTGAGGTCAGCGTTACCGCTGTTCGGCCCCCCGGAGCAGAAGTCGCCGTCGTCGCCACTGCTGGAGCAGGTGACGGTGCGCCGTTCGTCGGTCTTCCGTTGCTCCGCAGGCCTTCCCCCTCGGAGTGGGGTTGTTCGTACCTGCGGAGGGGGAACCGGAGTTCCGTTTGTAGTGGCATCTCGTATGCCAGTGAGTTCGTTCATTGTGGCTGTCGAGGCCTGAACGTGTATGTAATTTTGGCACGGAGCCGTGTTCCTCATTTCCGAGCACTAAGTCTCGCCTGTTTTATTATCTGAACCGCTTTATCAAGCATGAGTTGCCCCGTGTCAAGGTGACGGGTGAGGTATCCGTATCCCGGAGGCGTAGGAATCCCTCGGCCCGTTCGGCCTTGTTACGTGAGGCTCCTCTAGCTTAGTTGAAGGGACCCCTCAGCCGCCCTTTGGTGGATCGAGGCCGGGGGTAGCGATATCAGTATGAACAGAGGCGGAGTTGGCTCGAGAATGGGGAACCTGGTTGGCCGGAGCCTAGCCGTGTCGCCCGTCAGCGGTGCTGACGCCCAAGTCGGTCAGTCGAGGCCTCGGATCGGGCTAGCGCCCTTGGAAGCCGGTTGCCCGAGGCCCCAGGGGTAACCGGTTGAGCCGCCTGCTCGGGCCGGATTCCTGGAGGAGCCCCTGGACCTCGGCGCCGCCCGAGGCTGGGTCGGGCTTTGCTGTAGACGTCGTCGATGCCGAGGGTGCTACGGCTCCCTTCGGCGTGAAGACCCGGGCCTGCAGGATCAGATCATCTTGTAGCGTGCGCTTTCTGCGGCCGCCGAGGCCAGAAGAACACGCCCTCGCCGCGCTTGCGAAGCTGCGTCCTTTTTTCCTCTTGTTTCGAGCATCTGGACTCTGTCGGTAATAGGGATGTTTGTGTGAGCGAGAGTTGCTTTTCGCGGAAGGGACGAGTGAGGTATCCGTATCCCAGAGGCGTGGGAATCCCTCGGCTCGGTCGGCCTTGCCGCTTACGCGTACTTTCACCCGTCCATGAGGCCCTGTCCCCGATTTAGTCGAGAAAGCTTGAAGGACTGCTTCGGCAGGAGAGCTTCCGAACGTGATGACTCGTTCGGTCCACGGAGTCGCTTTATCCGAGCGCAAGTTACTTATCGCAGAAGGGGACGAGTGAGGTATCCGTATCCCGGAGGCGTAGGAGTCCCTCGGCTCGGTCAGCCTTGGCTGCTTACGTGTACCTCGTCGTTTCCAGGATCCGCTTTCCAAAGTAGTCAAGAAGCACGGAAGAAATCCTGCTAAAAAGAGGTCCTTTTTCGAGGAAAAAATTCGACGCAGAGGGGGTCTCCCCCCTTTTAGCCCCCGAGGGAGGGTCGGGCCTTGCCGAGGCTAGGCCGACCCTTCCTTGACAACTAAACTTTGCGTAGGTGCGAGGTATATGAACAACTTGAAAACATCTTAAGGGTAGAAGCGACGTAGCTGTTTGATGTTTCAAGCGTTGCCGTAGATCTCGCCTTGATTGTTGGCCAGCTTGTATGTTCCGGGCTTCAGAACTTTGGCGATGACGAACGGCCCTTCCCAGGGGGGCGTGAGCTTGTGCCTCCCTCGGGCGTCTTGTCGCAGCCGAAGCACCAGGTCGCCCACCTGGAGTTCTCGGGACCGGACCCCTCGGGCGTGGTAACGTCGCAGGGACTGTTGGTACCGCGCCGAGTGTAGTAAAGCCCTGTCCCGAGCTTCCTCCAACTGGTCCAGCGATTCCTCTCGGCTGGCTTGGTTGCTTTGCTCGGTGTAGGCCCTCGCCCTTGGGGAGCCGTATTCCAGGTCAGTGGGCAGGATAGCTTCAGCCCCATAGACCAGGAAAAATGGCGTGAAGCCCGTGGCACGACTCGGCGTCGTCCTTAGGCTCCAGACCACCGAGGGGAGTTCCTTCATCCATCGCCTGCCGAACTGGTTGAGGTCGTTGTAGATCCGAGGCTTGAGCCCTTGTAGAATCATGCCGTTGGCACGCTCTACTTGCCCATTCGACATGGGATGAGCCACGGCGGCCCAGTCCACCCGGATATGATGATCCTCGCAAAAATCCAAGAATTTTTTGCCGGTGAACTGGGTGCCGTTGTCGGTGATGATGGAGTTCGGGACCCCGAAGCGATGGATGATGTTGGTGAAGAATGCCACCGCCTGCTCGGACCTGATGCTGTTCAGAGGTCGGACCTCGATCCACTTGGAGAATTTGTCGATGGCGACCAGCAGGTGCGTGTAGCCCCCGGGCGCCTTTTGCAAGGGACCGACGAGGTCCAGACCCCATACAGCGAAGGGCCAGGTGATGGGTATTGTCTGCAGAGCCTGAGCGGGCAGGTGTGTCCGCTTCGCATAGAATTGGCACCCTTCGCAGGTGCGGACAATTCTAGTGGCGTCAGCCACCGCCATTGGCCAGTAGAAGCCTTGCCGGAAAGCATTTCCAACAAGGGCTCGGGGTGCTGCGTGGTGGCCGCAAGCCCCCGAGTGTACTTCTTGCAGCAGTTCCCGACCTTCGGCGATGGAGATGCATCGCTGGAGGATGCCCGAGGGGTTGCGATGGTAGAGCTCCTCTTCGTCGCCCAGCAAGACGAATGACTTGGCGCATCGCGCTACCCGCCGAGCCTCGACTTGGTTGAGGGGTAGCTCTCCTCGACGGAGATATTGCAGGTACGGGGCCTGCCAATCCTGGTCTGGCGTGGCCCCGCTCTGCCCTTCCTCGATGTTCAATGCCCCGCCCTCGGGGGCCGAGAGTACCTCGGGCTGGGCCGAGGGTGCCTCGGGCTGAACCGAGGGTACCTTGGGCTGAGCCGAGGGTACCTCGGGCTGAGCCGAGGGTACCTCGGGCTGAGCCGAGGATACCTCGGGCTCGGGCGCGTCGTCGAGCTTGACGGAGGGTTGATGCAGATCCCGGGAGAAGACGTCCGGGGGGACTGTCGTTCGCCCCGAGGCTATCTTCGCCAGCTCGTCTGCGGTTTCGTTGTAGCGCCGAGCGATGTGGTTGAGCTCGAGCCCGAAGAACTTGTCTTCCAGGCGCCGAACCTCGTCGCAGTAGGCCTCCATCTTCGGGTCGCGGCAGTGGGAGTTCTTCATGACTTGGTCGATGACGAGCTGCGAATCACCGCGTGCGTCGAGGCGTCTGACCCCTAGCTCGATTGCGATCCGCAATCCGTTGACCAGAGCTTCGTACTCGGCCACATTGTTGGACGCCGGGAAGTGGAGGCGCAGCACGTAGCGCAAGTGCTTTCCGAGGGGCGAGATGAAGAGCAGGCCCGCACCGGCCCCCGTCTTCATCAGCGACCCGTCGAAAAACATGGTCCAGAGCTCCGGTTGGATCGGAGTCGTTGGTAGTTGGGTATCGACCCATTCAGCCACGAAATCCGCCAACACTTGGGACTTGATGGCCTTCCGAGGGGCGAACGAGATCGTTTCGCCCATGATCTCCACTGCCCACTTTGCGATCCTGCCCGAGGCCTCTCGGCACTGGATGATCTCCCCCAGGGGGAAGGATGACACCACAGTCACCGGATGGGACTCGAAGTAGTGTCGTAGCTTCCGCCTCGTCAGGATCACAGCATACAGCAGCTTTTGAACTTGTGGGTAGCGGATCTTAGTCTCGGACAGCACTTCGCTGATGAAGTAAACCGGCCTCTGAACGGGCAATGTATGCCCTTCCTCCTGCCTTTCGACCACAATCGCGGCGCTAACCACCTGAGTGGTCGCGGCGACGTAGACCAAGAGGGTTTCTCCGTCCGCCGGCGGCACCAAGACTGGCGCCTTTGTAAGGAGCGCCTTTAGGTTGCCGAGGGCTTCCTCGGCCTCAGGGGTCCAAACGAAACACTCGGCTTTCCTTAAAAGGCGGTACAGGGGCAGACCTCTTTCGCCGAGGCGTGAGATGAAGCGGCTCAGGGCCGCGAGGCATCCCATGACCCTCTGTACCCCTTTTAAGTCCTTGATGGGCCCCATGCTGGTGATGGCCGCGATCTTCTCCGGGTTGGCCTCGATGCCTCGCTCAGAGACGATGAACCCTAGGAGCATGCCTCGGGGCACCCCGAAGACACACTTCTCAGGATTAAGCTTGACTCCTTTCGCCTTGAGACACCGGAATGTCACTTCAAGGTCGGAGAGGAGGTTGGGAGCCTTCCGTGTCTTGACTACGATGTCATCGACGTAGGCCTCGACTGTGCGACCGATGTGTTCGCCGAACACATGGTTCATGCACCGCTGGTACGTCGCGCCTGCATTCCTCAGGCCGAACGGCATGGTGACGTAGCAGTACATGCCGAACGGCGTGATGAAAGAAGTCGCGAGCTGGTCGGACTCTTTCATCCGGATCTGGTGATACCCCGAGTAGGCATCGAGGAAGGACAGGGTTTCGTACCCAGCAGTGGAATCCACGATTTGGTCGATGCGAGGCAGAGGGTAGGGAACCTTCGGACATGCTTTGTTGAGACCAGTGTAGTCTACACACATCCGCCATTTCCCCCCTTTCTTCCTCACAAGCACAGGGTTGGCAAGCCATTCGGGATGGAATACCTCTTTGATGAACCCTGCCGCCATTAGCTTGTGGATCTCTTCGCCAATCGCTCTGCGCTTCTCCTCGTCGAATCGGCGCAGAGGCTGTCTGACGGGTCGGGCTCCGGCCCGAATATCCAGCGAGTGCTCGGCGACATCCCTCGGTATGCCGGGCATGTCCGAGGGACTCCACGCAAAGACGTCGGCGTTTGCGCGGAGAAAGTCGACGAGCACTGCTTCCTATTTGGGGTCGAGCCCGGAACCGATCCGGATTTGCTTGGTGGTGTCGCCGCTGGGGTCGAGGGGGACGGCCTTGACCGTCTCCGCTGGCTCGAAGTTGCCGGCATGGCGCTTCACGTCTGGGACCTCCTTGGAGAGGTTCTCCAGGTCGGCGATGAGGGCCTCGGACTCGGCGAGGGCCTCGGCGTACTCCACGCACTCCACGTCGCATTCGAACGCGTGTTTGTACGTGGGGCCGACGGTGATGACCCCGTTGGGGCCCGGCATCTTGAGCTTCAGGTAGGTGTAGTTGGGGATGGCCATGAACTTCGCGTAGCATGGCCTCCCTAACACGGCGTGGTAGGTTCCTCGGAACCCGACCACTTCGAACGTCAGGGTCTCCCTTCGGAAGTTGGAGGGTGTCCCGAAGCAGACTGGGAGGTCGAGTCGCCCGAGGGGCTGGACGCGCTTCCCAGGGATGATCCCGTGGAAGGGCGCAGCGCCTGCTCGGACGGTGGACGGATCGACGCGCAGGAGCTTGAGGGTCTCGGCGTAGATGATGTTGAGGCAGCTGCCCCCGTCCATCAGGACCTTGGTGAGCCTGACATCGCCGACAACGGGGTCGACGACGAGCGGGTATTTCCCCGGGCTCGGCACATGGTCGGGGTGGTCGGCTCGGTCGAAAGTGATGGGCTTGTCGGACCAGTCTAGGTAGACTGGCGCCGCCACCTTCACCGAGCAGACCTCCCGGCGCTCTTGCTTGCGGTGCCGAGCCGAGGCGTTCGCCGCATGCCCTCCATAGATCATGAAGCAGTCGCGGACCTCGGGGAACCCCCCTGCTGGGTGTTCTTCGTTCTTGTCGTCGTCGTGGGCCCTGCCACCCTCGGCGGGTGGCCCGGCCCTGTGGAAATGACGCCGAAGCATAACGCACTCCTCGAGGGTGTGCTTGACGGGCCCCTGATGGTAGGGGCACGGCTCCTTGAGCATCTTGTCGAAGAGGTTTGCACCTCCGGGGGGCTTCCGAGGGTTCTTATACTCGGCGGCGGCGACAAGGTCCGCGTCTGCGGCGTCGCGTTTCGATTGCGACTTCTTCTTGCCTTTCTTCTTGGCGCCGCGCGGAGCAGACGTCACGGGAGCTTCTTCCGACGGGCGGCCCTGGGGCTGCTTGTCCTTTCGGAAGATAGCCTCGACCGCCTCCTGGCCGGAGGCGAACTTGGTGGCGATGTCCATCAGCTCGCTCGCCCTGGTGGGGGTTTTGCGACCCAGCTTGCTCACCAGGTCGCGGCAAGCGGTGCCGGCGAGGAACGCGCCGATGACATCCGAGTCGGTGATGTTGGGCAGCTCGGTGCGCTGCTTCGAGAATCGCCGGATGTAGTCCCGGAGCGACTCCCCCGGCTGTTGCCGGCAGCTTCGAAGGTCCCAGGAATTCCCGGGGCGCACGTATGTGCCCTGGAAATTGCCAGCGAAGGCTTGGACCAAGTCGTCCCAGTTGGAAATCTGCCCCGGAGGCAGGTGCTCCAACCAGGCACGAGCAGTGTCGGAGAGGAACAGGGGGAGGTTGCGGATGATGAGGTTGTCGTCGTCCGTTCCACCCAGTTGGCAGGCAAGGCGGTAGTCCGCGAGCCACAGCTCCGGTCTCGTTTCCCCCTAGTTCTTTACGATAGTAGTCGGGGGTCGGAACCGGGTCGGGAATGGCGCCCGTTGAATGGCCCGACTGAAAGCCTGCGGACCGGGTGGTTCGGGCGAAGGACTCCGATCCTCCCCGCTGTCGTAACGTCCCCCACGCCTGGGGTGATAGCCTCGGCGCACCCTTTCGTCGAGGTGAGCCCGACGGTCGCGTCGATGGTGCTCGTTGCCGAGGTGGCCCGGGGCCGCAGGCGCGGTGTTGCGCGTGCGCCCGGTGTAGACCGAGGCTTCCCGCATGAATCGGGAAGTCGCGGCATGAGGTTCCGAGGGATATCCTTGCCTTCGGGATGCAGTGCTCTCGGCCCGCCGGGCCGCGGCGCCTTCCAGGAGATTCTTGAGTTCTCCCTGGATCCGCCGACCCTCGGTGGTTGACGGCTCCGGCATCGCGCGGATGAGCATTGCTGCGGTTGCCAGGTTCTGACCGACCCCGCTGGATGCGGGCGGCGGCCTGATCCTGACGTCGTTGGCGACGCGGTGCTGGAGACCTTGGGGCAGATGACGTATTTCTCCGGCCAGGGGTTGGCCCACCCATGCCTGTCCGACGTCCCGACGGATCGGCTCAAGCGCTCCCGTTCCCTCGTTGAGCCTGGCCTGCGCCTCGCGGACTTGCTCGAGTTGTGGGTCGTAACCCCCTGCCGGAGCGGGGACCACAGCTAGCTCCCGTGGGATGTCGGTGCGAGGCACCGGCCTAGGGAGATCACCATCCTCCGGCATGCCAAGATGGTTGCCTTCGGTGGGATTCCCTAGCTCGATGTGGAAACATTCGCGGCTTGGGCCGCAGCTCTCGTCGCCAAGGCTGCGGCTTGCATCGGAACAGTCGGACAGACAGTAGTCACATGCGGCCATGAAGTCCCGCACGGCACTGGGGTTGCCAAGTCCGGAGAAATCCCAACCGATGCTGGGGTCGTCATCTTCCTCGGACCCAGAGGGCCCGTAGGTCGAGACGTCCGTCAGTCGGTCCCAAGGCGATCGCATACAGAACCTCAGTGGGGTTGCACTCGCCTCAATGAGGGCGCCCGCCAAAACGAGGTCGTTTGGCGGGTTGAGGCCGAGTCGAAATGACGCAAGATGGGAGTTAGTCGTTACCTTTTGGTCGACGAGGAGCGACGTAGTCACATCGGGGACTGGTTGCGCCGTCATGTCTGGTTCGAGGGCGACGTCCTGCAGGCTTTCCGCGAGCGCGCCGGCGTCGTCTTCTTGCTCGGGGTCGTCGTGCCGCGGGGGGACGGCGCTTGCCTCCGTCTTGAACGCGAGGTCGATGTCCGGCGTGCCTTCCGTCGGGGCGTCGGGGGCGTCGATTCGCTCGACGGCCGGCGAAGCGCGGCCTCCCGTCTGGCCTTGACGGCCCCGCCTCCTCCTCCGTTGGCGGGGGAGAGAACGGAGCGAGCCCGAATGTTGCTTTTCCACCACGCGGGGTAGACGTCGTCGATTCCGCCGCCGGCGGGCGGGTTGTCGGCCGCCATTGTCGTGGTCGCACGGCGGTGGAAGAAGTATCATGTCGTAGCTGCCGTCGAAGGACATGAACTCGAGAGCCCCGAAACGAAGCACCGTCCCGGGCCGGAGAGGTTGCTGGAGACTGCCCATCTGGAGCTTGACGGGGAGCTATTCGTCAGCACGCAGCAGGCCCCTACCTGGCGCGCCAACTGTCGGCGTTTCGAGACAGGGGGTCCCTAAGCCGACGAGTGAGTGTGCTGCGTGCCCCAGCCCAGATGGGTCGAGCGCGTGGGCGAGCGCGGAGGGGGGAGAGGCGAGGCGGCCGGAGCCGAGCGTGAGAGAGGTGGAAGTCCCGCGGCCTTCGTGTTCGTCCCGCGCCCAGGTCAGGTGCGCTTGCAGTAGGGGGGTTACAAGCGTCCACGCGGGTGAGGGAAGCGAGCGGCCCCAAGAGAGCGCCTGTCCCGTCCTCGGTCCCGCGCGGCCAACCTTCTCTGAGAAGGCCCTGGTCCTTCCTTTTATAGTCGTAAGGAGAGGACCCAGGTGTACAATGGGGATGTAGCAGAGTGCTACGTGTCTAGCGGAGGGAGAGCTAGTGCCCTAGGTACATGCCAATGTGGCAGCCGGAGAGATCTTGGCATCCTGCTGGCGTGATGTCGTGGCTATCGGAGGTGCGACGGAGCCTGATGGAGGGACAGCTGTTGGAGCGGTCGAGTCCCTGCTGACGTTGTCCTGCTGCCGTAAGAGAGCTGGGGGCCGCCGTCGTCATAGAGCTCGTGGAGCGCCATCATTGCCCCTCTGGCGGAGCTGGCCGGACGAGACGCCGGTCTTGTTCTCCGTGACCCGAGTCGATTCGGGGTAGGATGATGATGACGTTTCCTGTTGACGTGGCGGTCTGTGCTCTAGGCAGGGCGACGTGGGGTTTCCTCCGAAGCCGAGGTTGAGTCTTGCCTTCAGTTGCCGTGGCCGAGCCCGAGCCAGGGGGTCGGGCGAGGCGGAAGTCGTCCGGCCGAGGCCAGGGCGGAGTCCGAGCCCTGGGGTCGGGCGAGGCGGAGTTTCGTCGTCTTCCGGGTCTTAGCCCGAGTCCGAGCCCTGGGGTCGGGCGGAGCGGAGTTCGCCGTCTTCCGGGTCTTAGCCCGAGTCCGAGCCCTGGGGTCGGGCGGAGCGGAGTTCGTCGTCTTCCGGGTCTTAGCCCGAGTCCGAGCCCTGGGGTCGGGCGGAGCGGAGTTCGCCGTCTTCCGGGTCTTAGCCCGAGTCCGAGCCCTGGGGTCGGGCGGAGCGGAGTTCGCCGTCTTCCGGGTCCTAGCCCGAGTCCGAGCCCTGGGGTCGGGCGGAGCGGAGTTCGCCGTCTTCCGGGTCCTAGCCCGAGTCCGAGCCCTGGGGTCGGGCGGAGCGGAGTTCGTCGTGGCGCCTTTGGCAAGGCCTAATTGCCTGTCAGACTCACTCTGTCGAGTGGCACTGCAGTCGGAGTGGCGCAGGCGGCGCTGTCCTTCTGTCAGACTGGCCAGTGGAGCGGTGGAGTGACGGCGGTCACCTCGGCTCTGCCGGGGGCGCGTGTCAGGATAGAGGTGTCAGGCCACCTTTGCGTTAAATGCCCCTGCAATTTGGTCAGTCGGTGTGGTGATTTAGTCAAGGTTGCTTCTGAGCGAAGCCAAGGCCTTGGGCAAGCCGGTGATGTGTCCGCCATAAAAAGGGGGCCTCGGGCGAGACGGAAGTCTCTCGAGGTCGGCTGCCTTCGGCCGAGGCTAGGCTCGGGTGAAGCGTGATCGAGTCACTCGTGTGGACTGATCCCTGACTTAATCGTGCCCATCAGGCCTTTGCAGCTTTATGCTGATGGGGGTTACCAGCTGAGAATTAGGCGTCTTGAGGGTACCCCTAATTATGGTCCCCGACAATCATCAACATAAATTTGGCATACAAACAAATCATTCTCAAGTGTTTTGGTAAAGAGCGTAGGATCGGCCTTTCCGACTTTGAAGCCATTAGCAATAAGGAAATCTCTAAGGCATTCATACCATGCTCTTGGGGCTTGCTTGAGCCCATAAAGCGCCTTAGAGAGCTTATAGACATGGTTAGGGTACTCACTGTCTTCAAAGCCGGGAGGTTGCTCAACATAGACCTCTTCCTTGATTGGTCCATTGAGGAAGGCACTTTTCACGTCCATTTGATAAAGCTTAAAGCCATGGTAAGTAGCATAGGCCAATAATATGCGAATTGACTCAAGCCTAGCTACGGGTGCATAGGTTTCACCGAAATCCAAACCTTCGACTTGGGAGTATCCCTTGGCCACAAGTCGAGCTTTGTTCCTTGTCACCACACCATGCTCGTCTTGCTTGTTGCGGAAGACCCATTTGGTTCCTACAACATTTTGGTTAGGACGTGGAACTAAATGCCATACCTCATTCCTAGTGAAGTTGTTGAGCTCCTCTTGCATCGCCACCACCCAATCCGAATCTTGAAGTGCTTCTTCTACCCTGTGTGGCTCAATAGAGGAAACAAAAGAGTAATGCTCACAAAAATGTGCAACACGAGATCTAGTGGTTACCCCCTTATGAATGTCGCCGAGGATGGTGTCGACGGGGTGATCTCGTTGAATTGCTTGGTGGACTCTTGGGTGTGACGGCCTTGGTTCTTGCTCATCCTCCTTTTCTTGATCATTTGTATCTCCCCCTTGATCGTTGTCGTCATTTTGAGGTGGCTCATCTTCTTGATCTTCTTGTTCAACATCTTGAGCCTCATCCTCAATTTGAGTTGGTGGAGATGCTTGCATGGAGGAGGATGGTTGATCTTGTGCATTTGGAGACTCTTCGGATTCCTTAGGACACACATCTCCAATGGACATGTTCCTTAGCGCGATGCACGGAGCCTCTTCATTACCTATCTCATCAAGATCAACTTGCTCTACTTGAGAGCCGTTAGTCTCATCAAACACAACGTCACAAGAAACTTCAACTTGTCCGGAGGACTTGTTAAAGATTCTATATGCCCTTGTGTTTGAATCATATCCTAGTAAAAAGCCTTCTACAGTCTTAGGAGCAAATTTAGATTTTCTACCTCTTTTAACAAGAATAAAGCATTTGCTACCAAAGACTCTAAAATATGAAATGTTGGGCTTTTTACCGGTTAGGAGTTCATAGGATGTCTTCTTGAGGATTCGGTGTAGATACAACCGGTTGATGGCGTAGCAAGCGGTGTTGACCGCCTCGGCCCAAAACCGATCCGAAGTCTTGTACTCATCAAGCATGGTCCTTGCCATGTCCAATAGAGTTCGATTCTTCCTCTCCACTACACCATTTTGTTGAGGGGTGTAGGGAGAAGAGAACTCATGCTTGATGCCCTCCTCCTCAAGAAAGCCTTTAATTTGAGAGTTCTTGAACTCCGTCCCGTTGTCGCTTCTTATTTTCTTGATCCTTAAGCCGAACTCATTTTGAGCCTGTCTTAAGAATCCCTTTAAGGTCTCTTGGGTTTGAGATTTTTCCTGTAAAAAGAATACCCAAGTGAAGCGAGAATAATCATCCACAATAACTAGATAGTACTTACTCCCGCCGATGCTTATGTAAGCAATCGGGCCGAATAGATCCATGTGTAGGAGCTCCAGTGGCCTGTCGGTCGTCATGATGTTCTTGTGTGGATGATGGGCTCCAACTTGCTTCCCTGCCTGGCATGCGCTACAAATCCTGTCTTTCTCAAAATGAACATTTGTTAATCCTAAAATGTGTTCTCCCTTTAGAAGCTTACGAAGATTCTTCATTCCAACATGGGCTAGTCGGCGGTGCCAGAGCCAACCCATGTTAGTCTTAGCAATTAAGCAAGTGTCGAGTTCAGCTCTATCAAAATCTACCAAGTATAGCTGACCCTCTAACACTCCCTTAAATGCTATTGAATCATCACTTCTTCTAAAGACAGTGACACCTACATCAGTGAATAGACAGTTGTAGCCCATTTGACATAATTGTGAAACGGAAAGCAAATTGTAATCTAAAGAATCTACAAGAAAAACATTGGAAATAGAATGGTCAGGAGATATAGCAATTTTACCAAGACCTTTGACCAAACCTTGATTTCCATCCCCAAATGTGATAGCTCGTTGGGAATCTTGGTTTTTCTCGTAGGAGGAGAACATCTTCTTCTCCCCTGTCATGTGGTTTGTGCACCCGCTGTCGAGTATCCAACTTGAGCCCCCGGATGCATAAACCTACAAAACAAGTTTAGTTCTTGACTTTAGGTACCCAAATGGTTTTGGGTCCTTTGGCATTAGACACAAGAACTTTGGGTACCCAAACACAAGTCTTTGACCCCTTGTGCTTGCCCTCAACATATTTGGCAACTACCTTGCCGGATTTGTTAGTCAAAACATAAGATGCATCAAAAGTTTTAAAAGAAATATTATGATCATTTGATGCAATAGGAATTTTCTTCTTAGGCAACTTAGCACGGGTTGGTTGCCTAGAACTAGATGTCTCACTCTTATACATAAAAGCATGGTTAGAACCAGAGTGAGACTTCCTAGAATGAATTTTCCTAATTTTGTCCTCGGGATAACCGGCAGGGTATAAAATGTAACCCTCGTTATCCTGAGGCATGGGAGCCTTGCCCTTAACAAAATTTGACAATCTTTTAGGAGGGGCACTAATTTTGACATTGTCTCCCCTTTGGAAGCCAATGCCATCCTTAATGCCAGAGCGTCTCCCATTATAAAGCATGCTACGAGCAAATTTAAATTTCTCATTTTCTAAGTTGTGCTCGGCAATTTTAGCATCTAGTTTAGCTATATGATCATTTTGTTGCTTAATTAAAATCATGTGATCATGAATAGCATCAACATCAATATCTCTACATCTAGTACAAATAGTGACATGCTCAATGGTAGATGTAGAGGGTTTGCAAGAATTAAGTTCAACAATCTTAGCATGTAGTATATCATTCTTATCTCTAAGATCGGAAATTGTAACTTTGCAAACATCAAAATCTTTTGCCTTAGTAATTAATTTCTCATTTTCACTCCTAAGGCTAGCAAGAGAAATGTTTAATTCTTCAATCCTAGCAAGCAAATCATCATTATTATCTCTAGGATTGGGAATTGAAACATTACAAACATGTGAATCAACCTTAGCATTTAAACTAGCATTTTCATTCCTAAGGTTGTCAATCATCTCACGACAAGTGCTTAGCTCACTAGATAATTTTTCACATTTCTCAATTTCTAGAGCATAAGCATTTTTAACCTTAACATGTTTCTTGTTTTCCTTAATTAGGAGATCCTCTTGAGAATCCAAAAGGTCATCCTTTTCATGAATAGCACTAATCAATTCATTTAATTTTTCTTTTTGTTCCATGTTAAGGTTGGCAAAAAGGATACGCAAATTATCTTCCTCATCACTAGCATTATCATCACTAGATGTTTCATATTTAGTGGAGGATCTTGATTTTACCTTCTTCCTTTTGCCGTCCTTTGCCATGAGGCACTTGTGGCCGACGTTGGGGAAGAGGAGTCCCTTGGTGACGGCGATGTTGGCGGCGTCCTCGTCGTCGGAGGAGTCGCTAGAGCTTTCGTCGGAGTCCCACTCCCGACAAACATGGGCATCGCCGCCCTTCTTCTTGTAGTACCTCTTCTTTTCTCTCCTCTTGCCCTTCTTGTCGTTATCCCTGTCACTGTCACTTGATAATGGACATTTTGCAATAAAGTGACCGGGCTTACCACACTTGTAGCAAACTTTCTTGGAGCGGGACTTGTAGTCTTTCCCCCTCCTTTGCTTGAGGATTTGGCGGAAGCTCTTGATGACGAGCGCCATTTCCTCATTGTCGAGCTTGGAGGCGTCGATTGGTTGCCTACTTGGTGTAGACTCCTCCTTCTTTTCTTCCGTCGCCTTGAATGCGACGGGTTGAGCTTCGGATGTGGAGGGATCATCAAGTTCGTTGATCTACCTTGAGCCTTCGATCATGCACTCAAAACTTACAAAATTCCCGATAACTTCCTCGGGGGTCATTTTAGTATATCTAGGATTACCACGAATTAATTGAACTTGAGTGGGGTTAAGGAAAATGAGAGATCTTAGAATAACCTTAACCATTTCATGGTCGTCCCACTTCTTGCTCCCGAGGTTGCGCACTTGGTTTACCAAGGTCTTGAGCCGGTTGTACATGTGTTGTGGCTCTTCCCCTTTGCGAAGCCGGAACCGACCGAGCTCCCCCTCGATCGTTTCCCGCTTGGTGATCTTTGTGAGATCATCTCCCTCGTGCGCGGTTTTGAGCACATCCCAAACCTCCTTGGCGCTCTTCAACCCTTGAACTTTGTTATACTCCTCTCTACTTAAGGAGGCGAGGAGTATTGTTGTTGCTTGAGAGTTGAAGTGCTCGATTTGGGCCACCTCATCCTCATCATAGTCTTTATCCCCTACGGACAGTACCTGTGCACCAAACTCAACAACATCCCATATACTTTTGTGGAGCGAGGTTAGATGAAATCGCATTAAATCACTCCACCTAGCATAATCTTCACCATCAAAAGTTGGTGGTTTGCCTAATGGGACGGAAAGTAAAGGTGTATGTTTTGAAATGCGAGGGTAGCATAGGGGGATCTTACTATACTTCTTGCACTCTTGGCGCTTAGAAGTGACGGATGCCGCGTCGGAGCCGGAGGTGGATGTTGATGAAGTGTCGGTCTCGTAATAGACGACTTTCCTCATCCTCTTGTGCTTGTCCCCACTCCAATGCGGCTTGTGAGAAGAAGATTTCTCCTTCTTCTCTTTGTGATGAGAAGAAGATTTCTTCTCCTTCCCTTTGTTGGAGGAGCTCTTCTTCTTTTCCTCCCTCTTGGTGCGGGACTCTTCCGATGAAGTGCTCCCGTGGCTTGTAGTGGGCTTTTCGCCGGTCTCCATCTCCTTCTTGGCGTGATCTCCCGACATCACTTCGAGCGGTTAGGCTCTAATGAAGCACCGGGCTTTGATACCAATTGAAAGTCGCCTAGAGGGGGGGGGTGAATAGGGCGAAACTGAAATTCTCAAAATAATCACAACTACAAGCCGGGTTAGCGTTAGAAATATAATAGAGTCCACGAGAGAGGGCGCAAAACAAATCGCAAGCGAATAATAAAGTGAGACACGCGGATTTGTTTTACCGAGGTTCGGTTCTCTCAAACCTACTCCCCGTTGAGGAGGCCACAAAGGCCGGGTCTCTTTCAACCCTTCCCTCTCTCAAACGGTCCCTCGGACCGAGTGAGCTTCTCTTCTCAAATCACTTGGGAGTCAAACTTCCCACAAGGACCACCACACGATTGGTGCCTCTTGCCTCAATTACAAGTGAGTGTTTGATCACAAGAAAGAATACGAAAGAAAAGAAGCGATCCAAGCGCAAGAGCTCAAATGAACACTACAAATCACTC
Organism: Zea mays; assembly: GCF_902167145.1. Taxonomy (NCBI): domain Eukaryota; kingdom Viridiplantae; phylum Streptophyta; class Magnoliopsida; order Poales; family Poaceae; genus Zea; species Zea mays. Next base: position 142,445,023 of record NC_050103.1, read on the forward strand.
TCTCTAATCACTAATGCTTTGTGTGGAGTTGGGAGAGGATTTGATCTCTTTTGGTGTGCTTTGCAATGAATGCTAGCTCTTGTATAGTGGTTGGAAGCTGGAAAACTTGGATGCAATGAATGGTGGGGTGGTTGGGGTATTTATAGCCCCAACCACCAAACTTGACCGTTGGTGGAGCTGTCTGTTCGATGGCGCACCGGACAGTCCGGTGCACACTGGACATGTCCGGTGCCCCAGCCACGTCACCAGTTCCGTTGGATTCTGACCGTTGGAGCTTCTGACTTGTGGGCCTGCCTGGATGTCCGGTGCACACCGGACATGTACTGTTTACTGTCCGGTGTGCCAGTATGGGCACGCCTGACCTCTGCGCGCGCTGCGCGCGCATTTAATGCGTCGCAGGTAGCCGTTGGCGCGGAGAAGCCGTTGCACCGGGGTTGCACCGGACAGTCCAGTGCACACCGTACATGTCCGGTGAATTATAGCGGACTAGCCGTTGGAGATTCCCGAAGCTGGCGAGTTCCTGAGGCCGCTCTTCCTTGGCGCACCGGACACTGTCCGGTGTACACCGGACAGTCCGGTGATTTATAGCGCGAGTGCCTCTGGAAATTCCCGAAGGTGGCGAGTTCGAGTTGGACAGTCCGGTGTGCCAGACCAGAGGTGCCTTCGGTTGGCCCTTTGCTCTTTTGTTGAACCCAACTCTTGGTCTTTTTATTGGCTAAGTGTGAACCTTTAGCACCTGTATAACTTATACACTAGAACAAACTAGTTAGTCCAATTATTTGTGTTGGGCAATTCAACCACCAAAATTATTTAGGAACTAGGTGTAAGCCTAATTCCCTTTCAGCAGCAATTTGTGAAGTGTTTGGCAATGAATACATGAGGGCTCCAAATGAAGATGACACAACTAGATTGCTTCATATTGCTGAAAAATGTGGATTTCCTCGCATGCTTGGCAGTATCGATTGTATGCACTGGAAGTGGAAAAATTGCCCTACAGCTCATCACGGTATGTATTGTGGTCATGTCAAAGAACCAACTAATCATACTTGAGGCAGTTGCGTCTACGGATCTATGGATCTGGCACGCCTTCTTTGGTCTTCCCGGTTCACATAATGATATTAATGTTTTGCGTAGATCTCCTCTATTTGATAGACTTGTGAAAGGTGAAGCCCCATATGTTACTTATACAATTAACGGGCATAATTATGATATGGGTTACTACCTTGCTGATGGGATTTATCCTCCTTGGTCAACATTTGTGAAAACAATCAAGGCCCCGGCAAATCTGAAGGACAAAAATTTTGCTGCTGCTCAAGAGTCTCAGAGGAAAGACGTAGAGCGTGCTTTTGGTGTGTTGCACGCTCGCTTTGCTATCATTAGAAATCCAGCTCGATTCTGGGATGAAGCAACACTTCGAGATATTATGATGGCATGCATAATAATGCACAACATGGTAATTGAAGATGAACGTGATGTTGTTGGTTTTGATGTGCCATATGACAAGACTGATGCTGACACGCAACGAGTTGCGTCACGGGCAGGGACATCAAATTTTTCATCCTTTGTTCATCAGGACAGAATTGAAGATTCTCTCATGCACCATGAACTTAAGGAAGATCTAGTTGAGCACCTGAGGGAGCGGAAGGGCACCAAATAGTTTAGTATTGGTTAAATTCGTTTGTTTTGTTTCTTTAGTTCTGATATATGAATGGATTGTATGGATAATATGCAAGATCCACACTTTTAAACAATGATATATGATTAGGTTGATTTATGTGTTACAATGTCGAGACAACAAAAGAATGGTTGGACCTCACGGTCTGCTTTCTTTGGTAACAAAAGAATGTAATGCTAAACTTAGCAAATGCACTTCATTATTTTTATGAGTTTTGAACATTGTCAATCTCAGATTGTTCAAGTACTTATTTTAGTATGTGACAATCGCACTTTAAAAAGTAGTAAAGTAAAAAAAAAACAAAACTAAGGGAACGATAAATGTACTTATTTTTGGGTACTTTTTAAATGTTAAAAGTTTATTATTCAAAGACGAATACAATAGTAGAACTATTTCGTTGTCTACCAGCAGGAGGAGCAGCGGCAACAATAATAACAATAATAACAATAACTGTAGTAGTAGTAATAATAATAGTAATAATAAGAACAGTAATAATAATACATATAATATAAGACGTAACTACTTTTTATTCTATTTTTATAATAGAAGTCGTGCTCTTTCTAGATATGTGTATATCGATGTGGTAGTATTAAAAGTATTGAATACATTTGTTGTCTCGATTTAATGACAACATGGTCACTTCTATATAAGGTTGTCTCCAGTAGATCATCTATTACGTACTATTTTAAACTTCTTTTGCAAATAATGTCAAACAGTATGTATCATTGATGATATACATCAATGGTATCAAACATTATCAAACAGTGTCATAGATATATTCATGTCTCCTATTTTTTTATACTCTATTAGACACAGTCTGAGAATACCAGTAACAGAGCGGTACGGTACAAAATTTACATGTGAAATCTTGTGGCCAAGGCACTAGCTAGATGTTTTGCGTGAGCGACCGAAAACATCTTTTCAGATAAAGAGACAAGGTAGCGAGCGAAAAAGAAACGCTGAAAATGACACACGAGCAAGCGCTGCCACGTGTTTCCGACCAAACCTGGCAACGTGACGAGCGGGCAACAGCGACACGAGACCGGTGCACCGCCCCCGCCAGGGAACGAGATCCTCTGACGTGGGGAGAGGGCACTGCCGCGTGGCCCCCGCGTGCGACAGGGCCCACGCGCAGTGACCCTACTGCCCCATGCAGTACGTAAGAGGAACCGGCTCCCCCCGCCAGCAGGCCCGGTACCCTGGGAACAGAAGGCCAGAAGCCGCGGCACTCTGCATCTGTAGCGCAGGAGTAGCCGCGACGGCCGAACAGCAAACACCGCATCGCGCGCCCATGTGCGCCCCTCACCCTCCGTGAAAACAAATGGAGCGACCCAAATGCCCCCTGCATTTCTGTCCCCATCCGTCTCTGGTCAGTGGGTCTTCTTGGCAGTTGGGCATCGAGAGCCACACCAACACGTCAGTGACAGTGAGCCCCGACGCCCTTTTTTGTGCCCCGAGTGGACCGGCCCTGCTTCACACCAGCAAGACAACGGTGGCCGTCAATCGGAGTTGGAGCACGTGGTTTTCTCTGCTCCGTCCGTCAAAGCAGAGGCCGATGGTGGGTGTGGGTCCCCCGTGTCCGTTGGCCGCAACGCGACGGGATTGGACGAACCGAGGCGCGTGCGCGCACAACACGTGGAGGAACAACCAGCAGTCCAGCACGTCACGGTAGGGACCGTCGCAAAAGAACAAAAGCCTACGCGCACATCGGACGGCTTCTTCTTGGCAGGAGTCTCGTGCCTGTGAGTGTGACCCCGGAGTCTGGACATTCACCACTAGCTTGGGACTTCTCACTTCTCTCCACGTTTCTCACTTCCCTCCTATTAGGGCTGGATATCGTTCGACTCGATTTATCAAGTTCATTCGTTAAGCTAACGAACTAATTTGGCTCGTTAAATTAACAAGCCTCATAGTCAGTTTAACTTACTCGTTTATGAACTTGAGCTGACTCATTTAGCTTACAAGCTACAACAGAGAAAAAACAATAAATATATAATAATCAATTTCTAGTTAATTTAAATCAATTTAACAATAGAAAATAGTAATTGTACTCGTAGTCTTATATACTACACCAATGTAACCCTAAATTAACACAACTCATTATTCATCAATTCATAATTCAACACATGTTTATCAGTTTAACCCACAGTCACAGTCACAGTCACGCAGACCAAGGCACGGTTCATCAATCATCAGTTTAACTTATATGCCATAAGCACCGCACATATATATATAATGTTCATGCGTAATTGATATTCATATATTTTCGTTTTGCTAGAACGTGATAACTCGTTTAGCTCGCGAGCTAGCTTGTTAACAAACTGAGTTGGCTCGTTAACAAACCGAGCTGAAATGTCAACTTAACTCATGAAAAAAATTCAAATGAGTCCATCTGAACTGAGTTGTCCATAAATCAGGCGAGCTAACGAGCCACCATCATTTTCTCGAGACCTACCTCTGCTCATGTTTTTTAGCTCCGCTCTCAACTTGTACAATTTGTAAATACATTTTTAGCTAAAGTATCCAACGTTTCACCAAATATACAAATTGAATATTCACATTTATAATACTAAATAAATATATTATGAAAATATATCTTACGATGAATTCAACTATAGTTAAATATTATTATCGTTATTTATATCTTTTATGTCAAACTTTACTTAACTTGGTACTGTATTGCAATTACATGTTTCCGAGACGAAGCGGTAAGAATCTACAACACTTTCCTCTCCCCCTCACTTATGTCGCCGTTGTCGCCTTGATCGATGCCTCCACGAGATTGTAGCGTTAGCACGAGCTATATGTTAGTTAGTTAAAATTAGCAAGCTAGTTGCCAAGAGTATCACTACAACTTTTACAATATCAGTTATCAATCATCGTCTTTAAAAATTGTCATATTCTTCAACTATATCTCAACTAGCATATACTCCGTGCTAACGCTACGATCCTATAGATGATAGGGTTGACAGCGACAGAGGTGCGGGTGAGGGGGAGGGGCGACGGGGAGCCGGGGATGCAGGGGAGGTGGGAGGGGGAGGCTAGGGGCGGCTGGCGAGGGGGAAGGGAGGATTAGGGATAATTCAAATAGTAAAATAGTATTGTCCATTGGATTTGAGTGAGTAAGGTAGAGAGGATTATCCAGCGATTTGAACTATTGGTTTTGATGTTGTGTTATGTCTAGGTGCAATTTATTTGGTGGATGTTATAGGTGTGGAGGTGATTTGGTTGGATACTTGGATGAGTTTTATAAAGTTTAAACTAGTGGATTATATAGTGTTATAGATAAATCTTTATTTTTTAGTGGCCATTAAAATCTCACTCATCTTCTCTTAAATAAAGAGGTACCTTGTCACACCTTAGAATTTTTATTTGGAATATAAATAAAAATAATAAATAAAATATAAAATATTTTTATATTTTTTCTACTTATTAGTTTGTCAGTTTTTAGTTTTGCTAGGGTGTTATTCATGCTTGAAATCCCTATGTTTGATTTTGGTGATTGAGTATCAGCTATTGGACTAACCTTTTTCTTATATGTTGAATAAAGCTAGATAACATCGACATCAAGGGTTGAGTGTGATGATATCTATTGAGGTGATGAAGGAGGCCAGAAGGTGCTCAAGTGTTCAATATTTGGAAAAAAGAAAAAAACAAAATCCTATGGATAAGGGTCCAATATTTGGGGGAAAAGAGAATAAAAAACCTATGGATAAGACAAGGTGTTTGTTTTTGTTAGTTAACGCATAGAGTGTGTGATTACGTTTAGGATAGATAAACATGTACTATTAATAAAGGGGCCCTTGAGTTGATATAATTATCTAGTGCCACTAGATGTCATTTACATTGCATATACATAATACTTTTTTGATGTAGTGAGGTGCAAGAGGAAAGTATTTCAAAATGATTAAAAATGCTAACTCACACACACATGAAATGTCGAAATACTTGGTAGGGTTGAGCACATTTGAAAAGTGAAAGGATTTAGTTTGGTTTTAGTAATTAATTCACAAACTAGATGGACCAATATGTTTTTTTGTTAAGATACATGGGTGATTAGTCCACATATAGATAAGTATGGGCAATATGAGCCATGGTGGTGAAATGGTTTGAACTTTTGTACTATGCTCAACTAATATGATGAAGGAGCTCATCGCATATGAGACATGGTATGGTGTCATGTGAATGTAGAAAAGATCAAGGAACATGACTTGGCTATTCCTGTTGACTCCGAGCATATTTTGACGTGGGACTAGTTGGATTGGAAAGCTTATCTCCTTAGCTTTCCAATGATGTCTAGAACGCCCAAAATAGAGTCCATATGTGGTCTAGGTGTCCATTTTTGTGAGGCCTACCCTGTAGCCCAAACCAGACTCACGAATAAATTAGACTTCAACTCTACCTTGGCTTGAGACTCTATCATCGATCGGGCCTTGATCATGTAATGGGTGTCAATATCCTCATTATTCTCCATTTCTTGGTTTTGAGTCGTCCTCAACTCAAAGTTGTTGGTCCTTAGCGAAGTAGCTAGGGAGAGACTACCTTGCCTTTGTGGAACTTTATCATCTACTTTGGGCATGGAGATCCTAATTAATAGAATAGATAGAGTATTTGATAAATGTTGAACCAAGCTTAGCTAAATTCAATAAAAATAGTTAGTCTATTTTCATTAGCACAAACAACAATGACAAATTATTTGCCTCGATAACATATGGTCATATTTTTTTGCTGCTCCCTCATTTTTTTCTTGTCATATTATCTTTGCTCTAGGATAATATATATACTTAATTTTAAAATGATTGTACATGTTAACAACATACAATATATATTTTTAGATTTGCTGCAAGAAACACTTTTAGGGCTAGTTTGGGAACACTAATTTCCCATGGGATTTTCATTTTCCCAAAGGAAAATGAATTAATTTCCCTTGAAAAAATGAAAATCCCATGAGAAATTATTGTTCTCAAACTAGCCCTTATAATAGAGAACTCACTCGAAACTACACAATTTAGGCTATGTTTGGTTCACGACACATAGTGGGAATCCGATTTTAAAAATACATTATCCAACCAAACGTAGCTCATTTTTAGCTTTGGATTTTGTGCTCCGTGATATAAAATCCAAGAATCAAGTATGGACTGCATTTTCTGGGGTAACGTGCAAGATATAGATTCTATAATCTACATCAAACCAACACGGCCTTATTTTGAAAGTAACAGTTAAGCAGCATACATTTAATCTATATCTATACCATTGTATAATCTAACAATTTGAACTTTGTAAAATTCATCCAACAAAATTACATTCACAACCATAACCTCTACTAAATTCACCAAATAAATTGCACCTAAACTTAACACACCATCAAAACCAACGGTTCAGATAGCTAAATAACCCTTCATCCTTACTCATTTAAATCGAATAGACAATATTATTTGGATCATCCTTCATTCCTCACCCTCCAAGTATCCCTCACTCGCGTCACCACCACCGTCAACCCCTTTCCTCATGTTGTCGTCGTCGATCCCTCCTCCCACTCCACGGAATCGTAGCGTTAGCACATGCTCTATGCTAGATAGTAAAAGAAGGATGGTAAAAGAATAAGGCCCCCTTTGGAGCAAAGGAAAAATGGAGGAATTTTGGAGGATTGAAATCGAATAGAAAATATTCCTATGTGACACTTTGGAACAAAGGATTAAGGTCCTACAAATCTTATAAAATTCCTATGTGATGGCATATTGTAGTGAGGTGTTGGAGGATTTATAACATGAGGTCCTGACAGGGAAATGGTTATAACCATTTTCTGTAATCGTTTTTGGTGTTTGACGACCATTACAAATCTTATGGATTAACTAGTTTGCCTAGTTGATCATTTCTAAGGTGCATAAGTTCATCTACATCAAATCTAAGTCGACTGTTCAAAATATCATAGATTATTCTGGACAGGATAAGCTTTTTGGAAAATTCACATGTGCGCGAACCGATCGGGCCTTTCCGGCGGACCGTCCGCGACACCAGGGTGAGCCTCGGACAGGAACTATGCAAAACACGAGTTAACACTGCGGATTGTTCGAAGGAGAAGCAAGACCGTTTGGGACCAAGCTTGGATCGTCCGGTCGTTGAAAAACCAGAAAAACCCGAAGGTGATGGGTTCGGTAAAATGCATTTTTAGCGTCATCGCGGACCGTCCGGGGTGCACAACCGGACCGTTCGCGACTACTGTGTCTGACATCTAACGACACATTTAATGCACTTATAGCCGATACTGCTGACCGTTGCGATTTTAGTCGTTGATGCGCAGAGACAGACCGTCCGAACCAGGGGCGCAGACCGTCCGCGGGTGGCAGAAAGGATCCAACGACTAGAAAGTGGTTAGTGGCTATAAATACAACCCAACCACTTCCATTCAACAAACCCAAGCATTCTACACATACACTTTCAATAGAAGAGCAAGGAATTCATTCCAAGGCACATTCAAAGCTTCCAATCCTCTCTAAGTGCCACAATTGAGACAAGCAATCATTAGTGATTAGTGGCTCGAGAGAGCGTGATTCGTGTTTCATTTGTTGCTCTTGTTGCTTGGTTTTTAATCATGTTTTCTTCACCTCCTCCTAAACTCTCTAGCAACTTGTAAAGCTAGCAAGAGACACTTAAGTGTGTGGTGGTCCTTGCGGGGTCTTAGAGATCCTTGAAATTAAAAAGAAGCACTTAACCGATCTAAGTGAATGATTGAGAGAGGGAAAGGGTTAAAAAAGACCCGGCCTTCGTGGCCTCATCAACGGGGAGTATGTTCATTGGAACCGAACATCGGGAAACAAATCGTTGTGTTCATTTTGTTGATCATTAACTTATGATTTGATTCTTCCTCTCCCCTCTCTAAAGTTCTCTTGCTCACAATCTTTTGAGTTAGCTCCCAAAGTTATCTGCATTGATTGAGCAACTCATAGCAAGAAGAACTCTCTTCCGCACTCCGAATTTATTATCACTCTTTCTAATCCTAACTGAAAGGGAATTAGGCTTACACCTATTTCCTAATTGATTTTGGCGGTTGAATTGTCCAACAAAATAATTGGACTAACTAGTTTGCTCTAGTCTATAAATTATACAGGTGCCAAAGGTTCACACTAAGCCAATAAAAGGACCAAGAAAATGGTTCAACAAAGAGAGCAAGGGATAACCGAAGTGTGCCCTGGTCTGGCGCACCGGACTGTCCGGTGTGCCACCGGACAGTGTCCGGTGCACCAGGGGACTCCAAGCTAAACTCCTCACCTTCGGGAATTCTCAGAGGCGCTTCGTTATAATTCACCGGACTGTCCGGTGCACCACCGGACAGTGTCTGGTGCTCCAAGGGAGAGCGACACTGAACTCGCCAGTTTCGGGAATCCGCTCCGCTATAATTCACCGGACTGTCCGGTGTGAAAGCGGAGCAACAGCTACTTCACGCGCAACGGTCGACTGCAACGCATTAAATACGCGCCTGCGCGCGCAGAGGAGCAGAGCACGTGTGGGTGGCACACCGGACAGCCTACAGGGCCTGTCCGGTGCACCACCGGACAGCCAGGCGGGCCCACAAGACAGAGCTCCAACGGTCGGAACCCAACGGCCGGGTGACGTGGCTAGCACACCGGACACTGTCCGGTGGCGCACCGGACTTTCCGGTGCGCCCATCGACAGCAGCCTCCACCAATGGTCATGTTTGGTGGTTGGGGCTATAAATACCCCAACCACCCCCACATTCAAGTCATCCAAGTTTTCCACCTTCCAACTACTTACAAGAGCTAAGCATTCAATACAAGACACACCAAAGTGATCAAATCCTCTCCCAATTACACAGAAGGCTTTAGTGATTAGTGGGAGAGATTTGTTGTGTTATTTTGAGCTCTTGCGCTTGGATTGCTTCCTTCTTTCATTCTTTCTTGCGAACAACTCAATTGTAACCAAGGCAAGAGACACCAATTGTGTGGTGGTCCTTGCGGGGAAGTTTGTTCCCGTTTGATTGAGAAGAGAAGCTCACTCGGTCTGAGGGACCGTTTGAGAGAGGGAAAGGGTTGAAAGAGACCCGGTCTTTGTGACCACCTCAACGGGGAGTAGGTTTGCAAGAACCGAACCTCGGTAAAACAAATTATCGTGTCTTGCTCTTTATTCGCTCACGATTTGTTTTGCGCCCTCTCTCTCGGACTCGTTCTTATTTCTAACGCTAACCCGACTTGTAGTTGTGATTAAGTTTGTAAATTTCAGATTCGCCCTATTCACCCCCCTCTAGGCGACTTTCAATTGGTATCAGAGCTCGATGCTTCATTAGAGCTTAACCGCTCGAAGTGATGTCGGGAGATCACACCAAGAAGGAGATGGTGATCGGCGAGAAGCCCGCTATAAGCCACGGGAAGGCTCCATCGGGAGAGTCCTACAACAAAGGGAAGGGAAAGGAAAAGGAATCCCCTTCACACAAGTCGCGTCGGAGCGGTGATAAGAAGAAGAAGATGAGGAAGGTGGTCTACTACGAGACTGACACCTCATCACCATCCACCTCCAGCTCCGACACGCCGTCCGTCACTTCTAAGTGCCATGAGCGCAAGAAGTTTAGTAAGATCCCCCTACGCTACCCTCGCATTTCTAAACATACACCTTTACTTTCTGTCCCATTAGGCAAACCACCAACATTTGATGGTGAAGATTATGCTAGGTGGAGTGATTTGATGCGATTTCACCTAACCTCACTCCACAAAAGTATATGGGATGTTGTTGAGTTTGGTGTACAGGTACCATCCGTATGGGATGAAGATTATGATGAGGACGAAGTGGCCCAAATCCAACACTTCAACTCCCAAGCCTCAACTATACTCCTCGCCTCTCTTAGTCGAGAGGAGTATAATAAGGTGCAAGGGTTGAAAGGTGCTAAGGAGATTTGGGACACGCTAAAGACCGCACACGAAGGAGACGAGGTGACAAAAATCACCAAACGGGAAACGATCGAGGGGGAGCTCGGTCGCTTCCGACTTCGCCAAGGGGAGGAGCCACAAGACATGTACAACCGGCTCAAAACCTTGGTGAACCAAGTGCGCAACCTCGGGAGCAAGAAATGGGATGACCATGAAATGGTTAAGGTTATTCTAAGATCCCTCGTTTTTTCTTAACCCTACGCAAGTTCAATCAATTCGAGGGAATCCTAGATATACACTAATGTCTCCCGAGGAAGTAATTGGGAATTTTGTGAGCTTTGAATTGATGATCAAAGGCTCAAAGAAGATCAACGAGCTTGATGGCCCCTCCACGTCCGAAGCACAATCGGTCGCATTTAAGGCGACGGAGGAGAAGGAGGAGTCTACATCGAGTAGAACACCCATCGACGCCTCCAAGCTCGACAACGAGGAAATGACACTCATCATCAAGAGCTTCCGCCTGAAAGGGAATTAGGCTTACACCTAGTTCCTAATTGATTTTGGTGGTTGAATTGCCCAACACAAATAATTGGACTAACTAGTTTGCTCTAGTGTATAAGTTATACAGGTGTCAAAGGTTCACACTTAGCCAATAAAAAGACCAAGAATTGGGTTCAACAAAGAGAGCAAGGGATAACCGAAGGCACCTCTGGTCTGGCGCACCGGACTGTCCGGTGTGCCACCGGACAGTGTCCGGTGCACCACCGGACAGTGTCTGGTGCACCAGAGGACTCCAAGTCAAACTCGTCACCTTCGGGAAAATCTAGAGGCGCTCCGCTATAATTCACCGGACTGTCCGGTGCCCCAAGGAAGAGCGGCTCTAGAACTCGCCAGCCTCGGGAATTCGCTTCGCTATAATTCACCGGACTGTCCGGTGAGCCAGCGGAGCAACGGCTACTTCGCGCCAACGGTCACCTGCAGGCGCATTTAATGCGCACCAGAAGCGCGCAGAAGTCAGGCACGCGCGCGCTGGCACACCGGACACTCTACAGTACATGTCCGGTGTGCCACCGGACATCCAGGCGGGCCCAGAAGACAGTGCTCCAACGGTCGGAACCCAACGGCCTTGGTGACGTGGCTGGCGCACCGGACATGTCCGGTGTGCACCGGACTGCCCGGTGCACCATGCGACAGACAACCCCACCAAACGGCTAGTTTGGTGGTTGGGGCTATAAATACCCCCAACCACCTCACATTCAAGTCATCCAAGTTTTCCCACTTCAACTACTTACAAGAGCTCTAGCATTCAATTCTAGACACACCCAAGTGATCAAATCCTCTCCAAATTCCACACAACGCCTTAGTGATTAGTGAGAGAGATTTGCTTGTTTTCTTTCGAGCTCTTGCGCTTGGATTGCTTTCTTGTTTGATTCTTTCTTGCGATCAACTCAATTGTAACCAAGGCAAGAGGCATCAATTGTGTGGTGGCCCTTGTGGGGAAGTTTTATTCCCGTTTGATTGAGAAGAAGAAGCTCACTCGGTCCGAGGGACCGTTTGAGAGAGGGAAAGGGTTGAAAGAGACCCGGTCTTTGTGACCACCTCAACGGGGAGTAGGTTTGCGAGAACCGAACCTCGGTAAAACAAATCCGCATGTCATACTCCTTATTCGCTTGCGATTTGTTTTGCATCCTCTCTCGCGGACTCGATTATATTTCTAACGCTAACCCAGCTTGTAGTTGTGATTAACTTTGTAAATTTCAGTTTCGCCCTATTCACCCCCCCTCTAGGCGACTTTCAATTGGTATCAGAGCCTAACCGCTCGAAGTGATGTCGGGAGAACACGCCAAGAAGGAGATGGAGACCAGCGACAAGCCCGCTACAAGCCACGGGAAGGCTTCATCGGAAGAGTCCCGCAACAAAAAGAAAGGGAAGGACAAGAAGGCCTCCTCCCACAAGTCGCATCGGAGTGGCGACAAGAAAAAGAAAATGAGGAAGGTGGTCTACTACGAGACCGACACCTCATCACCATCTACCTCCGGCTCCGACGCGCCCTCCATAACTTCTAAGCGCCATGAGTGCAAGAAGTTTAGTAAGATCCCATTACACTATCCTCATACTTCTAGACATACTCCATTACTTTCTGTTCCATTAGGCAAACCGCCAACCTTTGACGGTGAAGATTATGCTAGGTGGAGTGATTTAATGAAATTTCATCTAACCTCACTCCACAAAAGTATATGGAATGTTGTTGAGTTTGGAGCACAGGTACCATCCGTAGGGGATGAGGATTATGATGTGGATGAAGTGGCCCAAATCGAGCACTTCAACTCCCAAGCCACAACAATACTCCTCGCCTCTCTAAGTAGGGAGGAGTACAACAAGGTGCAAGGATTAAAGAGCGCCAAGGAAGTTTGGGACGCGCTCAAAACCGCGCACGAGGGTGATGAACTAACCAAGCGGGAAACGATCGAGGGGGAGCTCGGTCGCTTCCGTCTTCGCCAAGGGGAGGAGCCACAAGATATGTACAACCGGCTCAAGACCTTGGTGAATCAAGTGCGCAACCTCGGGAGCAAGAAATGGGATGACCACGAGGTGGTTAAGGTTATTTTAAGATCACTTATTTTCCTTAACCCTACTCAAGTACAATTAATTCGTGGTAATCCAAGATATACACTAATGACTCCCGAGGAAGTAATCGGGAATTTTGTGAGCTTTGAATTTATGATCAAGGGCTCACGAAAGATCAACGAGCTTGATGGTCCCTCCATGTCCGAAACTCAATCGGTTGCATTCAAGGCGACGGAGGAGAAGAAGGAGGAATCTACACCAAGTAGACAACCAATCGACGCCTCCAAGCTCGACAATGAGGAAATGACGCTCGTCATCAAGAGCTTCCGCCAAATCCTCAAACAAAAGAGGGGGAAAGATTACAAGCCCCGCTCCAAGAAGGTTTGCTACAAATGTGGTAAGCCCGGTCATTTTATTGCAAAATGTCCTATATCTAGTGACAGTGACAGGGGCGACGACAAAAAGGGGAGAAGAAAGGAGAAGAAGAGATACTACAAGAAGAAGGGCGGCGATGCCCATGTTTGTCGGGAGTGGGACTCCGACGAAAGCTCTAGCGACTCCTCCGAAGACGAGGACGTCGCCAACATCGCCGTCACCAAGGGACTTCTCTTCCCCAACGTCGGCCACAAGTGCCTCATGGCAAAGGACGGCAAAAAGAAGAAGGTTAAATCTAAATCCTCCGCTAGATATGAATCCTCTAGTGATGAAAATGCTAGTGATGAGGAAGATAACTTGCGCACTCTTTTTGCCAACTTAAACATGCAACAAAAGGAGAAGTTAAATGAATTAATTAGTGCCATCCATGAGAAGGATGATCTCTTGGACTCCCAAGAGGACTTCCTAATCAAGGAAAACAAAAAGTATGTTAAAGTTAAAAATGCTTATGCTCTAGAAGTTGAAAAATGTGAAAAATTATCTAGTGAGCTAAGCACTTGCCATGAGACAATCGACAACCTTAGAAATGAAAATGTCAATTTATTAGCTAAGGTTGATTCAAATGTTTGTGATATTTCAATTCCCAATCTTAAGAATGATAATGATAATTTGCTTGCTAAGATTGAAGAATTGAACATATCTCTTGCTAGCCTTAGGATTGAGAATGAAAAATTGCTTGCTAAGGCTAAGGATTTTGATGTTTGCAATGCTACTATTTCCGACCTTAGAACTAAAAATGATATATTGCATGCTAAGGTTGTAGAATTAAAATCTTGCAAACCCTCTACATCTACCGTTGAGCACACTTCTATTTGTACTAGATGTAGAGATATTGATGTTAATGCTATTCATGATCACATGGCTTTAATTAAACAACAAAATGATCATATAGCAAAACTAGATGCTAAGATTGCCGAGCATGACTTAGAAAATGAAAAATTTAAATTTGCTAGAAGCATGCTCTATAGAGGGAGACGCCCTGGCATTAAGGATGGCATTGGCTTCCAACAAGGAGGCAATGTCAAAATTAGTGCCCCTCCTAAGAAATTGTCCAGGGCAAGGCTCCCATGCCTCAGGATAACGAGGGTTACATTTTATACCCTGCCGGTTATCCCGAGGATAAGATTAGGAGAATTCATTCTAGGAAGTGTCACTCTGGCCCTAACCATGCTTTCATGTATAAGGGTGAGACATCTAGCTCTAGGCAACCAACCCGTGCTAAGTTGCCTAAGAAGAAAATTCCTAATGCATCAAATGAACATGGTTTTTCATTTAAAACTTTTGATGCATCATATGTTTTAACTAACAGATCTGGCAAGGTAGTTGCCAAATATGTTGGGGGCAAGCACAAGGGGTCAAAGACTTCTGTTTGGGTACCCAAAGTTCTTGTATCTAATGCCAAAGGACCCAAAACCATTTGGGTACCTAAAGTGAAGAACTAAACTTGTTTTGCAGGTTTATGCATCCGGGGGCTCAAGTTGGATTATCGGCAGCGGGTGCACAAACCACATGACAGGGGAGAAGAAAATGTTCTCCTCCTACGAGAAAAACCAAGATCCCCAACGAGCTATCACATTCGGGGATGGAAATCAAGGTTTGGTCAAAGGATTGGGTAAAATTGCTATATCCCCTGACTATTCTATTTCCAATGTTTTTCTTGTAGATTCTTTAGATTACAATTTGCTTTCCGTATCTCAATTATGTCAAATGGGCTACAACTGTCTTTTTACTGATATAGGTGTCACTGTCTTTAGAAGAAGTGATGATTCAATAGCATTTAAGGGAGTGTTAGAGGGTCAGCTATACTTGGTAGATTTTGATAGAGCTGAACTCGACACTTGCTTAATTGCTAAGACTAACATGGGTTGGCTCTGGCACCACCGACTAGCCCATGTTGGGATGAAGAATCTTCATAAGCTTCTAAAGGGAGAACACATTTTAGGATTAACAAATGTTCATTTTGAGAAAGACAGGATTTGTAGCGCTTGCCAAGCAGGGAAGCAAGTTGGCACTCATCATCCACACAAGAACATAATGACGACCGACAGGCCACTGGAGCTCCTACACATGGATCTATTCGGCCCGATTGCTTACATAAGCATCGACGGGAGTAAGTACTGTCTAGTTATTATGGATGATTATTCTCGCTTCACTTGGGTGTTCTTTTTGCAGGAAAAATCTCATACCCAAGAAACATTAAAGGGATTCTTGAGACGGACTCAAAATGAGTTCGGCTTAAGGATCAAGAAAATTAGAAGCGACAACGGGACGGAGTTCAAGAACTCTCAAATTGAAGGCTTCCTTGAGGAGGAGGGAATCAAGCATGAGTTCTCCTCTCCCTACACGCCACAACAAAATGGTGTAGTGGAAAGGAAGAATCGAACTCTATTGGACATGGCTAGAACCATGCTTGATGAGTACAAGACATCGGATCGGTTTTGGGCCGAGGCGGTCAACACCGCCTGCTACGCCATCAATCGGTTGTATCTACACCGAATCCTCAAGAAGACATCTTACGAACTCCTAACCGGTAAAAAGCCCAATATTTCATATTTTAGAGTCTTTGGTAGCAAATGCTTTATTCTTGTTAAAAGAGGTAGAAAATCTAAATTTGCTCCTAAGACTATAGAAGGCTTTTTACTAGGATATGATTCAAACACAAGGGCATATAGAGTCTTTAACAAGTCCTCCGGACAAGTTGAAGTTTCTTGTGACATTGTGTTTGATGAGACTAACGGCTCTCAAGTAGAGCAAGTTGATCTTGATGAGATAGGTGATGAAGAGGCTCCGTGCATCGCGCTAAGGAACATGTCCATTGGGGATGTGTGTCCTAAGGAATCCGAAGAGCCTCCAAATGCACAAGATCAACCATCCTCCTCCACGCAAGCAACCCCACCAACTCAAAATGAGGATGAGGCTCAAGTTGATGAAGGAGAAGATCAAGCAAATGAGCCACCTCAAGATGACGGCAAAGATCAAGGGGGAGATGCAAATGATCAAGACAAGGAGGATGAAGAACAAAGGTCGCCACACCCAAGAGTCCACCAAGCAATCCAACGAGATCACCCCGTCGACACCATCCTCGGCGACATTCATAAGGGGTAACCACTAGATCTCGTGTTGCACATTTTTGTGAGCATTACTCTTTTGTTTCCTCTATTGAGCCACATAGGGTAGAGGAAGCACTACAAGATTCGGATTGGGTGGTGGCGATGCAAGAGGAGCTCAACAACTTCACTAGGAATGAGGTATGGCATTTAGTTCCACGTCCTAATCAAAATGTTGTAGGAACCAAATGGGTGTTCCGCAACAAGCAAGACGAGCATGGTGTGGTGACAAGGAACAAAGCTCGACTTGTGGCCAAGGGATACTCCCAAGTCGAAGGTTTGGATTTCGGTGAAACCTATGCACCCGTAGCTAGGCTTGAGTCAATTCGCATATTATTGGCCTATGCTACTTACCATGGCTTCAAGCTTTATCAAATGGACGTGAAAAGTGCCTTCCTCAATGGACCAATCAAGGAAGAGGTCTATGTTGAGCAACCTCCCGGCTTTGTAGATAGTGAGTACCCTAACCATGTGTATAAGCTCTCTAAGGCGCTTTATGGGCTCAAGCAAGCCCCAAGAGCATGGTATGAATGCCTTAGAGATTTCCTTATTTCAAATGGATTCAAAGTCGGAAAGGCTGATCCTACACTCTTTACCAAAACACTTGAAAATGACTTGTTTGTATGCCAAATTTATGTTGATGATATTATATTTGGGTCTACTAACGAGTCTACATGTGAAGAATTTAGTAGGATCATGACACAAAATTTCGAGATGTCTATGATGGGGGAGTTGAAGTATTTCTTAGGATTTCAAGTAAAGCAACTCCAAGAGGGCACCTTCCTAAGCCAAACGAAGTATACTCAAGATATTCTAAGCAAGTTTGGGATAAAGGATGCCAAGCCCATCAAGACACCCATGGGAACCAATGGGCATCTCGACCTCGACGAAGGAGGTAAATCCATCGATCAAAAGGTATACCGGTCGATGATAGGATCTTTACTCTATCTTTGTGCATCACGACCGGACATAATGCTTTCCGTATGCATGTGTGCAAGATTCCAAGCCGACCCTAAAGAAGCTCACCTTACGGCCGTAAAACGAATCTTGAGATATTTGGTTTATACTCCTAAGTTTGGGCTTTGGTATCCTAGGGGATCCACTTTTGATTTAATTGGTTATTCCGATGCCGATTGGGCGGGGTGTAAAATCAATAGAAAGAGCACATCGGGGACTTGCCAGTTCTTGGGAAGGTCCTTGGTGTCTTGGGCTTCAAAGAAGCAAAATTCGGTCGCTCTTTCTACCGCCGAAGCCGAGTACATTGCCGCAGGCCATTGTTGCGCACAATTGCTTTGGATGAGGCAAAACTTTAGGGACTATGCTTACAAATTAACTAAAGTTCCTCTTCTATGTGATAATGAGAGTGCAATCCGCATGGCGGATAATCCCGTTGAGCATAGCCGCACTAAACACATAGCCATTCGGTATCATTTTTTAAGGGATCACCAACAAAAGGGAGATATCGAGATTTCATACATTAATACTAAAGATCAATTAGCTGATATCTTTACCAAGCCACTTGATGAACAAACCTTTAACAAACTTAGGCATGAGCTAAATATTCTTGATTCTAGGAATTTCTTTTGTTGATTTGCACACATAGCTCGTTCATATACCTTTGATCATATCTCTTTCATGTGCTATGACTAATGTGTTTTCAAGTGAAATTCAAATCAAGTCATAGGTGTATTGAAAGGGAATTGGAGTCTTCGGCGAAGACAAAGGCTTCCACTCCGTAACTCATCCTTCGCCATCACTCCGAGCAACTCTCCATCTTTGGGGGAGAAAAGGACTTCATATTTGGTATAATCTTCACTCATTTATTTATGACCAAAGGGGGAGAGAGTAATTCTAAGGGCTCTAATGATTCTGTTTTTGGCGATTTATGCCAAAGGGGGAGAGAGCATGAGCCCAAAGCAAAAGGGACCGCACCACCACCTAATTTTAAAAATGATTTTCAATTGGAAATTTTAAATTGGTATCTTATTATGTTCCAAAAGGGGAGAAAGTAGAATTTTCAAAATTGATATCTTAAAACCCTCTTGAACACTAAGAGGAGAATTTCATTTAGGGGGAGTTTTGTTTAGTCAAAGGAAAAGCATTTGAAACAGGGGGAGAAAAATTCAAATCTTGACAATGCTTCGAAAAATCTTATTCATTTACCTTTGACTATTTGCAAAAGAACTTTGAAAAGATTTACAAAAGAATTTGCAAAAACAAAACATGTGGTGCAAGAGTGGTCCAAAATGTTAGAAATAAAGAAACAATCCATGCATATCTTATAAGTATTTATATTGGCTCAATTCCAAGCAACCTTTGCACTTACATTATGCAAGCTAGTTCAATTATGTACTTCTATACTTGCTTTGGTTTGTGTTGGCATCAATCACCAAAAAGGGGGAGATTGAAAGGGAATTAGGCTTACACCTAGTTCCTAATTGATTTTGGTGGTTGAATTGCCCAACACAAATAATTGGACTAACTAGTTTGCTCTAGTGTATAAGTTATACAGGTGTCAAAGGTTCACACTTAGCCAATAAAAAGACCAAGAATTGGGTTCAACAAAGAGAGCAAGGGATAACCGAAGGCACCTCTGGTCTGGCGCACCGGACAGTGTCCGGTGCACCACCGGACAGTGTGCGGTGCACCAGAGGACTCCAAGTCAAACTCGTCACCTTCGGGAAAATCCAGAGGCGCTCCGCTATAATTCACCGGACTGTATGGTGCACACCGGACAGTGTCTGGTGCCCCAAGGAAGAGCGGCTCTAGAACTCGCCAGCCTCAGGAATTCGCTCCGCTATAATTCACCGGACTGTCCGGTGTACACCGGACTGTCCGGTGAGCCAGCGGAGCAACGGCTACTTCGTGCCAACGGTCACCTGCAGGCGCATTTAATGCGCGCCAGAAGCGCGCAGAAGTCAGGCACGCGCGCGCTGGCACACCGGACACTCTACAGTACATGTCCGGTGTGCCACCGGACATCCAGGCGGGCCCAGAAGACAGTGCTCCAACGGTCGGAACCCAACGGCCTTGGTGACGTGGCTGGCGCACCGGACATGTCCGGTGTGCACCGGACTGTCCGGTGCACCATGCGACAGACAGCCCCACCAAACGGCTAGTTTGGTGGTTGGGGCTATAAATACCCCCAACCACCCCACATTCAAGTCATCCAAGTTTTCCCACTTCAACTATTTACAAGAGCTCTAGCATTCAATTCTAGACACACCCAAGTGATCAAATCCTCTCCAAATTCCACACAACGCCTTAGTGATTAGTGAGAGAGATTTGCTTGTGTTCTTTCGAGCTCTTGCGCTTGGATTGCTTTCTTCTTTGATTCTTTCTTGCGATCAACTCAATTGTAACCAAGGCAAGAGGCATCAATTGTGTGGTGGCCCTTGTGGGGAAGTTTTATTCCCGTTTGATTGAGAAGAAGAAGCTCACTCGGTCCGAGGGACCGTTTGAGAGAGGGAAAGGGTTGAAAGAGACCCGGTCTTTGTGACCACCTCAACGGGGAGTAGGTTTGCGAGAACCGAACATCGGTAAAACAAATCTGTGTGTCATACTCCTTATTCGCTTGCGATTTGTTTTGCATCCTCTCTCGCGGACTCGATTATATTTCTAACGCTAACCCGACTTGTAGTTGTGATTAACTTTGTAAATTTCAGTTTCGCCCTATTCACCCCCCCTCTAGGCGACTTTCACCGCCAAATCCTCAAGCAAAGGAGGGGGAAAGATTACAAGCCCCGCTCCAAGAAAGTTTGCTACAGATGTGGTAAGCCCGGTCATTTTATTGCAAAATGTCCATTATCTAGTGATAGTGACAGGGGCGACGACAGGAAGGGGAGAAGAAAGGAGAAGAAGAGGTTCTACAAGAAGAAGGGCGGCGATGCCCATGTTTGCCGGGAGTGGGACTCCGACGAGAGCTCCACCAACTCCTCCTCCGACGTGGACGCCGCAAACATCGCCGTCACCAAGGGACTTCTCTTCCCCAACGTCGGCCACAAGTGCCTCATGGCAAAGGACGACAAAAGGAAGAAGGTAAATTCAAGATCCTCCACTAAATATGAAACCTCTAGTGATGAGGATAATGCTAGCAATGAGGAGGATAACTTATGCATTCTTTTTGCCAACCTAAACATGCAACAAAAGGAAAAATTAAATGAATTAATTAGTGCTATCCATGAGAAGGATGATCTCTTGGACACCCAAGAGGACTTCCTTATTAAAGAGAACAAAAAGCATGTTAAGGTTAAAAATGCTTACGCTCTAAAAGTAGAAAAATATGAAAAACTATCTAGTGAGCTAAGCACTTGCCATGAGACCATTGACAACCTTAGAAATGAGAATGCTAATTTGTTAGCTAAGGTTGATTCAAGTGTTTGTGATGTTCCAATTCCAAATCTTAGAAATGATAATGTTGATTTGCTTGCTAAGATTGAAGAATTGAACATTTCTCTTGCTAGCCTTAGAAATGAAAATGAAAATTTGCTTGCTAAGGCTAAAGAATTAGATGTTTGCAATGCTTCCATTTCCGACCTTAGAAGTAAGAATGATATATTACATGCTAAGGTTGTAGAATTAAAATCTTGCAAAACCTCTACATCTACCGTTGAGCATACTTCCATTTGTACTAGATGTAGAGATATTAATGTTGATGCTATCCATGATCACCTAGCCTTAATCAAAAAACAAAATGATCACATAGCTCAACTTAATGCTAAGATTAGCGAGCATGACTTAGAAAACGAAAAATTTAAATTTGCTAGAAGCATGCTCTATAGTGGGAGACGCCCTCGCATAAAAGATGGCATTGGCTTCCAAAAGGGGGACAATGTAAAACTTAATGCCCCTCCTAAAAGATTGTCTAATTTTGTTAAGGGCAAGGCTCCCATACCTCAGGATAACGAGGGTTACATTTTGTACCCTGCCGGTTATCCCGAGAGCAAAATTAGGAGAATTCAATCTAGGAAGTCTCACTCTGGCTCTAATCATGCTTTTATGTATAAGGGTGAGACGTCTAGCTCTAGGCAATCAACCCATGCAAAATTGCCTAAGAAGAAAACTCCTAGGGCATCAAATGATCTTGATATTTCATTTAAAACTTTTGATGCATCTTATGTTTTGACTAACAAATCCGGCAAAGTAGTTGCTAAGTTTGTTGGGGGCAAACACAAGGGATCAAAAACTTGTGTTTGGGTACCCAAAGTTCTTGTATCTAATGCCAAAGGACCCAAAACAGTTTGGGTACCTAAAACAAAGAACTAAACTTGTTTTATAGGTTTACGCATCCGGGGGCTCAAGTTGGATAATTGATAGCGGGTGCACAAACCATATGACAGGAGAGAAGAAGATGTTCTCCTCCTATGAGAAAAACCAAGATCCCCAACGAGCTATCACATTCGGGGATGGAAACCAAGGTTTGGTCAAAGGTTTGAGTAAAATTGCTATTTCACCTGACCATTCCATTTCCAACGTTTTTCTTGTAGATTCTTTAGACTACAATTTGCTTTCCGTTTCTCAATTATGTCAAATGGGCTACAACTGTCTCTTTACTGATGTAGGTGTTACTGTCTTTAGAAGAAGTGATGATTCAGTAGCATTTAAGGGAGTGTTAGAGGGTCAGCTATACTTGGTAGATTTTGATAGAGCTGAACTCGACACTTGCTTAATTGCTAAGACTAACATGGGTTGGCTCTGGCACCGCCGACTAGCTCATGTTGGGATGAAGAATCTTCATAAGCTTCTAAAGGGAGAACCCATTTTAGGATTAACAAATGTTCATTTTGAGAAAGACAGGATTTGTAGCGCATGCCAAGCAGGGAAGCAAGTTGGGACCCATCATCCACACAAAGAACATCATGACGACTGACAGGCCACTTGAGCTCCTACACATGGATCTATTTGGCCCGATCGCTTACATAAGCATCGGCGGGAGTAAGTACTGTCTAGTTATTGTGGATGATTATTCTCGCTTCACTTGGGTGTTCTTTTTGCAGGAAAAATCTCATACCCAAGAGACCTTAAAGGGATTCTTGAGACGGGCTCAAAATGAGTTCGGCTTAAGGATCAAGAAAATAAGAAGCGACAATGGGACGGAGTTCAAGAACTCTCAAATTGAAGGCTTTCTTGAGGAGGAGGGCATCAAGCATGAGTTCTCTTCTCCCTACACCCCACAACAAAATGGCGTAGTGGAGAGGAAGAATAGAACTCTATTGGACATGGCAAAAACCATGCTTGATGAGTACAAGACTTCGGATCGGTTTTGGGCCGAGGCGGTCAACACCGCCTGCTATGCCATCAACCGGTTGTATCTACACCGAATCCTCAAGAAGACATCATACAAACTCCTAACCGGTAAAAAGCCCAATATTTCATATTTTAGAGTCTTTGGTAGCAAATGCTTTATTCTTGTTAAGAGAGGTAGAAAATCTAAATTTGCTCCTAAGACTGTAGAAGGCTTTTTTACTAGGATATGATTCAAACACAAGGGCATATAGAGTCTTTAGCAAGTCCTCCGGACAAGTTGAAGTTTCTTGTGACGTTGTGTTTGATGAGACTAACGGCTCTCAAGTAGAGCAAGTTGATCTTGATGAGATAGGTGATGAAGAGGCTCCGTGCATCGCGCTAAGGAACATGTCCATTGGGGATGTGTGTCCTAAGGAATCCGAAGAGCCTCCAAACGCACAAGATCAACCATCCTCCTCCACGCAAGCATCTCCACCAACCCAAAATGAGGATGAGGCTCAAGTTGATGAAGGAGAAGATCAAGAAGATGAGCCACCTCAAGATGACGGCAATGATCAAGGGGGGATGCAAATGATCAAGACAAGGAGGATGAAGAACCAAGGCCGCCACACCCAAGAGTCCACCAAGCAATCCAACGAGATCACCCCGTCGACACCATCCTCAGAGACATTCATAAGGGGGTAACCACTAGATCTCGTGTTGCATATTTTTGTGAGCATTACTCCTTTGTTTCCTCTATTGAGCCACACAGGGTAGAGGAAGCACTACAAGATTCGGATTGGGTGGTGGCGATGCAAGAGGAGCTCAACAACTTCACTAGGAACGAGGTATGGCATTTAGTTCCACGTCCTAATCAAAATGTTATAGGAACCAAGTGGGTTTTCCGCAACAAGCAAGATGAGCATGGTGTGGTGACAAGGAACAAAGCCCGACTTGTAGCCAAAGGATATTCACAAGTCGAAGGTTTGGATTTTGGCGAAACCTATGCACCCGTAGTTAGGCTTGAGTCAATTCGCATATTACTTGTCTATGCTACTTACCATGGCTTTAAGCTTTACCAAATGGACGTGAAAAGTGCCTTCCTCAACGGACCAATCAAGGAAGAGGTCTATGTTGAGCAACCTCCCGGCTTTGAAGATAGTGAGTATCCTAACCATGTGTATAAACTCTCTAAGGTGCTTTATGGGCTCAAGCAAGTCCCAAGAGCATGGTATGAATGCCTAAGAGATTTTCTTATCACTAATGACTTCAAAGTCGGAAAGGCCGATCCTACTCTATTCACTAAAACCCTTGACAATGATTTGTTTGTATGCCAAATTTATGTTGATGATATCATATTTGGGTCTACTAACGAATCTACATGTGAGGAATTTAGTAGGATCATGACATAGAAATTCGAGATGTCGATGATGGGGGAGTTGAAGTACTTCTTAGGATTTCAAGTGAAGCAACTCCAAGAGGGCACCTTCATTAGCCAAACGAAGTATATTCAAGACATTCTAAACAAGTTTGGGATGAAGGATGCCAAGCCCATCAAGACACCCATGGGAACCAATGGGCATCTCGACCTCGACACGGAAGATAAATCTGTCGATCAAAAGGTATACCGGTCGATGATAGGCTCTTTACTCTATTTATGTGCATCTCGACCGGACATTATGCTTTCCATATGCATGTGTGCAAGATTCCAAGCCAACCCTAAGGAAGCTCACCTTACGGCCGTAAAACGAATCTTGAGATATTTAGTTCATACTCCTAAGTTTGGGCTTTGGTATCCTAGGGGATCCACATTTGATTTGATTGGTTATTCGGATGCCGATTGGGCAGGGTGTAAGATTAATAGAAAGAGCACATCGGGGACTTGCCAGTTCTTGGGAAGGTCCTTGGTGTCTTGGGCTTCAAAGAAGCAAAATTCTGTAGCTCTTTCTACCGCCGAAGCCGAGTATATTGCCGCAGGACATTGTTGCGCGCAACTACTTTGGATGAGGCAAACCCTTAGGGACTACGGTTACAAATTAACCAAGGTTCCTCTTCTATGTGATAATGAGAGTGCAATCCGCATGGCGGACAATCCCGTTGAACATAGCCGCACTAAACACATAGCCATTCAGTATCATTTCTTAAGGGATCACCAACAAAAGGAAGATATCGATATTGCATATATTAACACTAAGGATCAATTAGCCGATATCTTTACCAAGCCACTTGATGAACAAACTTAGGCATGAGCTAAATATTCTTGGTTCTAGGAACTTCTTTTAAATGTTTTTGCACACATAACTCATTCATAAACTTTGATCATATCTCTTTCATGTGCTATGACTAATGTGTTTTCAAGTGAATTTCAAAACAAGTCATAGCTGTATTGAAAGGGAATTGGAGTCTTCGGCGAAGACAAAAGGCTTCCACTCCACTCCATGACTCATCCTTCGTCGTCGCTCCGAGAAACTCTCCAACTTTGGTATAATCTTCACTCACATTATTGTTTGCCAAAGGGGGAGAAAGTAATTCCAAAAGGGCTCTAATGATTCCGTTTTTGGCGATTTATGCCAAAGGGGGAGAGAGCATGAGCCCAAAGCAAAAGGACCGCACCACCACCAATTTCAAAACTTTTAGTCTTTCAATTTGGTTTTAAAGAAGTATTTTCAAATTGGTATCTTATTTGTGATATAATTTCAAATTGGTATACCCTCTTCAAAATTATCAAAACCCTCTTGAACACTAAGAGGAGGATTTTATTAAGGGGGAGTTTTGTTTAGTCAAAGAGAAAAGCATTTCAAACAGGGGGAGAAAATTTCAAATCTTGAAAATGCCTCTCAAAAATCTTATTCATTTACCCTTGACTATTTGCAAAAGGACTTTGAAAAGAATTTACAAAAGAATTTGCAAAACAAAAACATGTGGTGCAAGCGTGGTCCAAAATGTTAAAAATAAAGAAACAATCCATGCGTATCTTATGAGTATTCACATTGGCTCAATTCTAAGTAACCTTTGCACTTACAATTATGCACTTCTTTATTTGCTTTGGTTTGTGTTGGCATCAATCACCAAAAAGGGGGAGATTGAAAGAGAATTAGGCTTACACCTATTTCCTAATTGATTTTGGTGGTTGAATTGCCCAACACAAATAATTGGACTAACTAGTTTGCTCTAGTCTATAAATTATACAG
This sequence comes from Zea mays, assembly GCF_902167145.1. Taxonomy (NCBI): domain Eukaryota; kingdom Viridiplantae; phylum Streptophyta; class Magnoliopsida; order Poales; family Poaceae; genus Zea; species Zea mays. The sequence continues at coordinate 142,471,103 of NC_050103.1, forward strand.
GTGTCAAAGGTTCACACTAAGCCAATAAAAGGACCATGAAAAGGGTTCAACAAAGAGAGCAAGGGATAACCGAAGTGTGCCCTGGTCTGGCGCACCGGACTATCCGGTGTGCCACCAGACAGTGTCCGGTGCACCAGGGGACTCCAAGCTAAACTCCTCACCTTCGGGAATTCTCAGAGGCGCTTCGTTATAATTCACCGGACTGTCCGGTGCACCACCGGACAGTGTCCGGTGCTCCAAGGGAGAGCGACACTGAACTCGCCAGCTTCGGGAATCCGCTCCGCTATAATTCACCGGACTGTCCGGTGAGTCACCGGACAGTGTTTGGTGCACACTGGACTGCCCGGTGTGACAGCGGAGTAACAACTACTTCGCGCGCAACGGTCGACTGCAACGCATTAAATGCGCGCCTGCGCGCGCAGAGGAGCAGAGCACGCGCGGGTGGCACACCGGGCAGCCTACATGGCCTGTCCGGTGCACCACCGGACAGCCAGGCGGGCCCACAAGACAGAGCTCCAACGTCGGAACCCAACGACCGGGTGACGTGGCTGGCGCACCGGACACTGTCCGGTGGCGCACCGGACTGTCCGGTGCGCCCGTCGACAGTAGCCTCCACCAACGGTCATGTTTGGTGGTTGGGGCTATAAATACCCCAACCACCCCCACATTCAAGTCATCCAAGTTTTCCACCTTCCAACTACTTACAAGAGCTAAGCATTCAATACAAGACACACCAAAGTGATCAAATCCTCTCCCAATTCCACACAAGGCTTTAGTGATTAGTGAGAAAGATTTGTTGTGTTCTTTTGAGCTCTTGCGCTTGGATTGCTTCCTTCTTTCATTCTTTCTTGCGAACAACTCAATTGTAACCAAGGCAAGAGACACCAATTGTGTGGTGGTCCTTGCGAGGAAGTTTGTTCCTGTTTGATTGAGAAGAGAAGCTCACTCGGTCCGAGGGACCGTTTGAGAGAGGGAAAGGGTTGAAAGAGACCCGGTCTTTGTGACCACCTCAACGGGGAGTAGGTTTGCAAGAACCGAACCTCAGTAAAACAAATTATCGTTTCTTGCTCTTTATTCGCTCACGATTTGTTTTGCGCCCTCTCTCTCGGACTCGTTCTTATCTCTAACGCTAATCCGGCTTGTAGTTGTGATTAAGTTTGTAAATTTCAGATTCACCCTATTCACCCCCCTCTAGGCGACTTTCACTAACCCCGTGTGAAGTTCGTGTTCAAAGTTTATAATTTACATGTTTAGCCTATTCACCCCCCTCTATGCGACTTACAGCCAGCACTATGTTCTGCAGCGACGCCTCCTTGTTTGCCCTTTTAGGAAAGGATTATCCCACACTAGCTCTCCTAATTAATTGGCCAATACTAGAGACATATAGTCCTTGTTGGTGCAGTGTTGTCTCGGGTGGTCGTTCCATATTCCAATTAACAAAATGATCTTACCATGTATAATAATAAGGCAACAATAGTAATGAAACATAATCAAAATTCATATATAACTTAAATCCCATAACTAGGTAAAGCAACAGCAAGACTACCCAATAGTTAATTTGTATTCAAGGTGTAGGGTAAACAAAACTAGGTAACCTATTAGGTCTCATCAATTTAGCCTAAGCATGCCATGGTGATTGACAGAATCATGAATATTATTAGGTCAAAAACCTGTGGAGCTTCAGGTTTCTCGGTCACTTGTTCGTCTACTCGCAGCAATATAAACAAACAACATAGGCACATGAATTAACACCCAAACATAAAAATAGACTGCATAACAATATTCTACGTGTCGCAATGAATTCGCAGGTTCGAGAAACATTAAATTCGGAGTTAAAATGAATTAAATATAATTTTACTAAGTTTCCGAATTTATTTTTATATAATTTCCCATTAATCCAGATTTGGGACGGTGGGTACAAATTCTTGAAAGATGAGAGTCTACTTCGCATAAAGCATGACATAATTGTGATGAAATTAAAACTAGGCGGGTGACGTGTTTATTTCTTAAAAATTCAGGGGCTCTTTCGATTATAATGCCGACCGAAGGGGCATCTTCGTATCTCATCTGTCCAGATCAGATTCGACGATCCAGATTAGATCACCACTGTAATGAACCGGTGTCCGATTTCAGCCGTTAGATCAAAGATCCGCGGCCAGCGAGACGTACACGTATTGAATTCTGGATCAACGGTTACTCGCGCGTCTTCAACCTCGCGCCTCATTCTCTCACCTCGTTAGGCTAATACGGAAACGGCCGAGGGCATCGTGGCGCACAACCTTGCCACGACGCCGTGCCGGCATGCATCTGGGCACCAGCCTGACCACGGCCACACCTCTAAAGCAATGGAGAGCGTGAAATCATATATTCACTGGTGTCGAAACCGCGGCGGCGTCGACCCCTGGCTTGCAGCGGCTCGACGATGAACTCCTCGCCGTGAAGAACTCCCCCGCGCTACTGGACTCCTTGCAGGGGCTCGAGCGATGATACAGCCAATAATGACGACGACGGCTCCCTGCAGACCCTCTTCTCTTCACTCTCGGGGCGCCTGACGATGCCTGGGTCTCGCGTGGCTATGGCGACTTGGGGAAAAAAATTCGGTTACACAACTAGAACATTATCTGTTTATACGCTGCTAGGGAATCCTAACAAACTCCCCATGATCTACGGAAGTGGTTACATGTATACATATCCAAATGGGTCAGCCTGATAATGGGCCCGTGACCCGGCACGAGCACAGGTCCAACCCGACTAGAAGCGTGCCCGGACCGGGCCAGCCCGATAGCCGTGTCGGGCTTGGACCGGCCGTTTGGCCCGCGATACAGGCACGGGCCCGCCCTAGTTAAAGGGTAGGCACGGTAACGGTCCGTTTGAGAGACTGATTTTGTAATGGTCAGTCTGTTTTAGCTATAATACTGATGATTCTGTTATTATATGAGAGCATTCTGAATTGTGATACGTGTTTTATATGTGTATCTGAAATTCTTTGTCTAAATATGTATCTAAAGTTATAAATATAATTAATTGAATCTAAAATAAATTTTAATATTACTTTTAAATTCCGAATTTTGGAGTGTTTTTTTGTTTACGGGTCCGGGCCCGACCCGGTACGACCAATGTAAGAATAACCGTGCCGGATCTGGATCGCGTCAGCGAGCCCGCGGGCCAGCCCGGCTCGGCACGATACTGAACCGTGCCGAGCTTAGATTGGTGCCCCTCGTACCGGGCCCAACCGTGCCCGGACCGACCGACCCCGCATGGCCCATTGGACATGTATATTACGGGTTTGTTATGGATATGCATGGATGGTCTCGAGATGTCCGTGGCGGGGATCAGCCAAGGATTGCAAAACCGTCGTAAACCGGCGGTAAACCGCTCGGTTTACCGAAAGCGCCGGTGAGCGGTAACGGTTTACCAGCGGGTTTTTTTTAATTCAGTCCAAATTTAAAAAAATTGAAACATTTTATAAAAAAATTAAAAATATGATAAAAAAACTATATGTTTTACTGAGTAATTTAGTATATAAGATATTAAAATTTAAATCAGTTTTGCCAACAAAAAAATAAAAATGTATGGACCCGTTAACAAAAAATCTAAATATCCCTCTCCTCCGGGTCCTCCCTAGCTCCCCTCACTTTCTCCATTCACTTACCTGAGAGCCCAAAGACCCGTCGCCGCTGCACACGCAAAAACCGCCGCCGCCACGCCTTTTACCGGCGGCCAGGAGCGATTTACCGCCCGCTTCACCGCTGCCCCCCTCCGTCGTCGCAGATCCCCTCGGTGGCGGTTTCCATCACAAAACCGGCGGTAATCTGCCCACGGGGAGAGGTAAATCATGTTTTACCATCGATAAACCAGTTATGGTACCAAGATTTAGCTCTGTTTTAGATATTTAGTGCCTAGATTTAGATTTTTAATGTTTAGGTTTTCTGATTTCGTTCATGTTTGTGTTAATAACTTAATACATAGTTATTGTTAGATTCTGTTCATGGATTTTTAATATTTAGTGCCTAGCTCTGTTTTAGTTAAAGTATATGTAACTCATAATATTATTTACTACTACCGTAAATATGATTTGGTATTGTTATTATAGATGTGATGGCTTATGGTTTATGTATTAGTTATGGTTTAGTTATTGTTTCAAGTTATATGATATTTTTGCCACATCTGTAGGAGACATGTTGGATAAAGATAGAGATAGAGAAAGAGAAAGAGATAGAGTCTGGTTGCACGGAGAGAAGGTTGGTGCAGGTTTCAAATGCAAGTATTATAGAGAAACAAAGAGCGGAGGGGGTGGTACCCGATTGAAGGAGCATCTCGCGCATAGAGAGAAGAATGTCAAAAAATGTCTCTCTGTTCCTCTAGACATAAAGGCATACTTCCAACTTGACATAGATAAGACAAAGGAAAAGAAGAGTTCTAGGTTCAGGCAGCAGCTGAGGACAGATGAGGCAACACGAACCCATTTTGGGGATGATGAGTATGAGGATGAACTTAAAGCGGCTCTGCATCAGTCACGTGTGGAGCACGAATTTAGTCAGAGGGCTGGTGCAAGGTATGACAGGGGTGGATCCTCTTCCTAGCACACTGTTTACATCGCTTGTACGTGAACAAGTAGGCACAGAGGAAGTGCAAGAATGGGCCAATGAAACAATTGGCGACACTCACCTTGGCAAGCAGAAGACAAGACTTGGTCCATCAGATAGGAAAGGAAAAAGGGTCAAAATCACCGATCAAATCGAAGAGGAAGAAGAGGATCAAGACAGTGATGATAACACAACCGACCCTAGTGCTAGTGATGATGACAGCCATGGTGATGCTGGATTATATGGTGCATGAGATTGGAGGTCCAATGGAGGAAGTCGGTTCACCCATTCCACACAAGATTCTTACCATGATGCACCTCATTCACAGCGGGAGACAATAAGTGGTCGGCGTCGTTCGGTTTCATTTCCTGTCCAAGATAGAATCCGTAGCTCAAGTAGCTCCAGTTCTTCTAACTATCCGACTGGACAAGACCCAGTCTATAACCCTTATGCATGGCAACCGGGTCAGCGAACCTATGGACCCCTCCACCATCAGGCGAAGTACAACCATCGATCATGTATGGGTATGGAAACTATGGACCTCCTCCACCACCATATTCAAATTTATCAAATATGTATCCACCAGGAGCACAATATGGGTATGGACAAGTTCCTGCTGTATCGGTATGTTCTTTTGCTTTGTGGATAAGTATTTATTTGTCATTCTTGTTTTCTTGCTAATGTATCTCATATCTTTTGTATAGACCTATCACTATCACTATGACAGATTGGAACAATATCACGACCCTTCCAACATGCTTGAGTACTATTGAAAGTCGCCTAGAGGGGGGTGAATAGGCAAATCTGAAATTTATAAAGTTTAAGCACAACTACAAGCCGAGGTTAGCGTTAGAAATATATTCGAGTCCGAAAGAGAGGGCGAAAAACAAATCACAAGCAAATAAGGCAGATGACATGGTGATTTGTTTTACCGAGGTTCGGTTCTTGCAAACCTACTCCCCGTTGAGGTGGTCACAAAGACCGGGTCTCTTTCAACCCTTTCCCTCTCTCAAACAGTCACCTAGACCGAGTGAGCTTCTCTTCTCAATCAATTGGGACACTTAGTCCCCACAAGGACCACCACACAATTGGTGTCTCTTGCTTTGATTACAAAGATCTTAGGAACAAGAAATGGGGAAGAAGAAAAGCGATCCAAGCGCAAGAGCTCAAAAGAACACGGCAAAACTCTCCCTTCTAGTCACTATTGCTTTGAGTGGAATTGGGACTTGGAGAGATTTTGATTCACTCTATTTGTGTCTTGTATTGAATGCACTAGCTCTTGTATTGAATGTGTTGGCTGAAAACTTGGATGCCTTGAAGTGTTGGTGGTTGGGGGTATTTATAGCCCCAACCACCAAAGTGGCCGTTGGGGAAGGCTGCTGTCGAAGGGTGCACCGGACAGTCCGGTGCGCCAGCCACGTCACCCAACCGTTAGAGTTCGACCGTTGGAGCTCTGATAAGTGGGGCCACCGGACAGTCACTGTTCACTGTCCGGTGCGCCATCTGCGCCTGCTCTGACTTCTGCGCGCGCAGTCCACGCACTGTAGCTCACTGTTCACCTTTTGCAGACGACCGTTAGCGTTGTAGCCGTTACTCCGCTTGGCACACCGGACAGTCCGGTGCTACACCGGACAGTCCGGTGAATTATAGCGGAGAGGCAATCCCAGAAACCCGAAGGTGGCAAGTTCGGAGTTGATCTCCCTGGTGCACCGGACACTGTCCGGTGCGCAAGACCAGGGCGGCCTTCGATTGTCTTTTGCTCTTTTTATTTGAACCCTTTCTTATAACTTTGTATTGGTTTGTTGTGAATCTTTGGCACCTATGGAACATATATTCTAGAGCAAACTAGTTAGTCCAATAATTTGTGTTGGGCAATTCAACCACCAAAATCAATTAGGAAAAGGTTTTAGCCTATTTCCCTTTCAATCTCCCCCTTTTGGGTGATTGATGCCAACACAAACCAAAGCAAATATATAAGTGCAGAATTGAACTAGTTTGCATAAGGTAAGTGCAAAGGTTACTTGGAATTAAACCAATTTATACATTCATCGGATATGCATGGATTGCTTTATTTCTTTTAACATTTTGGACCACGCTTGTACCACTTGTTTTGTTTTTTGCAAACTCTTTTGGAAATTCTTTTCAAAGTCTTTTTGCAAATAGTCAAAGGTAAATGAATAAGATTTCGAGAAGCATTTTCAAGATTTGAAATTTTCTCCCCCTGTTTCAAATACTTTTCCTTTGACTTAAACAAAACTCCCCCTCAATGAAATTCTCCTCTTAGTGTTCAAGAGGGTTTTAGATATTAATTTTAAAAGAGGTCATACCAATTTGAAATTATATAAAAAATAAGATACCAGTTGAAAAACTTCTTTAATACAAATTGAAAAGACTACATTTTTTGAAATTGGTGGTGGTGCGGGTCCTTTTGCTTTGGTGGTGCGGGTCCTTTTGCTTTGGGCTAATACTTTCTCCCCCTTTGACATGAATTGCCAAAAACGGATACTTTGTGAGTGAAATATAATCCCTTGTACTTTCTCTCCCCCTTTGGCAAACAATATGTGAGTGAAGATTATACCAAATTGGAGAGCGGTGCGGAGTGATGGCGAAGGATAGATAATTCGATGGAGTGGAGTGGAAGCCTTGTCTTCGCCGAGGACTCCATTTCCCTTTCAATCTATGACTTAGAATGAAATACACTTGAAAAACACATTAGTCATAGCAAGTGAAAGAGATATGATCAAAGGAATATAAATGAGCTATGTGTGCAAAATATCAGTCAAAATTCCTAGAATCAAGAATGTTTACCTCATGCCTAAGTTTGGTAAAAGTTTTCTCATCTAATGGCTTGGAAAAGATATCGGCTAATTGTTCTTTGGTGCTAACATATGCAATCTCGATATCCCCCCTTTTTGGTGATCCCTCAAAAAGTGATACCGAATGGCTATGTGCTTAGTGCGGTTGTGCTCAACGGGATTATCCGCCATGTGGATTGCACTCTCATTATCACATAGGAGAGGGACTTTGGTTAATTTGTAACCATAGTCCCTAAGGGTTTGCCTCATCCAAAGCAATTGCGCGCAACAATGGCCTGCGGCAATGTACTCTGCTTCGGTGATAGAAAGAGCTACGGAATTTTGTTTCTTTGAAGCTCAAGACACCAGGGATCTTCCCAAGAACTGACAAGTCCCTGATGTGCTCTTTCTATCAATTTTACACCCTACCCAATCAGCATATGAATATCCAATTAAATCAAAAGTGGATCCCTTGGGGTACCAAAGGCAAACTTAGGAGTATGAACTAAATATCTCAAGATTCGTTTCATGGCCCTAAGGTGAACTTCCTTAGGATCGGCTTGAAATCTTGCACACATGCATACGGAAAGCATAATATCCGGTCGAGATGCACATAAATAGAGTAAAGATCCTATCATTGAATAGTATACCTTTTGATCTACGGATTTACCTCCCGTGTCGAGGTCGAGATGCCCATTTGTCGGTACCCTAAATCAGGGGTACCCTCTTCTACAGCATGAAGACGCCGCACCCATGCGACGTCTCTAGGCCACGCGGAGGACAGTGCCTGACCCCACCGCATGGGCAGGCCAAAGGGTGCCACGTGACAAGAAAAGACAACACATCCCAGTATGTATCGTGGGGTCTGGACCTCCACAGAAGGACACCGAACCCCTATACGTATACGACCGGAGCCTCTGAGTAAGGTCCGAACCTCAGCAAGGTCCTGGAACGGGGAGGACTCTGGCGTGAGTAGGGGTCCGGTGCTGACACGTGTCCAGGCCTTGCCCTTCACTTCCTGCTCAGGCGGAGACCCGCTGCTTGTGGCCCATGACATAAGCCATCGGGCCGAGCCTGACATAAAGCCGTGCAACCCCTGCATTTATTGAGGAGAGGACGCGCCGCCTGCCACTGCGCTGACGGGCGACGTGCCCTCTCAGCATTTAATGTGTCCCGTCCCATCCGCAGGCAGGCGGCGTCAAGGTCATCCAGCAGGCGGCGCGCCTGCTGGGTCTGCCGGCGAACAGTGCGCTCGTGCCAAGCAGCGCTCTGTGTTATCCCTTCTACAAGAAGCTTCCCCTGCACGCAGAAGATACACAGATCTCGGACGACAGGACACAAGGGGATTGCCCCGGCAGCAAATATTTATAGTCCCAAGTATTATATTCTCTATGTCCCTGGGCCCACATGTCGGGGCCCAGTGCCTTTATGCATGCCCCCTTCAACTATAAAAGGGGAGGCATGCGACGTTACAAGACAGATCCAATCTCAGGCTCAGACTCACAATACATTACACAGTAGAGTAGGGTGTTACGCCCCGGCGGCCCGAACCACTCTAAACCCTCGTGTGCTCTCGTGTGTTCATCCACCAACCTCGTAACAAGCAAGACGCTTAGGCCCCTCCTCATTTTAGGAATCAGGGCGGGTGCAATACGCCACCCGGTCGGAGAGATTTACCCTCCGACACCATTGGTTCCTATGGGTGTCTTGATGGGTTTGGCATCCTTCATCCCAAACTTGGTGAGTATGTCTTGAGTGTACTTTGTTTGGCTGATGAAGGTGCCCTCTTGGAGTTGCTTCACTTGAAATCCTAAGAAATACTTCAACTCCCCCATCATAGACATCTCGACATTTTGAATCATGATCCTACTAAACTCTTCACAAGTAGATTTGTTAGTAGACCCAAATATAATATCATCAACATAAATTTGGCACACAAACAAATCATTTGCAATTGTTTTAGTAAAGAGAGTAGGATCAGCTTTTCCGACTTTGAAACCATTAGCGATAAGAAAAACTCTTAGGCATTCATACCATGCTCTTGGGGCTTGCTTGAGCCCATAAAGCGCCTTAGAGAGTTTATAAACATGGTTAGGGTACTCACTATCTTCAAAGCCGGGAGGTTGCTCAATATAGACTTCTTCCTTGATTGGTCCATTGAGTAAGACACTTTTCACGTCCATTTGGTAAAGCTTAAAGCCATGGTAAGTAGCATAGGCAAGTAATATACGAATTGACTCAAGCCTAGCTACGGGTGCATAGGTTTCACTGAAATCCAAACCTTCGACTTGTGAATATCCCTTGGCTACAAGTCGGACTTTGTTCCTTGTCACCACACCATGCTCATCTTGCTTGTTGCGGAAGACCCACTTGGTTCCTACAACATTTTGATTAGGACGTGGAACAAGATGTCATACCTCATTCCTCGTGAAGTTGTTGAGTTCCTCTTGCATTGTCAACACCCAATCTGAATCTCTTAATGCGTCTTCCACCCTGTATGGCTCAATAGAAGACACAAATGAGTAATGTTCACAAAAATGAGCAACACGAGATCGAGTGGTTACCCCCTAATGAATATCACCGAGGATGGAGTTCACGGGGTGATCTCGTTGTATCGATTGGTGGACTCTTGGGTGTGGTGGTCTTGGACCCTCATCATCTTCCTTGTCTTGATCATTGGCATCTTCCCCTTGATCATTGTCCTCCTCTTGAGGTGGCTCTTCTTGATCTTCATTTTCATCATCTTGAGCTTGACCCTCATCTTGGGTTGGTGGAGATGCTTGATTTGAAGATGATGGTTGATCTTGTGCTTGTGGAGGCTCTTCGGATTCCTTAGGACACACATCTCCAATAGATATGTTCCTTAATGCGACGCACAGAGCCTCTTCATCATCTAGCTCATCAAGATCAACTTGCTCTACTTGAGAGCCGTTAGTCTCATCAAACACAATGTCACAAGAAACTTCAACTAGTCTAGTGGACTTTTTAAAGACTCTATATGCCCTTGTGTTTGAATCATAACCAAGTAAAAAGCCTTCTACAGCCTTAGGAGCAAATTTAGATTTTCTACCTCTTTTAACAAGAATAAAACATTTGCTACCAAAGACTCTAAAATATGAAACATTGGGCTTTTTACCGGTTAGGAGTTCATATGATGTCTTCTTGAGGATTCGGTGAAGGTAGAGACGGTTGATGGCGTAGCAAGCGATGTTGATTGCTTCCACCCAAAACCGGTCCGAAGTCTTGTACTTATCAAGCATGGTCCTCTCCATGTCAAGTAGAGTTCTATTCTTCCTCTCCACTACACCATTTTGTTGAGGTATATAGGGAGAAGAGAACTCATGCTTGATGCCCTTGCCCTCAAGAAAGCCTTCAATTTGAGAGTTCTTGAACTTCGCCCCATTGTAGCTTCTAATCTTTTTTATCCTTAATCCGAACTCATTTTGAGCCCGTCTCAAGAATCCTTTTAAGGTCTCTTGGGTTTGAGATTTTTCCTGCAAAAGAACCCTAAGTGAAGCGAGAATAATCATCCACAATAACTAGACAGTATTTACTCCCGCCGATGCTTATGTAAGCTATCGGGCCGAACAGGTCCATGCGGAGTAGCTCAAGCGGCCTGTCAGTCGTCATGGTGTTCTTGTGTGGATGATGAACACCAACTTGCTTCCCTGCTTGACATGCGCTACAAATCCTGTCTTTCTCAAAATGAACATTTGTTAGTCCCAAAATGTGCTCTCCCTTTAGAAGCTTATGAAGATTCTTCATCCCAACGTGGGCTAGTCGGCGATGCCAGAGCCAACCCATGTTAGTCTTAGCAATTAAGCAAGTGTTGAGTTCAGCTCTATTAAAATCAACTAAGTATAGCTGACCCTCTAACACTCCCTTAAATGCTACTGAATCATCACTTCTTCTAAAGACAGTAACACATATATCCGTAAAAAGACAATTGTAGCCCATTTTGCATAATTGAGAAACTAAAAGCAAGTTATAGTCTAAAGAATCTACAAGAAAAACATTGGGAATAGAATGGTCAGGAGATATAGCAATTTTACCAAGTCCTTTGACCAAACCCTGATTTCCATCCCCGAATGTTATAGCTCGTTGGGGATCATGGTTTTTCTCATAGGAGGAGAACATCCTTTTCTCCCCAGTCATGTGGTTTGTGCACCCGCTATCAATGATCGAACTTGAGCCCCCAGATGCATAAACCTACAAAACAAATTTAGGCCTTGTTCTTAGGTACCCAAATGGTCTTGGGTCCTTTGACATTAGAAACAAGCACCTTGGGTACCCAAACACAAGTCTTTGACCCCTTGTGTTTGCCCCCAACATATTTGGCAACTACTTTGCCTGATTTGTTAGTTAAAACATATGATGCATCAAAAGTCTTAAATGAAATAATAGGCTCATTTGATGCAATAGGAGTTTTCTTCTTAGGCAATTTAACATGAGTGGATTGCCTAGAAATAGATGCCTCACTCTTATATATAAAAGCATGATGAGAGCCAGAGTGAGACTTCATAGAGTGAATTCTCCTAATCTTGTGCTCGGGATAACCAGTAGGATATAAAATGTAACCCTCGTTATCCTGAGCCATGGGAGATTTGCCCTTAACAAAGTTAAACAGTTTCTTAGGGGCATTAAGCTTGATATTGCCTCTCTATTGGAGGCCAATGCCATCCTTAATGCTAGGGCGTCTCCCACTATAAAGCATACTACGAGCAAATTCAAAATTTTCATTCTCTAATTCATGCTCGACAATTTTAGCATCTAATTTTGCTATATGATCATTTTGTTGTTAATCATAGCAATGTGATCATTGATAGAATCAACATTAACATCTCTACATCTAGTGCAAATAGAGACATGACTAACAGTAGATGTAGAGGGTTTGCAAGCATTTAATTCATCAATCTTAGCACGTAAAATAACATTCTCATCTCTAAGATTGGAAATAGAAATATTGCAAGCATTTAAATCTTTAGCCTTAGCAATTAATTTTTCATTCTCAATTTTAAGGCTAGAGAGTGATGCATTCAACTTGTCAATCTTAGTAATCAAACTAGCATTATCATTTATAAGACTAACAATTGAATCATCACAAACATCCAATTTCTCAACCTTAGCAATCAATTTAGCATTTCACATCTAAGGTTGGAGATAGTGTCATGGCAAGTGCTTAGCTCACTAGTTAATTTTTCACATTTTTCTACTTCCTGAGCATAAGCATTTTTAACCTTAACATGCTTTTTGTTTTCCTTAATAAGGAAGTCCTCTTGGCTATCCAAGAGTTCATCCTTCTCATAAATAGCACCTATTAATTCATTTAATTTTTCCTTTTGTTGCATGTTTAGGTTGGCAAAAAGGGCAAGCAAATTATCTTCATCATCACTAGAGTTTTCCTCGTCACTAGATGTTGCATATTTAGTGGAGGCACTAGATTTTACCTTCTTTTGTCGTCTTTTGCCATGAGGCACTTGTGGTCGACGTTGGGAAAGAGGAGACCCTTGTTGATGGCGATGTTTGCGGCATCCTCGTCGGAGGAGGAGTCGGTGGAGCTCTCGTCGGAGTCCTACTCCCGGCAAACATGGGCATCACCGCCCTTCTTCTTGTAGTACCTCTTCTTCTCCTTCTTCTTCCCTCTCTTGTCGTCGCCCCTGTCACTAGGAATAGGACATTTTGCTATAAAGTGACCGGTCTTACCACACTTGTAGCAAACCTTCTTGGAACGGGGCTTGTAGTATTTCCCCTTCCTTTGCTTGAGGATTTGGCGAAAGCTTTTGATGATTAAAGCCATCTCCTCATTGTCGAGCTTGGAAGCGTCGATGGGAAGCCTATTTGACGTAGACTCTTCTTTCTTCTCTTCTGTCGCTTTGAATGCGACGGTTTGCACCTCGGGTGTGGAGGTGGCGCCTCGCTCGATGATTTGTTTAGAGCCTTTGATCATTAGCTCAAAGCTCACAAACTTTCCTATCACTTCCTCGGGAGACATTAGTTTATATCTAGGATCACCACGAATTAATTGAACTTGAGTAGGATTAAGAAATACAAGTGATCTTAGAATAACCTTGACCATTTCATGGTCATCCCATTTGGTGCTCCCGAGGTTGCGCACTTGGTTCACCAAGGTTTTGAGCCGGTTGTACATGGCTTGTGGCTCCTCTCCTTGGTTGAGCATAAATCGACCGAGCTCCCCCTCGATCGTTTCCCGCTTGGTGATCTTGGTCACCTCATCTCCTTCGTGCGCGGTCTTGAGCACGTCCCAAATCTCTTTGGCACTCTTCAACCCTTGCACCTTATTATACTCCTCTCGACTTAGAGAGGCGAGGAGTATAGTAGTGGCTTGGGAGTTGAAGTGCCGGATTTGGGCTACCTCGTCCGAGTCATAGCCTTCATTCCCCACGGATGGTTCCTGTGCACCAAACTCAACAATGTCCCAAATGCTAGCGTGGAGTGAGGTTAGATGGTGCCTCATTTTATCACTCCACATACAATAGTCTTCACCGTAAAAAACCGGTGGTTTGCCTAGTGGGACGGAAAGTAAAGGAGTGCGTTTGGAAATGCGAGGATAGTGTAAGGGGATCTTACTAAACTTCTTGCGCTCATGGCGCTTAGAAGTGACGGACGGCGTGTTGGAGCCGGAGGTGGAAGGCGACAAAGAATCGGTCTCGTAGTAGACCACCTTCTTCATTTTCTTCTTCTTGTTGCCACTCCGGTGCGACTTGACGCATAGAGGTGATTCCTCCCTCTTCTTGTTGCTGGACTCTCCCGATGGAGCTTTCCCGTGGCTTGTGGCGGGCTTCTCGCCGGTCACCATCTCCTTCTTGGCGTGAGCTCCCGACATAACTTCGAGCAGTTATGCTCTAGTGAAGTACCGGGCTTCGATACCAATTGAAAGTCGCATAGAGGGGGTGAATAGGCAAATCTGAAATTTATAAAGTTTAAGCACAACTACAAGCCGAGGTTAGCGTTAGAAATATAATCGAGTCCAAAAGAGAGGGCGAAAAACAAATCACAAGCAAATAAGGCGGATGACACGCTAATTTGTTTTACCGAGGTTCTGTTCTTGCAAACCTACTCCCCGTTGAGGTGGTCACAAAGACCGGGTCTCTTTCAACCCTTTCCCTCTCTCAAACGGTCACCTAGACCGAGTGAGCTTCTCTTCTCAATCAATTGGGACACTTAGTCCCCACAAGGATCACCACACAATTGGTGTCTCTTGCTTTGATTACAAAGATCTTAGGAACAAGAAATGGGGAATAAGAAAAGCGATCCAAGCGCAAGAGCTCAAAAGAACACGACAAAACTCTCTCTTCTAGTCACTATTGCTTTGAGTGGAATTGGGACTTGGAGAGATTTTGATTCACTCTATTTGTGTCTTGTATTGAATGCACTAGCTTTTGTATTGAATGTGTTGGCTGAAAACTTGGATGCCTTGAAGTGTTGGTGGTTAGGGGTATTTATAGCCCCAACCACCAAAGTGGTCGTTAGGGAAGGCTACTGTCGAAGGGCGCACCGGACAGTCCGGTGCGCCAGCCACGTCACCCAACCGTTAGGGTTCGACCGTTGGAGCTCTGACAAGTGGGGCCACCGGACAGTCCGGTGGTGCACTGGACAGTAACTGTTCACTGTCCGGTGCGCCATCTGCGTCTGCTCTGACTTCTGGGCGCAGAGTCCGCGCACTGTAGCTCACTGTTCACCTTTTGCAGACGACCGTTGGCGCTGTAGCCGTTACTCCGCTTGGCACACCGGACAGTCCGGTGCTACACCGGACAGTCCGGTGAATTATAGCGGAGAGGCAATCCCAGAAATCCGAAGGTGGCAAGTTCGGAGTTGATCTCCCTGGTGCACCGGATACTATCCCGTGGCACACCGGACAGTCCGGTGCGCCAGACCAAGACAGCCTTCGGTTGTCTTTTGCTCTTTTTATTTGAACCCTTTCTTATAACTTTGTATTGGTTTATTGTGAACCTTTGGCACCTGTGGAACATATATTCTAGAGCAAACTAATTAGTCCAATAATTTGTGTTGGGCAATTTAACCACCAAAATCAATTAGGAAAAGGTTTTAGCCTATTTCTTTTTCAACTATCACTATGACTCGAGCTGAACATGTGAGTATTGTGAAATAAGTCGACTTATGTGTCGTTGCCTCGTTGGAGAAGTGTAAAAGAACTTGTATTTGAGTATTGCGAAGTTCGCTGATTGTTTATTGCATGAGAGCTGGAGTTTGTGGTTACATATGTATGTTGTATGTTATTTTGGTGAACACATGTCATGTGGATCAAGTAATATTTACTGTACAATGTGAATTGAGCAAACTACAAATAAATCCTGCCAAAATTTTCAATTTTTTCTGCAAAAAACAGTAAAAACCAGTTTGTTTCACGTTAATCGACGGTTTATACCGGTTATTTGTCCGTTGGTTTTTCGTCGGTAAACCGGTTTGAATTCAAACTGATTTTGTTTGGTCAAATCGGTCGGTTTTTACCGGTTTACCGCCGGTAAACCGTTACCGGTGGGGGATGGTTTTTACATCTCAAACGGTTTTGTAAACCGTGGGATCGGCTGATAAGAGACCCACCCGTCAGCGCTAGTACATGCACGTGTTTACGTGGTGGCGCAACCACCGCAACCACCGCACGAGGACCCACCTGTCAACGAGCGAGACTGCGCCCGAGATGATGTCCTCCTCACCTCACCCTGACATAGGTGCACAACAATTATATTAAGGGAGTGTTTAGTTCTAGGGACTAATTTTTAGTTCCTATATTTTATTTTATTTTAGTTCTAAGATTGCTAAATATAGAAACTAAAACTATTTTAGTTTCTATATTTGACAATTTATAGACTAAATTGAATAAAATGAAGGAACTAAACATTAGTCTCTAAAAACCAAACACCCTTTAAAAGAACACAGAAAACAAAAAATGGAGGCGGTGTGGGCCGCGCCAGCATCAGTGGCGGACCTAGGTTTTTTATATAGGGTGTGCCGTACGAAAAAAAATACAATTCTATATAATATATACATAATTTCATAGTAAAATCATTTTTCACCATCTAGCATACCAACCAGTAGGCAGCAGCTCCAACAGGAATTATAAGCTACAATTTTAATAGCAGCTAATAGGTGAATTTGCTTCCTTATATCAGTCCGTGTGCTCTCAAACGTGGTACACTATACCTGCTCGGTAAGCACACGATATGTTTCTCTCTTGGACTTCAAAAGAATCAACATAGCAAGTGGCGCACGCCATGATAGCTGTCAGGCATGCTGCAGCAGGGCAGCATTGGGCGGGCGCGCAGCAGCTGGTCAGCGCTGGGGCTAGGCGCGCGCGCGGCGTCCTGGCGGCGCTAGGTCTGGGCACAACGTCCTGACGGACGGCGGCTAGAGATGAGAATGCTGGTCGTGCTCGGGCTCGTTAGTGTGAAGGCTGAAGCGGGTATTGGTGGGCCGACTCCGGCTTAGGGTGTGCCGCGGCCCACCTGGACCCCTCTGTGGGTCCGCCCCTGGCCAGCATGGGTGCCGCAAGGTTGGACCGGCGGTGAAGTTTTTTTTGTTTTCTTTTTATTCTAGTAGAGATCTGATCTCAAATTCTAATATAAAGTGAACCCTAATTTTCAAATCAAATGCTACACAACAAGAATCCAGCTTGAGATGCATAAACTTGTTTTGTTTATTATTTGGTAATTATGTTGATCACTTAAGCATGGGGATTTATATGGTGAATAAATAAGAGAACACATACATCAGCTATATTTAATATCTCTATTCATCTAGAATTTTAGGTATTACAACTATAGTATTTTTTGCTCAGCTTTGTTCTTCTGATTTATAGCATTGGAAGGATAAAACTGACAAAAAAAAAACGAACAACAGCAAAACTAAGGACACCACTTAAAAAACCGTATTTTAAACTGTGTATTATCACGAGTAGGATTAAAAAAACTCCCAAACAGGACCTGTTGAACTGTCCTTGCTTCTAAACGGAGTGAGTAGCGATAGTGACGCAGTCGTCTTGCCGCCGCCGTCCCAAACGTCCGCGCGGTCGTCCTCGATCTTCCCGTACCATCCCGACGCGATGGCCGCCGGCGCGAAGCCCGATACCGCCGCGCCCCCGCAAGCGCCTTCGGCGGCGAAGGGGGTCTTCATGCGCCGCATCTTCCCCTTCCTCCTCGCGACGAACGTCTTCATCGGAGGTGAGAGGAAAATAAGTCCCCCTCGACCGATTTCTCCCCTCTACACCCTGTCTTCGACCTCTTATGCCAGTTCTTGCGCTTGCTGCAGTTACATTTGATGGGATTTGGTGCTGTTGGACCAGATCCCTAATGTTCCTCGGCTTCACTTTGTAGATTATGGACCACGAATATTGCGCAGCTGACACTAAGTGCATAGACGCTAGATGTTGTCACAATCACAAATGATTTGCGCTTGTGGTAGTTTTACCCAATGATTGTGCGATTAGATCACATCAGGTTGGTCCTGGTGCTTCTTGCAAAGATATTTCATTTGTCTTGTATAAGTGCTGGGGTTGGTGGCTGGAACTTTGTTCCGTTATCTAAAAAATGCTGGGGTTGGAATTGGATGGCCTGGCATGTCGTGGTTAATTTGTGGATGGTAGAAAACGGAAATAGATTGGTTTATTTATCTTGTGCCATCGACGTCAAACGGAAATAGATATGTTTAGCGCGTAAGATATTTTTTTTCGAAAGGACGGCAAGAGGATTGCCGAATATATTAATAGAAGGAGAAAAAACCAAATACAGGGACTACTGGCCAGCAAGGTACCAACTACAGCCAATTCAAGAAAAAAGAAGAGAGCGAAAAGAAGAGAAAAAAAAAGAAGAAAGAACCACCGCTAGAGAACTCTCTGATCAAAAGAAAGAGAAAGCCGCACTGTATTGTAAGACATCCTCCTTGATTTGATGGGCGACGACAAGTTGATCATTCCCGGAATTTTAAAAAATTCGCCTATTTCTTTCTTTCCAAATATTCCACCAAAAATAGACTACTAGCCCGTCAAATAACCTTCGTCTTGGCTTATCAATTCTGAGTCTACATCTTCTCCACCAAGTATGCAACTGGCCATCATAGTTTAGGTTTGCTAAAGAGTTGAGATTGGTCCAATGTAACAAAGTCCGCCAAATGCTTTTTGAGTAACTACAATCTTTGCACAGGTGACTCGGGGTTTCCGGATCTATGTGACAAAGAGGACAAATAGGGTTGTGATCCCATCCCCTCTTCTGCAAATTGTTAGCTGTGAGGATCTTTTCATGTAGGAGCGTCCACGCGAAAAAACGGCATTTAGGCTCCGCTTTTGCCTTCCATATTGCTTCAATTTTGATTCTAGACATGCTTCCATTGAACTGAGCTTGGTAGGCGCTACGGGTAGAGTATTCGCCATTGGCAGTCCAGCGCCATAATATTTGATCTTCATTTTCAACGTCCCTTACAACGTCACTGATGGCTTCCCACAGTGCCATCAATTCTTGAATTTCAGTACCTTCCTGAATCGGCCAGATATTGGATATCCATCTATTATCCTCTAGTCCCCTATTGACCGTGATAT
This sequence comes from Zea mays, assembly GCF_902167145.1. NCBI lineage: Eukaryota > Viridiplantae > Streptophyta > Magnoliopsida > Poales > Poaceae > Zea > Zea mays. The sequence goes on from NC_050103.1 coordinate 142,490,053, forward strand.
TCTTATGTCTCGTTTTTCTGAAAAGAGATGGTGCAATGTGACGAGGTGCCATCCCAGAGATCCAACTGGATTTCCAAAACAATGCCTTATTGCCATTGCCCACTGTGACCACCGTAGAGGCGTGAAATAAGTCCTGATCAGTTTTATCACAGGGAATGTCCAGACCCACCCAGGCTCTGTCCTCATTTTTCCAGCTGTACCACATCCAACGCAGACGTAGTGCCCGTGCGAAGCGTTCCAAATCTAAGATCCCGAGGCCTCCCAAAGACTTGGGTCTAGCTGTGACTTGCCAATTGATTAGACAATGACCACCACTCGAATTCTCTGGACCATCACCCTTCCAAAGAAAACTGCGCCGGATACGATCAATCCTCTGAATGACCCATTTTTGAGGTGGGAACACTGTTAAGTGGTAGATAGGTTGAGATGATAGCACCGTCTTAACTAGTGTTTCTCTTAGGGATGAAAACGGGTAGGGTACCCGAAACGGGTACCGGATACGGGTACTGATTCGGGACCATTTTTCGGATACGGATACGGGTATTTTTATATTCGGGACGGATACGGGTAATACCCGGATAGTATAGCTTCGGATTCGGGTCGGATACGGAACGAGTACTACCCGGTAAATACCCGGATAGTCGGGTCGGATACGGGTACCCGGAATTCGGGTACCCGTTTTTTCTTTTTCTGCATAATAATATAGTTATAAAATCATAACTTTTACATATGAAATCGGATTAAGATAAAGTTTATATGAAAATTGTAGAGCTCGAAGAGATCTATAACTTTGTAGTACAACACATTTTTGTTTAAACATATCTTTAGGCCAAAATTATTAAAATAATGTCTAGATTTATATCAAAATAATGGACTTTATCATTTTCATGTGGGGACTTAAGATTATCTCCATGTGGGAACTTAGGATTATCTTTTTATAAACTTTTTATTAATATTGGTAACTTATTTGCAATTTCCGGTCGACGCTACAATATTTTTATGAATTTAATTGTATTTTGATGATTTTCTACAACAAGAAATTAATACTACACCAAATAGCCTAAAAAATTCATGAATTTTTACGGGGACACAACATATATCCACATATAGTTCTCAAAAACATTTGAACTATAAAATCCACAAGATGTTGGTGTTTCTTCCATTCCACTCTAACTTATTGCGTGAGTTACACGTGAAATCATTTTATGTATCAAAGTTTCAACATAATTAATATTTCACTTATCATTTTCATGTGGCGACTTGAGGTTTTATTTGAATAGAATGTTTATTTGCTTTGGTAAGCTTTTTCAATTTTGGGTCAAAACTAGCGTATTTATGAATTTTAATTATATTTTGATGGTTTTATGTAGAAAGAAATTAATAATGTACAAATAGCCTCAGAAATCTATAAAATTATACGAAGGTACAATATATGGCCACATATAGTCATAAAAAATAATGGGACCATAAAATTCACATGATGTCAATGTTTCTTCTATTTTATTTCCACTTATTGCGTGAGTTGCACGTGAAATCACTCTAAGTATCCAAGTTTCAACATAATCAATACTTCACTTTACCATTTTTATATGGAACTTGAGATTATCTTATATTAAATGTTTATTAATACTAATTTACTTGCAATTTCGTGGTCGAACAAGAATATTTTATGATAACCAATTAATGCATTATCCGATAAGTATCCGATATCCAATCAAATAATATCCGTATCCGTTACTTATCCACCCGGATAAATATCCGGTCCCTGTATCCGTATCCGTCCCGTTTCCAACTATCCGTATCCGGTCCCGAATCCGTTTTAAATATAGTAGGGTAGGATACAGGATGAGCTACTATCCGTCCGTATCCGCCCGTTTTCACCCCTAGTTTCTCTACCAGCTTTTGATAGGAGCTTGCCCTTCCAACCTGCTAGTCTAGCACCAATCTTATCAATTAGAGGCTGCACCTCAATCCGTCGAAGTTTCCTAGAGTGTAAAGGAAGACCCAAGTATTTTCCAGGGAAGGTCGAGATCCTCCCGGGAAAAAGATGAATGAGTGAGCTGACCGTATCTGATGGACAACGAATTGGAAAGATTTCCGTTTTTGCTAGGTTAAACTTGAGGCCTGAGCAATTAGTGAAAATTGTCAAGAGTTGTCGTAAATTTTAGCGCGTAAGATATGGATGATTTCATTTGTTGAAATCTGCATGTCTTGTGTTGAGCCGGGAGTAAAATATAGATATGTAAGAGTTTTACTTGCATTCTGGAGATTATACAAAGTGTGCATGTACTGCTGTACCACATCTTTAAATTAACTGCAACACCTAGTATAAATTTCTGTACGTTATAAATGGAAAAACAGAAGGGCAGGTACAAGAGTCCCAACATTGATTGTTAAGTGAAGTTCATCATTGATGTACTTAATACTCATGACTTGGAATTTGGTGGTACTGGTGCCAATATTAGCACATGCTATGGGTTGAAATGAACCAATAGATCTCAATCTCAGGCATTTAGAATTTAGATGTGATGCTTACACGGTGGTTGGAAGTTTCTGAAGAATATGGTCCCCCGAGAGGTGGTCTATACTCTCTGTTTAGTAGGAAAATGGTAGAGGACACTAAGTGAAATGCACAGTGGGAAACTCTAGACTCTAGAGGATCTCAGGCAGTTATATCTGCCATATAGGGAAGTTAAACAATTGCTTCTAATTGCACCATTATGTATAAACCATATATGCAAGTGACATTCTTCAAAGGAGTTCAAAGGACATGATATCATGTATTCACAACTATGTTTATGGCTGGGCACCTGTGTATGCCAGGATGCTAACTACAACTTGATTTGCTTGTAATATGGGTTAAGAAGAACAGGATGGATATCCATAGAGTTCACATGAGGCAAGGATGTATTGTGATTTCTATCTAGTTGGTTATTATCTTCTTGAAAGAAGGAAATTACTTGTAAGGGACACGTCCTTGTCTGGCAGACGTGTAAGTGCACACAGCATAAAACCATTGACATCAGCTTTCAAGTTGAACATAATAACTGGTCGGTACTTGATGATAACGATGCCCTGGTTGCTTTTGTTCCTGCACAAACTCAAGGTAGTACTGATTAAGTCATTGAGTCATGCCAAACAGCTCAATCTAAGCTAATATATATGATCTGTTAATGGGCATGCCTGCCACACTATCATTACTCATTAAAGTTAATACATATAGGAATTTCTGCCACACTACCATTTACTTGCATTGCTAATTAAACAACAATTCAAGCCTTTGAGCTTCTGAAAGGTACTGCAAAAGGCATTTTGCACTTGTCTAGCACTCTTGTTTTGTGTTTGTGTCCGGTCACATGCTGCAGCAAGTTGACATGCTTCTGTCATGCAGTTTATGTATTTGCCAAGACCTACAAAAGAGACCAGGAAAAGAAAAATGCTCAGACTACTGCCGCTGCAGCATTGTCATCCCCAGCAAGTACATCTGCCAAGGCTCCAGATCCTGCTCCTGCACCTGCGCCCGAATCGGTTCTCCCACCTCTATCCGAAGATGAGCAGTGGAATCTGTACAAATGGATTCTGGAAGAGGAGCGGAAGATCAAACCACGCAACGCCACTGAGAAGAAGAAGATCGACGAGGAGAAAGCTCTTCTCAAGGAGATAATTCGGGACAAATCTCTCCCTCGTTTGTGATGGTTACATCGGCTGTCCTTCTGATCTTGATTTTTTTTCTTCTCTCTCCACCTGCAGTCCATTGAGGACAACATCTGAAACTATGTGCCCTGTTAGTTAGCAAAACCGTTAGCATTTCTTTGCACTATCACATCTCTTCATTTGACAATAAGAAGGTCGAGTTGTTTTGCTCTGATGAGAACTTATTGTGTTCGGGGATGCTTGGGAGATGTTTTGGAAGAAGCTTATTGCCTTGTGAAACGTTCTAATTGACCTGCTGATAATGGGCCCAGCTAGCTATGCTCTGCTATTCTTATGTAAGATGTGAATTGAGCTATTCAACTGCTAGTGTTTTTACATATTCCTTGCCCCTTTTCATATGGATCATCCAGACCCTGCCAATGCTCCTCGCCTTGCTCTGTTAGGGCATGTTCGGTTTGATCTGGAGTGAGGGAGATTAGAGGGATTAAATCCTCTCCTATTCAATTTAATCCCCTTCAATCCAGATAAAACTGAACACATTCTTAAGGATGGTCAGGTAGTGTTTGGTTCCAAAGTATAGTAGAATGGAACCGCTCTGTTTTAGTACTGAGACTGTTTGGTTTGAATCAAAATGGAATGGAACAGTTTTAATATTAGAATATTCTCTCAAGATATTGGATCTCTGGGCTAAAAAAAAACAGCCGGATCCGAGCGCTCGGCAAGCGATCAACGCTCGTCGCGGCTTCCTGCGTGATTATATATATATATATATATATATATATATATATATATATATATATATATATATATATATATATATATATATATATATATATATATTGCAACATGACTTAGCAAAAGCGGTAAATTTAAAGCTCTTATTGATAACCTTCGAACAAGTTTTAGGGTTAAAGATAAATTATCATAAAAGTGAGTTTTTTGGTTTTGGTATGAGGAGGAAGAAACACTCTATCTCTCTCTATTTAGATGCCAAAAAAGGCGGCTTTCCTTTCATATACTTGGAGATCCCAATGCATCATAGAAAGTTAAGTAATAGTGATTGAAAAACCTTAGAGATAAAGTTTGAAAAGAAATTGAGCAGCTGGAAGGAAAAACTTATGTCGGTAGGTGGCCGGTTAGTCTTGATTAATTCTGTTCTTACAGGCTTAGTTATGTTTATGTTGTCTTTTTTTGAAGTGCCTAAGAGTGTACTGGAAAAAATAGACTACTATCGCTCTAGGTTCTTCTTGCAAGGAGATCATCATAAAAAAAGTATAGACTTGCACGTTGAGATATTCTTTGTCAACCTAAAGACTAAGGGGTCTAGGTATTCAGAACATAGAGGTTCAAAATAAGTGTTTGCTTGGTAAATGGTTATTTAAATTGATTAATGAGGACGGTCTATGACAGAATTTACTTAGGAACAAATACCTCAAATCTTGTAAATCTTGTACCTTGTCAAAGGTAGGTAGAAAACCTGGGGACTCATTTTTGGTCTGGGCTACTGAAAGTTAAAGACCAATTCTTTGGTCTTGGTTCCTTTATTCTTAAAGATGGGAAGCAGATTAGATTTTGGGAGGACACATGGACGGGTAAACAACCTCTAATGATGAAATTCCTGTCTTTATATAATATAGCTCGTAAAAAAGTGATATGGTGGCGAATGTTTTTAATAGGATTCCTCTAAACATCTCTTTCCGCAGAGCGCTAGTGGGTGGTAATCTTTTATGTTGGAATAGATTGGTCTTGAGTATTGCTCATACTCATCTATCCACTGGGAGAGATGAGTTCAAATGGAATTTGTCAACCTCGAGGCTTTTTACGGTCCGTTCGATGTACAATTGAAAGGGAAATAGGGTCAAACCTTTTTCTAAATGATTTTGGTGGTTGAATTGCCCAACACAAATAATTGGACTAACTAGTTTGCTCTAGATATTCTACAGGTGCCAAAAGTTTAACACAAACCAATAAAAAGAACAAGTTAGGCTTCAAAAGATAGGAGCAAAAAGGAAACCGGAGTGTGCCCTGATTTGGCGCACCGGACTGTCCGGTGTGCCACCGGACTGTGTCTGGTGCACCAGGGTGAATCAGCTCAAACTTCTCAGCTTCGGGTTTCCCAGGCGCAGCTCGGCTATAATTCACCGGACTGTCTGGTGTGCCACCGGACTGTCCGGTGCACCAGCGGTGTGTAGCATCCCAAAAATTCAAATTCTGAAATATTTTCAAACTCGCTCTAAATTCAAAATGAATTTCAAATTTTGTTTCAAAATGTTTGTTTGCAAGTTAATATCAACAAGTAAAATATAGTGGTCTATATTCTCTCTAAAATCCTCCTCAAAATATCCTACAAATATTTCCCCAGTGATCACCCTCAAACTCTTTCAGAAATACTGCCCAAATATTCCACCGATATATCTCCAAGTATTTTCTTCCTGAGAAATACCTTCAGAATCATTTTTCAAGTCCCTCCAAATATTTTCTTCATAACTTTTCTCATGCTCATACGTATACGTATGCCTCCGGTGTCATACGGTGAGCTATACAAGCTAATTACACTCATATAAGACAAATCCATGCTAATCTCCCACTAATCCTCTCATCCCTCCCCCTAATACCCCCACCATGGCTATAAATAGATGGGCAAGGGCCTCCTCTCATCCCACCCTAAGCCATTTCATGGCAACTCCCTCCCCCACACGCCCAATCCCACTCCACCTCCCACACAAGCACCCACTAGCACAAGGATCGTTCGGTCGTTCTTCGATCGTTCGTCCCCCTGTTCTTAGTTTGTTCGTTCGTTTGTCCGATCGTTCAATCGTTCGTCCGATCGTTCATGGTTCGTTCGTCCGTTCGTCCGATCGTTCGTCCGTTCGTCCGATCGTTCGTCCGTTCATTCGTCCAATAATCTTTTTCCTGCCGTTATGCTGCCGAAATTTCGATCGTTCGTTCGATCGTTCATCGTTCGTTCATAGTTTCTATTCATCGTTCATCGTTCGTTCATACGAACTATTCACCATTACTATTCATCGTTACTATTCATCGATCATCTGATCACCCCAAATTTCAACTACTCATCCATCATGCTGTCCAGTCCACCTAAGACCAGCCAGACCCATATTCCAGTCATACGAACTCCGGTGACTGTGATTTTCATTCCAGTAGGGAACTTCCCATCTGGTCACCCATCCTAGATTTCTCCAAGTTGAGCACGCTTAACTTTGAGATTCTTTCAAGCCAGACTTCCAAAAAGAAAGGCAAACCATGTTTGTATGGATACGTCTTCAATCCTATAAAACCTGGCCCAAGATACCACAACGCACTCGGACCAGAATACCACAACATTCCAGCTATTTGGGTCCCGCCTCACTGCTGTCTGATGTGACACAGTAGGTAGGAACCGTTTCCACCAACATAAACCTCTGCCCCAAAAAAAGCCCAAAAATAATTCTTCGCACCCCGCTCAAAAATACATTTGTATTTATGATTTTCCAAATATCTCTAAATATTCAAATTCTAGAATATTCCAAGAATATTCCTTTCCTTTTCTTTTTCTCCCTATGATTATAAAATCCAAAACTCCTCCATCCAAACTCAGATTTCAGTTATTCTTGTTTCTAAAAGTCTTGTCAAACTATTCCCTATCCGACCATGTCATCCCTTAAGCATGGATTATATTCCAGAAAACTCCCAAAATACTCTTGTCCCATATGCTACACCACATACACCTAGCTATAAATACACCCAGCTACCCTCTCCCACTCCACACACTCAACACCCTCAGCCAAGGCAAACACCCCACCCACTCAGTTACTCCGCTCTGCCGGCTACACGCATAGTGTCGCTTCGTCTCCAGTCCACCCTCCTGTTAAGCACCTTCGCTCCACCACCAGCAATATCTCAACACCACATGACATAGATTCTACTCACGACTCTACCCATCCATATATCGCTATTCTGACCACTATACTAAATATTTGTTGGTATACTTGTTGGTTTGTATGTTTGTTTGTTTATGTTGCATAGTTATCGGAGCGTTCGTGCCATCTCGTGGAGGCCAGATCTGCAAGTCTATGCCAGGCAGTGGAGCTAGAAGCCAGTTCCGCGAGCTCCTCTTCCCCCTTCGCCGGATAAGCACGACAAGCTCACTGGATCCTTTGATGCATAAATTACCTATGTTTTGCAACCACAACCCTCAGCCTGTTATTTTATGCATGATATGATTTTGAGACAAGTTATTATGGCCACCCAGCCGCTTGCCGCAACCAATCCCTGATATATTTGTTACAAATGATTTGAGGAAAGGTGTGAGTTTTCAAAAGAAAATGCTTTTCAAAATGTGTATGATGAAGGGCTTTCACCCTTATCACCTTTGAGTATGGATGATCAGGGACTCCCTGGTTTAGGGGAGGGCCTAAGGTGGTGGCTCAGCTGGTTTAGGCGTGAGCAGAAGGATTGTCCCCTCATATAAGGACCGGTTTGTCATCCTTCACCACCTGTACTCATGATAAGTACAACCACTCGAGACTGTGTGGGCAGTCACTCAATCTAAACTCGTACGGTCCAACCCTAGGGTTATGAAAGCTGGGGAGCACCGGGAGGATAAGGAGGGGGAATGTTTTGTCCGGTTTGGGCATGGCGGTGGCCTGACTCCTTCCGGTATAATCGTTAAGGTTAGGACGTGCGAGGAAAGAAAGAGATTCGGCATTCGGGTCTCACGATGGTGAGATTGCAGAAACCGGACTAGTGGGTAAAGTGTACACCTCTGCGCAGAGTTTGAAAACCTATTCAAATAGTCCGTGTCCACAGGAATGGACGAGTCTGGTATGGTATGGCAATTAATGTTTTGTTTTCAAAAAAGGGTGCATTTGAGAAAAATGGTTTTTAAAAGGTCCGGCGGTTGAGCCGTGAGCTATGGTGGACGGGAAGTCCAGTAGCTGTTTTTGAAAATGAAAACCAGTGGGAAACTGCTGAGATACCTGGATGGTTTAGTCCAGGGGATTTTGTTCTAATATTGAAAAACTTCCTGCTCCTTTGGGAGAGGATGCGCTTTGCAAAATACAAAATGTTTTACAAAACAACCCTGCATAAAATATTGCTATTTCTGCAAAATACCCTAAGCTCCAAATATTCCATGCATTATATCTGAATTCCCCATTCTGCAGGTGAAGGTGGGCTGCTGAGTACGTTTGTACTCACCCTTGCTTATTTGTTGTTTTTTCAGAAAAAGGAGATCGGGTAAGAGTTACGACTGTTCCCAACCTTGCCTGTGGCTGTTGGACCACTGAATTGCTTCGCTGCGTATATCGGGCTACTTTAGCCCTACTCTGATGATATGTCCCGAGTTGTGGACCAACTCTTAAAGTTGTTCGCCACCCTTATAGGTTTGTATCGTTTAAGCAGATTTGTAATCATTTGATGTATAAATGTGTTTACTAGCCTCCTGGGACTAGTAATTGTATCACATTTGAGTCCTAGAGGATTGGGGCGCTTCAGGTGGTATCGGAACTGTTAGGTTGGCCGCATGACGTAACCCTTAGCCCGATCAAAAGTTTTTGAGTCAAAACTATTTTCTTAAAAAAGATTCTGGCTCTCATCCCTTCATTTCAAAAATGCTTTTCCCCTTTCCTTCTCTCAGAAGTCAGATGGAGGTCCGCTGCCAAACCAGCTTTTTGCAAGAATGAAGATGGTTTCCCCAAGTTGCTGAGAGCATGCATAGTTTGCCTCAGAATCAGGAGCCAGCCAAAGTATGATGGTCGTGAATTCGTCGAGCATGGCACAGAGAAGTGTGCCGTGACTGTATAGATTGGATCTAGTCCGCACCATGTGGAATGGAGTGTCACTGCTGCTGGGCATAGATTCAAAGACACCTGCCAAGTCGTCGCTCGCAAGGCATTGAGGGCCCTGTGTCAGATCTATGAAGAAGAAGTGGTCGACACCCCGCTTAGATTCTTTCCGCCCTTTCAGAGAGATCGTCCCGTTTGGATGGCCAGGATGCGTGCATTGGAAGTGCAGCAACTACTTGAAGATGACCCCACAGTCGTGTACCTCATTGCATATCTGCTCACCCTGGATGCGCAGTATGATTTCTTGGCTCGGCACCACCGTCAGATGATTGCCCGAGCAGAAGATGCAGAGAAGCCCAACCGTAAGCTCCATGTGGATCTCACCTCAGCTCAAGCCCGTGTAACTGCCTTGGAAAGTCGTGAAGCCATTGCTGTTGAAGCCCTAAAGCAAGCCAAGGATGAGCACATCCAGAAGTTGATGGAGGCCTACTTGGTAACCCACAACCAACATAGAGCCCTGCGGATCCAAGAGCCCGCTTCATTCAACCCAGTTCAACCCATGAGAGCCAAAGATCCCCAGATTCTTGAAGGTCACCCGGTCTCTATCAGAGGGAGAAGAAGGCTTGGGAACTCCCGGAAGGAGCCATAGTCTTGGAAGGAATTCCGGTCTTCCCTCAGGCTATGGATAAGCAAGAGCACTCCGAGTCCTCCCAAGATCCCCCGCCAGAGTTGTTTGAGCCCCTCACCATGGAGAAGATTCTAGCACCGTCCCTTGAGGTCAAGGAAGAAGCTGCAAGCACCCCGCCAACACCGCCGCCCTCTGAGGAGCTACAAGAGCCAGTCCAGCTTGAAGAAGAGTTCGACCCCGTCTTGCCATATCAGTCGCCACCAGAAGAAGTCATCAACATCAGCTCCCTCTTGACCCATCCCGGAGATGTCTCAGATTGAAGTTGTGTGCCAGCCTTGCCAGAAGAGAAGCTACCTAGTTTGAAGTTAGTTATCCCAGTCCTCTGCATGCATTGGGTAGTGAAGTTTTTCTTCACTTTGGCTAGAGCCCTGCATGTATGAGAGGTAATCGTATAGACTCGTGTTTTGCAAAACTCTAATTGTGTGGCCCCCTAGGGCATTTCAAAATGAATTTCGCTTGATGTTTTCCTCCCTTTTGAGTGCATATGTGATGCTTTAACGTTAGTGCTCATAAGTTGCATTTAGCATAGTTCTCAATTTAGGAGCCGAGCAATAGTAGTTATGCTTAGCCCCCGAATCTGAGTAGTCCATGCTTTGGAAAAACTCTATTCTTTCCTTATTCAAAACATTTGATTTGTTTGTGCTTATCATTGCTGAGCTTGTGTGTTTTCTTTCTTTTTAAGAAAGGTTTTCTCTAAAAACATGGATCACAAATTAGAGCTAATCCTCACCTTATGCTTCCATTCTCATCTTAACCCATCTCAAAAGAAAAGTGCCTTACCCAAGAAGATACCGAGAAGCTTACACTTGAAGCCTGGAATAAGCTACAGAAGAAACCTGTCCAACCGCTCAGTCAAAAAGATCGACCATGAGAATCAAAGCACTGCCCCTGAGTCAAAGTAAACAGGAAAAGAGGACAGAAGGAGTTATTACCATACAGAGAGGCAAAGATTCTTGGAACCAGAGACCACAAACATCAGGGTCATCGACCCCACCACTCACCCGTGCCCCACCGCACGCGTGCCCGCCTCCATGCGCACTACCACCGCCCCACCCCCCTTTGCAGCGCACCCACCGCTACCATCATCGCCGGCAACACCGTCCCCCTTTCCCCTTGTCGCGTCTGCTGCCACGTGGCACCTGCTCCATCACCACCACTCCACCCCCGAGCACCACCTCGCATGCCGCTCACCTATAAAACCCCCACCACTAGCTCCCTCAGTTGCCATCCCAAGCAAAACACTCCCGATAAAATCCCCTTTGCCAAATCGCAAGCAACTCCATTTTTCCACTCCCTCCCCCTAAGATCACAATGCTTGGTGATTCTTGGGTTGAAGACTGTTGCACATGGTTCATAGTCTTTGGTTTCCTCCTTTGTATGATGGTAATACTCTTTGATAGAATCCTCCAGTGGGAAGAGCAAAGAGAAAGAAAGGGTCAGTGAAAAGTGAAAAGAAGATAGTGAAGAGAAAATAAGAAGAAGGTTCTCCCAGAATCAACCCTGTGTCAGTCATCTCTCCGCAGCCAGCTCAAGCAGCAATAGCAGAAGAAGGCCCCGTAACACCCTTGTTATGAGGTACTTCAAGGAGTTCAAATCCCCAAGATTCAAGAGTTCTACCCTCATTCATTTTAAGTGGGGTAGTGTTCCAGCAAGGTTCCTGCTATGGAGAAAAAGAAGAAGGCCTGTAGAAAGCTTGTCGAGGACCAGATCATCAAAGCATATAAGTTTCTGGATGAGAAGTGGTCACCCAAGTTTTGTTGATGAAGCACCAGAAGACCAATCAAGGAAGTAATCCATGTGGGAGTTTGCAAGAGAAAGGTTTGTGTGTTGGCATCGATGCTTCTTCAATAAGCTAGTTGCCAAGCGAAAGCTAGAAGCCTGAAGATGATCTTGAGTAGCCAGAATCAGCGTTTGAAATCAGCAGCCGGATGCTCCGCAAAGGCCAGATCTTGTTGAAGTTCCATCTCCTCGAAGAGTTGCAAAGTGAAGATATGTAGCTGAAGTAAAGCTATACCCATAACCCTTCTAAGCCGAATCTCGAGGACGAGATTCCTTTTAAGTGGGGTAGATTTGTAGCATCCCAAAAATTCAAATTCTGAAATATTCTCAAACTCGCTCTAAATTCAAAATGAATTTCAAATTTTGTTTCAAAATGTTTGTTTGCAAGTTGATATCAACAAGTAAAATATAGTGGTCTATATTCTCTCTAAAATCCTCCTCAAAATATCCTACAAATATTTCCCCAGTGATCACCCTCAAACTCTTTCAGAAATACTGCCGAAATATTCCACCGATATATCTCCAAATATTTTCTTCCTGAGAAATACCTTCAGAATCATTTTTCAAGTCCCTCCAAATATTTTCTTCATAACTTTTCTCATGCTCATACGTATATGTATGCCTCCGGTGTCATACGGTGAGCTATACAAGCTAATTACACTCATATAAGACAAATCCATGCTAATCTCCCACTAATCCTCTCATCCTCCCACTAATCCTCTCATCCCTCCCCCTAATCCCCCCACCATGGCTATAAATAGAGGGGCAAGGGCCTCCTCTCATCCCACCCAAGCCATTTCATGGCAACTCCCTCCCCCCCACACGCCCACTCCCACTCCACCTCCCACACAAGCACCCACTAGCACAAGGATCGTTCGGTCGTTCTTCGATCGTTTGTCCCCCTGTTCTTAGTTTGTTAGTTCGTCCGATCGTTCGATCGTTCGTCCGATCGTTCATGGTCCGTTCGTCCGATCGTTTGATCGTTCGTCCGTTCGTTCGTCCAAATAATCTTTTTCCTGCCGTTATGCTACCGAAATTCCGATCGTTCGTTTGTTCGATCATTCGATCGTTCATCGTTCGTTCATAGTTTCTATTCATCGTTCGTTCATAGTTCCTATTCATCGTTCATCGTTCGTTCATCGTCACTATTCACCGTTCATCGTTCGTTCATACGAACTATTCACCATCACTATTCACCATTACTATTCATCGTACTATTCATCGTTACTATTCATCGATCATCTGATCACCCAAAATTTCAACTACTCATCCATCATGTTGTCCAGTCCACCTAAGACCAGCCAGACCCATATTCCAGTCATACGAACTCCGGTGACTGTGATTTTCATTCCAGTAGGGAACTTCCCATCTGGTCACCCATCCTAGATTTCTCCAAGTTGAGCACACTTAACTTTGAGATTCTTTCAAGCCAGACTTCCAAAAAGAAAGGCAAACCATGTTTGTATGGATACGTCTTCAATCCTATAAAACCTGGCCCAAGATACCACAACCCACTCGGACCAGAATACCACAGCATTCCAGCTATTTGGGTCCCGCCTCACTGCTGTCTGATGTGACACAGTAGGTAGGAACCGTTTCCACCAACATAAACCTCTGCCCAAGAAAAGCCCAAAAATAATTCTTCGCACCCCGCTCAAAAATACATTTGTATTTTTGATTTTCCAAATATATCTAAATATTCAAATTCTAGAATATTCCAAGAATATTCCTTTCCTTTTATTTTTCTCCCTATGATTATAAAATCCAAAACTCCTCCATCCAAACTCAGATTTCAGTTATTCTTGTTTCTAAAAGTCTTGTCAAACTATTCCCTATCCAACCATGTCATCCCTTAAGCATGGATTATATTCCAGAAAACTCCCAAAATACTCTTGTCCCATATTCTGCCTATAACTCTCATGTTCATATTAAGTCAGACGATTCATTCGTCACTATTCTCACCAACAGTGAACTTCACTGTGCTACACCACATACACCCAGCTATAAATACACCCAGCTACCCTCTCCCACTCCACACACTCAACACCCTCAGCCAAGGCAAACACCCCACCCACTCAGTTACTCCGCTCTGCCGGCTACACGCATAGTGTCGCTTCGTCTCCAATCCACCCTCCTGGTAAGCACCTTCGCTCCACCACCAGCAGTATCTCAACATCACATGACATAGATTCTACTCACGACTCTATCCATCCATATATCGCTATTCTGACCACTATACTAAATATTTGTTGGTATACTTGTTGGTTTGTATGTTTGTTTGTTTATGTTGCATAGTTATCGGAGCGTTCGTGCCGTCTCGTGGAGGCCAGATCTGCAAGTCTATGCCAGGCAGTGGAGCTAGAAGCCAGTTCCACGAGCTCCTCTTCCCCCTTCGCCGGATAAGCACGACAAGCTCACTGGATCCCTTTGATGCATAAATTACCTATGTTTTGCAACCACAACCCTCAGCCTGTTATTTTATGCATGATATGATTTTGAGACAAGTTATTATGGCCACCCAGCCGCTTGCCGCAATCAATCCCTAATATATTTGTTACAAATGATTTGAGGAAAGGTGTGAGTTTTCAAAAGAAAATGCTTTTCAAAATGTGTATGATGAAGGGTTTTCACCCTTATCACCTTTGAGTAGGGATGATCAGGGACTCCCTGGTTTAGGGGAGGGCCTAAGGTGGTGGCTCAGCTGGTTTAGGCGTGAGCAGAAGGATTGTCCCCTTATATAAGGACCGGTTTGTCATCCTTCACTATCTGTACTCATGATAAGTACAACCACTCGAGACTGTGTGGGCAGTCACTCAATCTAAACTCATACGGTCCAACCCTAGGGTTATGAAGGCTAGGGAGCACCAGGAGGATAAGGAGGGGTAATGTTTTGTCCGGTTTGGGCATGGCGGTGGCCTAACTCCTTCCGGTATAATCGTTAAGGTTAGGACGTGTGAGGAAAGAAAGAGATTCGGCATTCGGGTCTCACGACAGTGAGATCACAGAAACCGGACTAGTGGGTAAAGTGTACACCTCTGCGCAGAGTTTGAAAACCTATTCGAATAGTCCGTGTCCACTAGAATGGACGAGTTTGGTATGGTATGGCAATTAATGTTTTGTTTTCAAAAAAGGGTGCGTTTGAGAAAAATGGTTTTTAAAAGGTCCGGCGGTTGAGCCGTGAGCTATGGTGGACGGGAAGTCCAGTAGCTGTTTTTGAAAATGAAAACCAGTGGGAATCTGCTGAGATACCTGGATGGTTTATGTAGCATCCCAAAAATTCAAATCTTGAAATTTTCTCAAACTCCCTCTAAATTCAAAATGAATTTCAAATTTCATTTCAAAATGTTTGTTTGCAAGTTGATATCAACAAATAATTTACAGTGATCTATATTCTCTCCAAAATCCTCCTCAAAATATCCTACAAATATTTCCCCAGTGATCCCCCTCAAATTCTTCCAGAAATACCGCCCAGATATTTCCCGAGTGATCCCCTTCATGTTCTTTCCAGAAATACTGTCCAAATATTCCACCGATATATCTCCAAGTATTTTCTTCCTAAGAAATACCTTCATAATCATTTTTCAAGTCCCTACAAATATTTTCTTCATAACTTTTCTCATGCTCATACATATACGTATGCCTCCAGTGTCATACGGTGAGCTCTACAAGCTAATCTCACTTATACAAGACAAATACATGCTAATCTCCCACTAATCCTCTCATCCCTCCCCCTAATCCTCCCACCATGGCTATAAATAGAGGGGGCAAGGGCCTCCTCTCATCCCACCCCAAGCCATTTCATGGCAACTCTCTTCCCCCCTCGCACACACACCCACTCCATGTTCCACACGAGCACACACTAGCACAAGGATCGTTCGATCGTTCTTCGATCGTTCGTCCCCTGTTCTTGGTTCGTTCGTCCGTTCGTCCGATCGTTCGATCGTTCGTCCGTTCGTTCGTCCAAATAATCTTTTTCCTACCGTTATGCTGCCGAAATTCCGATCGTTCGTTCATAGTTCCTATTCATCGTCCATCGTTCGTTCATAGTACCTATTCATCGTTCTTCCAGATAATCTTTGTCCTGCCGTTATGCTGCCGAAATTTCGATCGTTCGTTCGTTCGATCATTCGTCCGTTCGTTCGTCCAAATAATCTTTTTCCTGCCGTTATGCTGCCGAAATTCCGATCGTTCGTTCGTTCGATCATTCGATCGTTCATCGTTCGTTCATAGTTCCTATTCATCGTTCATCGTTCCTATTCATCGGTCGTTCATACGACTATTCACCATCACTATTCACCGTTACTATTCATCATTACTATTCATTGACACTATTCACCATCGTTACTATTCAGTGTTATTATTCATCATCGTTACTATTTATCATCGTTACTACTCATCGATGGTATCTATGTAACTTTTTTGTTGTCACTATTCATCGTTACTATTCATCGTTACTATTCATCGATTAGCCGATCACCCCAAATTTCAACTACTCATACAACATGTTGTCCAGTCCACCTAAGACCAGCCAGACCCATATTCCAGTCATACGAACTCCGGTGACTGCGATTTTCCTTCCAGTGGGAACTTCCCATCTGGTCACCCATCCCAGGTTTCTACAAGTTGAGCATGCTTAACTTTAAGATTCCTTCGAACCGGGCTTCCAAACTCAGATTCCAATAATTCTTGTTTCTAAATTCTTATCAAACTATTCTCTATCCAACCATGTCATCCCTTAACCCTGGTCCATATTCCAGAAAACTCCCAAAATACTCTTGTCCTATATTCTGCCTATAACTCTCCTGTTCATACTAAGTCAGACGATTCATTCGTCACTATTCTCACCAACGGTGAACTTCACTGTGCTACACCACCTACACTCAGCTATAAATACACCCAGCTACCCTCTCTCTCTCCACACACACTGAACACCCTCAGCCAAGGCAAACACCCCACCCACTCAGTTACTCCGCTCTGCCGGCTACACGCATAGTGTCGCTTCGCCTCCAGTCCACCCTCCTAGTAAGCACCTCCGCTCCACCACTAGTAATATCACAACACCACATGACACAGATTCTACTCATGACTCTACCCATCCATATATCACTATTCTGACCACTATACTAAATATTTGTTGGTATACTTGCTTGTTTGTATGTTTGCTTATTCATGTTGCATAGTTATCGGAGCGTTCGTGCCGTCTCGTGGAGGCCAGATCTGCAAGTCTACGCCAGGCAGTGGAGCTAGAAGCTAGTTTCGCGAGCTCCCCTTCCCCCTTCGCCGAATAAGCACGACAAGCTCATTGGATCCCTTTGATGCATAAATTACCTATGTTCTTCAACCACAACCCTCAGCCTGTTATTTTATGCATGATATGATTTTGAGATAAGTTATTATGGCCACCTAAGCCGCTTGCCGCAATCAATCCTTAATATATTTGTTACAAATGATTTGAGAAAGGGTGTGAGTTTTCAAAAGAAAATGCTTTTCAAAATGTGTATGATGAAGGGTTTTCACCCTTATCACCTTGTGAGTGGGATAATTAGGGACTCCCTGGTTTAGGGGAGGGCCTAAGGTGTTGGCTCAGCTGGTTTAGGCGTGAGCAGAAGGATTGTCCCCTCATATAAGAACCGGTTTGTCATCTTCACTACCTGTACTCTTTAATAGTACAACCACTCGAGACTGTGTGGGCAGTCACTCAATCTGAACTCGTGCGGTCCGACCCCAGGGTTATGAAGGCTGAGGAGCACCGGGAGGATAAGGAGGGGGAAAGTTTTGTACGGTTTGGACATGGAGGTGGCCTGACTCCTTCCGGATAACCGTTAAGGTTAGGACGTGCGGGGAAAGAAAGAGATTCGGATTCGGGTCTCACTAGCTATGAGATCGCAGAGCCGGACTAGTGGGTAAAGTGTACACCTCTACGCAGAGTTTGAAAACCTATTCGAATAGTCTGTGTCCACAGGAATGGACGAGTCTGGTATGGTATGGTATGGCAATTAATGTTTTGTTTTCCAAAAAAAGAGATGCTTTTGAAAAGTGTTTTTTAAAAAGGTCTGGTTGTTGAACCGTGAGCTATGGTGGACGGGAAGTCCAGTAGCTGTTTTTGGAAATGAAAACCAGTGGGAAACTGCTGAGATACCTGGATGGTTTAGTCCAGGGGATTTTGTTATAATACTGAAAAACTTCCTGCTCCTTTTGGAGAGGATGCGCTTTGCAAAAGTACAAAATGTTTTTCAAAACAACCCTGCATAAAATATTGTTGTTTCTGCAAAATATTCTGAGCTCCACATATTCCATGCATTATATCTGATTTCCCCATTCCGCGGGTGAAGGTGGGCTACTGAGTACGTTTGTACTCACCCTTGCTTATTTGTTGTTTTTTAGAAAAAGGAGATCGGGTAAGAATTACGACTGTTTCCAACCTTGCCTGTGGCTGTTGGACCGCTGATTTGCTTTGCTGCGTATATCGGGCTGCTTCAGCCCCACTCTGATGATATGTCTCGAGTTGTGGACCAACTCTTAAAGTTGTTCGCCACCTTTGTAGGTTAGTCTCGTTTAAGCAGATTTGGTATCATCTGATGTATAAATGTGTTTACTAGCCTCCTGGGACTAGTAATTGTATCACATTTGAGTCCCAGAGGATTGGGGACGCTTCAGGTGGTATCAGAGCTGTTAGGTTGGCCATAGGACGTAACCCTTAGCCTGATCCAAAAGTTTTTGAGTCCAAACTATTTTCTAAAAAAAATTCTTGCTCTCATCCCTTCATTTCAAAAATGCTTTCCCCCTTTCCTTCTCTCAGAAGTCAGATGGAGGTTCGTTGCCAAACCAGCTTTTGCCAGAATGAAGATGGTTTCCCCAAGTTGCTGAGAGCATGCACAGTTCGCCTCGGAATCAGGAGTCAACCAGAGTATGATGGTCGTGAATTCGTCGAGCATGGCACAGAGAAGTGTGTCGTGACTGTATACATTGGATCCAGTCCGTGCCATGTGGAATGGAGTGTCACTGCTGCTGGGCATAGATTCAAAGACACCTGCCAAGTCGTCGCTCGCAAGGCATTGAGGGCCCTGTGTCAGATCTATGAAGAAGAAGTGGCCGACACCCCGCTCAGATTCTTTCCGCCC
Organism: Zea mays; assembly: GCF_902167145.1. Taxonomy (NCBI): domain Eukaryota; kingdom Viridiplantae; phylum Streptophyta; class Magnoliopsida; order Poales; family Poaceae; genus Zea; species Zea mays. The sequence continues at coordinate 142,509,078 of NC_050103.1, forward strand.
TTTTAGAGAGACCGTCTAGTTTGGATGGCCAGGATGCGTGCATTGGAAGGTCAGCATATGCTTGAGGACGACCCCACAGTCGTGTACCTCATTGCATACCTGCTCACCCTGGATGCCCAGTATGATTTCTTGGCTCGGCACCACCGTCAGATGATTGTCCGAGTAGAAGATGCAGAGAAGCTCAACCGTCAGCTCCATGTGGATCTCACCACAGCTCAAGCTCGTGCAACTGCCTTGGAAAGTCGTGAAGTCATTGCTGTTGAAGCCTTGAAGCAAGCCAAGGATGAGCATGTCCAGAAGCTAATGGAGGCCTACTTGGTAACCCATAACCAACGTAGAGCCCTGTGGATCCAAGAGCCTGCTTCATCCAACCCAGTTCAACCCATGAGAGCCGAAGATCCCCAGATTCTTGAAGGTCACCCGGTCTCTACCAGAGGAGAAAAGAAGGCTTGGGAACTCCCAGAAGGAGCCATAGTCTTGGAAGGAATTCCAGTCTCCCCTCAGGCTATGGATAAGCAAGAGCACCCCGAGTCCTCCCAAGATCCCCCGCCAGAGTTGTTTGAGCCCCTCGCCATGAAGAAGATTCCAGCACCGTCCCGTGAGATCAAAGAAGAAGCCACAAGCACCCCGCCAGCACCGCCGCCCTCTGAGGAGCTACAAGAGCCAGTTCAGCTTGAAGAAGAGTTCGACCCCGTGTTGCCATCTCAGTCGCCGCCAGAAGAAGTCATCAACATCAGCTCCCCCTTGACCCATCCAGAAGATGTCTCAGATTGAAGGTTGCCAGCCTCGCCAGAAGAGAAGCTGCCTGGTCTAAAGCTAGTTATGCCCAGTCCTCTGCATGCATTGGGTAGTGAAGTTTTTCTTCACTGTGGCTAGAGCCCTTCATGTATGAGAGGTAATAGTGTAGACTTGTGTTTTGAAAAACTCTATTTGTGTGGCCCCCGAGGGCATTTCAAAATGAATTTCGCTTGATGTTTTCTCCTCTTTTGAGTGCATATGTGATGCTTTAACGTTAGTGCTCATAAGTTGCACAGTTCTCAGTTCAGGAGCCGAGCAATAGTAGTTATGCTTAGCCCCCGAATCTGAGCAGTCGTGCTTTGGAAAAACTCTATTCTTGCCTTATTCAAAACATTTGATTTGTTTGTGCTTATCATTACTTAGCTTGTGTGTTTTCTTTTTTTAAGAAAGATTTTCTCTAAAAACATAGATCACAAATTAGATCTAATCCTCACCTTATGCTTCCATTCTCATCTTAACCCATCTCAAGAGAAAAGCACCTTACCCAAGAAGATACTGGGAAGCTTACCCTTGAAACATGGAATAAGCTACAGAGGAACCTATACAGTCGCTCAGTCAAAAGGACCGACCATGAGAATCAAAGCGCTGCCCCTGAGTCAAAGTAAACAGGAAAAGAGGACAGAAGGAGTTATTACCATACAGAGAGGCAAAGATTCTTGGAACCAGAGACCACACACATCAGGGTCATCGACCCCACCACTCACCCGTGCCCCCGCACGCGTGCCCGCCTCCATGCGCACTAGCACCGCCGCCCATGCCCCCTTTGCAGCGCACTACCGCCGCCCACCCCCCTATGCAGCGCACCCACCGCCACCATCATCGCCGGCACCAGGCCCCCTTCCCCTCCGTCGCACCTGTTGCCACGTAGCACCTACTCCATCACCACTACTCCGCAACCGAACACCAACGCTCGCCTATAAACCCCCCCACCAGCTCCCTCAACTCCCATCTCGCTCAAAGCAAAGCACACTCCAGATAAACCCCCCTGCCAAATAGCAAGCAACTCCATTTTCCACTCCCTCGCCCCTAAGATCACAATGCTTGGTGATTCTTGGGTTGAAGACTGTTGTACATGGTTCATAATCTTTGGTTTCCTCTAGTGTATGATAGTAATACTTTTCGATAGAATCCTCCAGTGGGAAGAGCAAAGAGAAAGAAAGAGGCAGTGAAAAGTGAAAAGTGAGAAGAGAAAAGAAGATAGTGAAGAGAAGATAAGAAGAAGGTTCTCCCAGAATCAACCCTGTGCCAGTCATCCCTCCGCAGCCTGCTCAAGCAGCAACAGCAGCAGAAGGACCCGTAACACCCTTGTTATGTGGTACTTCAAGGAGTTCAAATCCCCAAGATTCAAGAGATCTACCCTCATTCATTTTAAGTGGGGTAGTGTTCCAGTAAAGTTCCTGCTATGGAGAAAAAGAAGAAGGCCTGTAGCAAGCTTGTGGAGGACCAGATCACCGAAGCTTATAAGTTTCTGGATGAGAAGTGGTCACCCAAGTTCCGTTAATGAAGCACCAAAAGACCAATCAAGTAAGGAATCCATGTGGGAGTTTGCAAGAGAAAGGTTTGTGTGTTGGCATCGATGCTTCTTCAATAAGCTAGTTGCCAAGCAAAAGCCAGAAGCCTGAAGATGATCTTGAGTAGCCAGAATCAGCGTTTGCAATCAGCAGCCGGATGCTCCGCAAGGGCCAGATTTTGTTGAAGTTCCATCTCCTCGAAGAGTTGCAAAGTGAAGATATGTAGCTTAAGTAAAGCTATACCCATAACCCTTCTAAACCGAATCTCGAGGACGAGATTCCTTTTAAGTGGGGTAGATTTGTAGCATCCCAAAAATTCAAATCTTGAAATTTTCTCAAACTCCCTCTAAATTCAAAATGAATTTCAAATTTCATTTCAAAATGTTTGTTTGCAAGTTGATATCAACAAATAAATTACAGTGGTCTATATTCTCTCCAAAATCCTCCTCAAAATATCCTACAAATATTTCCCCAGTGATTCCCCTCAAATTCTTCCAGAAATACCGCCTAGATATTTCCCGAGTGATCCCCTTCAAGTTCTTTCCAGAAATACTGTCCAAATATTCCACCGATATATCTCCAAGTATTTTCTTCCTAAGAAATACCTTCATAATCATTTTTCAAGTCCCTACAAATATTTTCTTCATAACTTTTCTCATGCCCATACATATACATATGCCTCCAGTGTCATATGGTGAGCTCTACAAGCTAATCTCACTTATACAAGACAAATACATGCTAATTTCCCACTAATCCTCTCATCCTCCCACTAATCCTCTCATCCCTCCCCCTAATCCTCCCACCATGGCTATAAATAGAGGGGCAAGGGCCTCCTCTCATCCCACCCCAAGCCATTTCATGGCAACTCTCTCCCCCCCACACACTCACTCCATGTTCCACGCAAGCACACACTAGCACAAGGATCGTTCGATCGTTCTTCGATCGTTTGTCCCCTGTTCTTGGTTCGTTCGTCCGTTCGTCCGATCGTTCGATCGTTCGTTCGTTCGTCCAAATAATCTTTTTCCTACCATTATGCTGCCGAAATTCCGATCGTTCGTTCGTTTGATCATTCGATCGTTCATCGTTCGTTCATAGTTCCTATTCATCGTCCATCATTCGTTCATAGTCCCTATTCATCGTTCTTCCAGATAATCTTTGTCCTGCCGTTATGCTGCCGAAATTCCGATCGTTCGTTCGTTCGATCATTCGATCGTTCATTCGTCCAAATAATTTTTTCCTGCCATTATGCTGCCGAAATTCCGATCGTTCGTTCGTTCGATCATTCGATCGTTCATAGTTTCTATTCATCGTTCATCGTTCGTTCATCGTTCATACGACTATTTACCATCACTATTCATCGTTACTATTCATCATTACTATTCACTGACACTATTCACCATTGTTACTATTCAGTGTTACTATTCATCATCGTTACTATTCATCATCGTTGGTACTCATCGATGGTATCTATGTAACTTTTTTGTCGTCACTATTCATCGTTACTATTTATCGTTACTATTCATCGATTAGCCGATAACCCCAAATTTCAACTACTCATACATCATGTTGTCCAGTCCACCTAAAACCAGCCAGATCCATATTCCAGTCATACGAACTCCGGTGACTGCGATTTTCCTTCCAGTGGGAACTTCCCATCTGGTCACCCATCCCAGGTTTCTACAAGTTGAGCACGCTTAACTTTAAGATTCCTTTGAACCAGGCTTCCAAACTCAGATTCCAATAATTCTTGTTTCTAAATTCTTATCAAACTATTCCCTATCCAACCATGTCATCCCTTAAGCCTGGTCCATATTCCAGAAAAACTCCCAAAATACTCTTGTCCTATATTCTGCCTATAACTCTCCTGTTCATACTAAGTCAGACGATTCATTCGTCACTATTCTCACCAACAGTGAACTTCACTGTGCTACACCACCTACACTCAACTATAAATACACCCACCTACCCTCTCCCTCTCCACACACACTCAACACCCTCAGCCAAGGCAAACACCCCACCCACTCAGTTACTCCGCTCTGCCGACTACACGCATAGTGTCGCTTCGCCTCCAGTCCACCCTCCTGGTAAGCACCTCCGCTCCACCACCAGTAATATCACAACACCACATGACACAGATTCTACTCAAGACTCTACCCATCCATATATCACTATTTTGACCACTATACTAAATATTTGTTGGTATACTTGCTTGTTTGTATGTTTGCTTATTCATGTTGCATAGTTATCGAAGCTTTCGTGCCGTCTCGTGGAGGCCAGATCTGCAAGTCTACGCCAGGCAGTGGAGCTAGAAGCCAGTTCCGCGAGCTCCCCTTCCCCCTTCGCCGAATAAGCACGACAAGCTCATTGGATCCCTTTGATGCATAAATTACCTATGTTTTTCAACCACAACCCTCAGCTTGTTATTTTATGCATGATATGATTTTGAGATAAGTTATTATGGCCACCCAAGCCGCTTGCCGCAATCAATCCTTAATATATTTGTTACAAATGATTTGAGAAAGGGTGTGTGTTTTCAAAAGAAAATGCTTTTCAAAATGTGTATGATGAAGGGTTTTCACCCTTATCACCTTGTGAGTGGGATAATCAGGGACTCCCTGGTTTAGGGGAGGGCCTAAGGTGTTGGCTCAGCTGGTTTAGGCGTGAGAAGAAGGATTGTCCCCTCATATAAGGACTAGTTTGTCATCTTCACTACCTATACTCTTTAATAGTACAACCACTCGAGACTGTGTGGGCAGTCACTCAATCTGAACTCGTGCGGTCCGACCCCAGGGTTATGAAGGCTGGGGAGCACCAGGAGAATAAGGAGGGGGAAAGTTTTGTCCGGTTTGGACATGGCGGTGGCCTGACTCCTTCCGGATAACCGTTAAGGTTAGGACGTGCGGGGAAAGAAAGAGATTCGGATTCAGGTCTCACTAGCTATGAGATCGTAGAGCCGGACTAGTGGGTAAAGTGTACACCTCTGCGCAGAGTTTGAAAACCTATTCGAATAGTCTGTGTCCACTGGAATGGACGAGTCTAGTATGGTATGGCAATTAATGTTTTGTTTTCCAAAAAAAGAGATGCTTTTGAAAAGTGGTTTTTAAAAAGGTATGGTTGTTGAACCGTGAGCTATGGTGGACGGGAAGTCCAGTAGCTGTTTTTGGAAATGAAAACCAGTGGGAAACTGCTGAGATACCTGGATGGTTTAGTCCAGGGGATTTTGTTATAATACTGAAAAACTTCCTGCTCCTTTTGGAGAGGATGCGCTATGCAAAAGTACAAAATGTTTTCAAAAAACCCTGCATAAAATATTGCTGTTTCTGCAAAATATTCTGAGCTCCACATATTCCATGCATTATATCTGATTTCCCCATTCCGCGGGTGAAGGTGGGCTGCTGAGTACGTTTGTACTCACCCTTGCTTATTTGTTGTTTTTCAGAAAAATGAGATCGGGTAAGAGTTACGACTGTTCCCAACCTTGCCTGTGGCTGTTGGACCGCTGATTTGCTTCGCTGCGTATATCGGGCTGCTTCAGCCCCACTCTGATGATATGTCTCGAGTTGTGGACCAACTCTTAAAGTTATTCGCCACCTTTGTAGGTTAGTCTCGTTTAAGCAAATTTGGTATCATCTGATGTATAAATGTGTTTACTAGCCTCCTGGGACTAGTAAATGTATCACATTTGAGTCCCAGAGGATTGGGGACGCTTCAGTTTAGTCCAGGGGATTTTGTTCTAATATTGAAAAACTTCCTGCTCCTTTGGGAGAGGATGCGCTTTGCAAAATACAAAATGTTTTACAAAACAACCCTGCATAAAATATTGTTGTTTCTGCAAAATACCCTGAGCTCCAGATATTCCATGCATTATATCTGATTTCCCCATTCCGCGGGTGAAGGTGGGCTGCTGAGTACGTTTGTACTCACCCTTGCTTATTTGTTGTTTTTCAGAAAAAGGAGATCGGGTAAGAGTTACGATTGTTCCCAACCTTGCCTGTGGCTGTTGGATCGCTAAATTGCTTCGCTGCGTATATCGGGCTGCTTTAGCCCCACTCTGATGATATGTCCTGAGTTGTGGACCAACTCTTAAAGTTGTTCGCCACCCTTATAGGTTTGTATCGTTTAAGCAGATTTGTAATCATCTGATGTATAAATGTGTTTACTAGCCTCCCGGGACTAGTAATTGTATCACATTTGAGTCCCAGAGGATTGGGGGCGCTTCACGGAGCAACTGCTATCAGCGCGCAACGGTCGACTCTGACAGTGAACAGTACGGAACAGTGATCGCGATAGAAGTCAGAGCAGTTGGTCAGAGGGGCACCGGACTGTCCGGTGCCACATGAGGATAGAGCCTCCAACGGTCGACCAGCTCGAAGCCCTAACGACGGATGACGTGGCGGTGCACCGGACACTGTCCGGTGGTGCACCGGACTGTCCGGTGCGCCCATCGCTAACAGCCTTCTCCAACGGCTACAATTTGGTTGGTGGCTATAAATACCACCCAACCGGCCACTTCAAGGTGTGGGAGCCCAAGCAACATTCCAAGTCATATAGTTGACATATCCAAGCCCTCCCAACCACCTCTATTCATTGATCCATCCTATAGACAAGATTTAGACCACTACAAACCACACAAGTGCCACAAAAGAGAGAGCAAGCAAAAGAGAGCCTCTTGTGAGAGTTTAGCTCTAGTGCCTTGTGAGATTGATTGAGAGAAAGTGTGTGCTACATCTTGCGTTCATTTGTGCGTGGAGTTTTGACTCCCATTGAACTTCCTCCAAAGTGTTGGAGGCTTGTAAAGCTAGCAAGAGACACCTAAGTGTGTGGTGATCCTTGCGGGGTCTTAAGTGATCCTTGAGAAGAAGAAGAGCTCACCGATCTTGGGGATCGGTTGAGAGAGGGAAAGGGTTGAAAGAGACCCGTCCTTAGTGGACTCCTCAATGAGGACTAGGCCTTCGAGGGCCGAACCTCGGTAAAACAAATCACCCATGTCTCGTGTGTTTATTTGTCGGCATTTCGACCCCGGGGGGGGGGGGGGGTCCTTGGACCGACGAGTAAATTGTCGCTGTGTGTCCCAGCCCAGATGGGTCGGCGCGAGACAGGACACAAGGGGGAAAAACAGTAAGGGGAAACCGCGGTCTCGTGTTGCCCTGCGCCCAGGGCGGATGTGCTTGCAGTAGGGGGTTACAACCGTTCGCGTGGGAGAGAGAGCGAGCGAGAGCCTTGCGTGTCGGCCCGTTCTCCCGCGCGGCCACCCTCTCATACGAGAGCCTTGGACCTTCCTTTTATAGACGTAAGGAGAAGGCCCAGGTGTACAATGGGGGGTGTAGCAATGTGCTAACGTGTCTAGCAGAGAGGAGCCAGAGCCCTAAGTACATGCCATCGTGGCTGTCGGAGAGGTTTTGGCGCCCTGTTCATGTGATGTCGTGGCCGTCGGAGGAGCGCTTGAGCCCTGTGGAAGTACAGCTGTCGGGGCTGTCGGATCCTTGCTGACGTCTCCTTGCTTCCGTAAGGGGCTGAGAACCGACGTCGTCATGGAGCACGCGGGGTGCCATCATTACTTGTTTACCGGGGCGAGCCAGATGGGACGCCGGTCTTGTTCCCCGTAGCCTGAGCTAGCTAGGGGTAGGGTCATGATGGCCCCCCTGTGACGTGGTCGGTCCGAGCCCGAGGTCGGGCGAGGCGGAGGCTCCTCCGAGGTCGAGGCTAAGCCCGAGCCCGGGGGTCGGGCGAGGCGGAGATCGTCTTCCGAGGTCGAGGTTGAGTCCAAGCCCTGGGTCGGGCGAGGTGGAGACCGTCTTCCGAGGTCGAGGTTGAGTCTGAGCCCTGGGGTCGGGCGAGGCGGAGTCCGTCGTCCGAGGTCGAGGTTGAGTCCGAGCCCTGGGGTCGGGCGAGGTGGAGTCCGTCGTCCGAGGTCGAGGCTGAGTCCGAGCCTTGGGGTCGGGCGAGGCGGAGTCCATCGTCCGACGTCAAAGTTGAGCCCGAGCTCTGGGGTCGGGCGAGGCGGAGCTTCCTATGGCGCCTGATGCTGGACTTAGCTGCTGTCAGCCTCACTCTATCGAGTGGCACAGCTGTCGGAGCAGGGCAGGCAGCGCTGTTTTCCTGTCAGGTCGGTCAGTGGAGCGGCGAAGTGACTGCAGTCACTTCGGTCCTGTCGACTAAGGAGCGCGCGTCAGGATAAGGTGTCAGTCGATCCTTGCATTAAATGCTCCTGCGATACGGTCGGTTGGCGTGGCGATCTGGCCAAGGTTGCTTCTCCGCGAAGCCTGGGCCTCGGGCGAGCCGAGGGTGCGTCCGTTGCTTGAGGGGACCCTCGGGCGAGGCGTGAATCCTCCTGGGTCGGCTGCCTTTGCCCGAGACTGGGCTTGGGCGAGGCGAGATCGTGTCCCTTGAGTGGATGGAGCCTTGACCTGAATCGTGTCCATCAGGCCTTTGCAGCTTTGTGTTGATGGGGGTTACCAGCTGAGATTAGGTGTCTTGGGGGTACCCCTAATTATGGTCCCCGACAGTAGCCCTCGAGCCTCGAAGGGAGTGTTGGTACTCGCTTGGAGGCTTTTGTCGCACTTTTTTGCAAGGGGACCGACCTTTCTCGTTTGCGTTTCGTTCCGGTGGGTGCGCGCGAGCGCACCCGTCGGGTGTAGCCCCCGAGGCCTCGGAGGAGTGGTACGACTCCTTCGAGGTCTTAGCGCGTTTCGTGATGCTTCGGCCGGTCAGGTTGTTCCCTCATGCGAACTGGCCGTAGCCCGGGTGCATAGTCAGGTTCCAAGTTCTCAGGCTGGTATGTTGACGCTGTCAATGGTTTGGCCGGAGCCGGGTTTGCGAGAGCAGCCCCCGAGCCTCCGCACAGAGCGAGAGGACGGTCAAGGACTGACTCGGCTTTTTTCATATGCCCCTGCATCGCCTTTCTACAAGGAGGAGGGGGGGAAGCGCCATGTTGCCCTCGGAGGGCGCCGAACATGGTGTCTCCAGTGAGTTGCTAACGGGTGATCCGAGTGGACGCCCGTGCCCCGTTCGATAAGGGTCGGCTAGTGGCCCAGAGGCGCGCTCCAAAAGTACCTGCAGGTGATTTGCCGGACCCGGTCCCGTTTGATAGGGTCCGAGGGCTCGATGCCTCCCTCTGATGGGATTCCGTTACAGAATCGCTCCTGCTGGTCTCGGAAATGTCCTAGGGTACCTCGGGAGCGTAGCCCGAGCCTCGGCCATGTATCAGACGTAACCAGAGTCATCCCTCGCTATGCGTGCTCTGAGGCGGCTGTCGAACCCTTCGGGGGCCAGCCTACGAACCCCTGATCAGTAGTGGGCGCGGAGCTCGAGTGGCCTGAGGCGGCTGTCGAACCCTTCCGAGGGGCCAGCCTTCGAACCTCTGACCAGTAGTGGGCGCGGAGCCCGAGTGCTCTGAGGCGGCTGTCGAACCCTTCCGAGGGGTCCGCCTTCGAACCTCTGATCAGTAGGAGGGCTCGGGGCTCGCTTCCTTCGCGGAGAAGGATCCCTTTCAGAGTATTTTCTTTCTCGGTCCCTGTAGCAAGAGAGAGGAAGGGGAAGAAAAGGGATATGAAATCGAACGACGTGGCGTACCTTTTTTGACGCGGTCATTATGGCGGAGGTGAAGCGTCGCCTGCTTCGCCTGCCAAAGGTGCCGCCTGTCCTGCCACAGAGTTAACGCGACGGGACGAGTGGTTGGCGAGGCGGCCGTTGTGCGTGCGCGAGCCGTGCGAGGAACGGGACACAGGCACGTCGTCTTCACGCCGTGGGAGAGGGCTCTCTCGCTATCATAGGAGGGGACGTGAGCCTGCAGATGACTTGACTGCTGCTTCCGCCCGCCTACCGCCGCCATTGCTGCCGGCCCACTTTTGTCCATATCGACCGTCGCGCCTTCTCTCACGGCGGACTGACCCGTGACCGATGTGCTCGGTTGGCACTGTTGGGCCATGCGCAGGGCTGCCTTGAGTCACGGCACCGGTCCCGCTGTCGAGAAGGTGCCACCGGTTCCGCAGTCGAGAAGGCGCGGTACTGGCGCAAGTGGCGGTGCAGTTTCTCGCACATAGTAACCGGCGCGCCGGTTACATGACATGTGGGCCTGGGCCTCCATGCTGGATGCGTCGAAGTCAAAAGGGTGCGCCCCCTTGGTGCGGTTGCATGCCGCCTGCATGGCGGTCCGCCCTTTCACCCGCTGATCTAGGAGAAAGTGGAGGAGTGCTTGTAACCGCTGGGCAGTTGTGTGCTCCGCACGCGGCGGTTTGGCTCCTTCTGTCCTAGGCCAGCTCGCATGACGCGTGGGACCCAGCCCCCGTGTCGTAGGGGGAGGACCTTGGAGCGTGTTGGTGAAGACTCAGTCCGCGACGGCTGAGGACGCAAGTGGGGAGAGTCGCCTTTAAAAGGAGGGCGACCCCCTTGGATGGCAACCATGTCTTCGCACTCTCCTGATGCATCGCGCCCTTCCACCTCCGAGCCCCCAGATGGGGAGCGCCCGCGTTGCTTTCGTCTTGCTGTCGTTGGAGGAACACAACTCCGCGGAAGTTGGTACCTTTCAGCCATCGCTCGGCTTCAAGGATTTTCATCAGGCGGCCCGGCTGCATCCCCTCGCCGGTGGTCACCCAAGACGGTGACCACCAGTTTGATGGTGGGGAGAAGCAAGCCGGGCTGCGACCTCTGCCCCGCCCTCTGCTTCAAGGATCTTCGTCATCCTGGCTGGGGCGGAGGCCGGGCTGAGCCGGAGCTCTACCTCCCACACGGGTTCGTGGGTCACCTTCTCCCTCAGCACTCAGGGGAGAGGGCGCTCACCGGCCTGGCGGAAGGGGCGGACTTTGACAACGTGGGCCGAGCGGCTGCAAGCGTCGTCAGCTCCAGCGCGTTGGGCTCGCTGGCTCAGCTAGCTCTGGCTCGGCTTCCGGTGCCCCCTCCCGCCGTCGGGTGGAGTGCGGCTATCATTGTCATGAGCCGGGCAGAGGTCCTCGGGGGACAGCTGGGCGCAGGTGGCTGGAGAAGTCCTCGTCGCCGATGGGATCGCTGCTGCCACCTGCGCTCCGGGCCTCCGGCTCTTTGGCTTTGATAGCTTGTCCTCGCCCCTCGAGTGGGGACGTGGGTGAGGGCCTTGTCGCAGCAGCGTCTGCCCTGAGGTCATCGCTGCTGCTGTTTGGCCGCCCGGAGTGGAGGTCGTTGTCGCTGCTGCCGGAGCGGACGGCGGCGAGCCACCTGGGGTTTTGTCGCCCCGTAGGCCCTCTAATGTGGGGGGTTGTTCGTACCTGCGGGGGGCGGAACTAGAGTTCCGTTTGTAATGGCACCTTGAGTGCCGGTGTCTGTTCATTGTGGCTGTCGGGGCCTGAACATGTAGGTATTTTGGCGTAAAGCCATGTTTTTTGCTCATTTCGAGCACTAGGACTCTCCTGTCGGCTAGCTGGACTGCTTAACCAAGTGTGAGTTGCCTCGTGCGAAGGTGACGAGTGAGGTATCCGTATACCGGAGGCGTAGGAGTCCCTCGGCTCAGTCGGCCTTGCCGCCCGAGGCTTCTCTTGCTTAGTTAAAGGAACCCTCGACCACTCTGCGATGAGCCGGAGCCGGAGGCAGCGGTGTCAGCATGGACAGAGGCGGAGTTGGCTCGAAAAGAAGCTTCATTGGCTGGATCCTGGCTAGGCTGTCCACTGGCCGGACTAGCACTGGAGTCGGGTTGCTGAGGCCATGAGCCGGGCTGATGTCCTCGGGGGACAGCTGGCTGAGGCTACGGAGCGGCCGGTCGAGCCGTCTGCTCGGGCCGGGTTCCTGGAGGAGACCCTAGCGGCGATGGCCCAGGCGTGGTGCCGACAGGTTCCTTCGAGGTGGAGATCCTCTGACCGTGTTGCCGTCCGAGGCCGGGTCGGATTCCGCTGAAGGTGGAGTCGACGCCGAGGGTGCTGCTGCTCCCCCACTGATGTCTGATCCTGCAGGAACAGTTTATCTGTAGTGTGCGTATGTTTTTTGCGGCCACCGAGGCCCAAACATACCGTCGTCGTGTTGTAAAGCTGCGTTTCTTTTCCCCTTGTTTCGAGTATCAGGACTTATTTGCCGGTAACAGAATTATTTGTCCGAGCGAGAGTTACTTTTCACGGAAGGTGATGAGTGAGGTATCCGTATCCCGGAGGCGTAGGAGTCCCTTGGCTCGGTCGGCCTTGCCGCTTACGTGTACTCTTACTCGTCCGTAGGATTCTGTTATCGATATAGTCGAGAAGGCACGAAAAATCGTTTCGGCAGAAAAGCTTTCGAACGTTAAGACTTGTTCGGCCAGCGGAATCACTTATCTGAGCATGAGTTACTTATCGCAGAAGGTGATGAGTGAGGTATCCATATCCCGGAGGCGTAGGAGTCCCTCGGCTCGGTCGGCCTTGCCTGCTTACGTGTACTCCGTCGTTTTCAGGATCCCACTTTCGAAGTAGTCGAAAAGCACGAAAGACGTTCTGGCTGAAAGATTTTTTTCGAGGAAAATTTTGACGCAGAGGGGGTGCCCCCTTCTAGCCCCCGAGGGAGGGTCAGGCTTTGCCGAGGCAAGGCTGACCCTTCTTTGATGGTTAGACTTTGTTTGCGTATGTAAACGAGGTATATGAACGACTTGAAAGCATCTTAAGGGTAGAAGTGACGTAGCTGTCGGATGTTCCAAGCGTTGCTGTAGACCTCGCCTTGACTGTTGGCCAGCTTGGCTGTTCCGGGCTTCAGAATCTTGGTGATGATGAATGGCCCTTCCCAGGGAGGCGTGAGCTTGTGGCGCCCTCGGGCGTCTTGTCGTAGCCGAAGCACCAAGTTGCCCACCTGGAGGTCTCAGGACCGAACCCCTCGGGCGTGGTAGCGTCGCAGGGACTGCTGATACAGCGCCGAGTGTAGTAAGGCCATGTCCCGAGCCTCTTCCAGCTGGTCCGGTGAGTCTTCTCGGTTGGTCCGGTTGCTTCAGTCGTCGTACGCCTTCATCCTCGGGGATCCGTATTCTAAGTCTGTGGGCAAGATAGCTTCGGCCCCATAGACTAGAAAAAACAGCGTGAAGCCCGTGGCTCGGCTTGGTGTCGTTCTCAGACTCCAGACCACCGAGGGGAGTTCCTTCATCCATCGCCTGTCGAACTTGTTGAGGTCGTTGTAGATCCGTGGCTTGAGTCCTTGCAGAATCATGTCGTTGGCACGCTCTACCTGCCCATTCATCATGGGGTGAGCTACGGCGGCCCAGTCCACCCGGATGTGGTGATCCTCGCAGAAGTCCCGGAACTTTCTGTCGGTGAACTGGGTGTCGTTGTCAGTGATGATGGAGTTCGGGACCCCAAAGCGATGGATGATGTTGGTGAAGAATGCCACCGCCTGTTCGGACCTGATGCTATTTAGGGGTCTGACCTCGATCCACTTGGATAATTTGTCGATGGCGACCAGCAGGTGCGTGTAGCCCCCGGGTGCCTTCTGCAAGGAACTGACGAGGTCCAGACCCCACACAGCGAACGACCAGGTGATGGGTATTGTTTGCAGAGCCTGAGCGGGCAGGTGGGTCTGCTTTGCGTAGAATTGACACCCTTGGCAGGTGCGTACAATCCTAGTGGCGTCGGCCACCGCGGTTGGCTAGTAGAAACCCTGTCGGAAGGCGTTTCCAACGAGGGCTCGAGGCGCTGCGTGATGACCGCAAGCCCCCGAGTGTATTTCTTGTAATAACTCCTGACCTTCGGCGATGGATATGCATCGCTGGAGGATGCTTGAGGGGCTGCGGTGGTAGAGCTCCTTACCGTCACCCAGCAAGACGAACGACTTGGCGCGCCGCGCCAGTCGCCAAGCTTCGGCTCTATCGAGGGGTAGCTCTCCTCGGTGGAGATATTGCAGGTACGGGGTCTGCCAGTTTCGATTAGGCATGACCCCATTCCGCTCTTCCTCGATGCGCAGTGCCTCACCCTCGGGGGCCGAGGGAGCCTCGGGCTGAGCCGAGGGCGCCTCGGGTAGGGCCGAGACCTTCTCGGGCTCGGGCGTGTCATCGGTCTTGACTGAGGGTTGATGTAGGTCTCGGGAGAAGACGTCCGGGGGAACCGTTGTCCGCCCCGAGGCTATCTTAGCCAGCTCGTTCGCAGTCTCGTTGTATCGTCAGGCGATGTGGTTGAGCTCGAGCCCGTAGAACTTGTCCTCTAGGCGCCGAACCTCATCGCAGTAGGCTTCCATCTTCGGGTTGTGGCAATGGGAGTTCTTCATGACTTGGTCGATGACGAGCTGCGAGTCGCCACGAGCGTCGAGGCGTTGGACCCCTAGCTCGATGGCGATGCGCAACCCGTTAACCAGAGCCCCGTACTCGGCCACTTTGTCGGATGCCGGGAAATGGAAGCGCAGCACGTAGCGGAGGTGCTTTCCGAGGGGTGAGATGAAGAGCAGGCCCGCGCCCGCTCCTGTTTTCTTCAACGACCCGTCGAAAAACATGGTCCAGAGTTCCGGTTGGATCGGAGCTGCTGGAAGCTGGGTGTCGACCCATTCAGACACAAAGTCTGCCAGGACTTGGGTCTTGATGGCCTTCCGAGGGGCGAACGAGATTGTTTCGCCCATGATTTCCACCGCCCACTTTGCAATCCTACCCGAGGCCTCTCGGCACTGGATGATCTCTCCCAGGGGAAGGATGACACCACAGTCACCGGATGAGACTCGAAGTAGTGTCACAACTTTCGTCGCGTCAGAATTACCACGTACAGTAGCTTCTGGATTTGCGGGTAGTGGATTTTGGTCTCGGACAGTACTTCACTGATGAAGTAGACCGGCCTCTGGACGGGCAATGCGTGCCCCTCTTCTTGTCTCTCGACCACGATCGCGGCGCTAACCACCTGAGTGGTAGCGGCGACGTAGATCAAGAGGGCTTCTCCGGCAGCGGGGGGCACCAAGATGGGCGCGCTTGTAAGGAGCGCCTTTAGGTTCCCGAGGGCTTCCTCGGCCTCGGGGGTCCAAGTGAAGCGCTCGGTCTTCCTTAAGAGGCGGTACAGAGGTAGGCCTCTTTCGCCGAGGCGCGAGATGAAACGGCTCAGCGCCACAAGGCATCCCATGACCCTCTGTACTCCTTTCAAGTCCTTGATGGGCCCCATGTTGGTGATGGCCGTGATTTTCTCCGGGTTGGCCTTGATGCCCCGCTCGGAGACGATGAACCCCAGGAGCATGCCTCGAGGGACTCCGAAGACACACTTCTCGGGATTGAGTTTTACGCCTTTCTCCTTGAGACACTTGAATGTCGTTTCAAGGTTAGAGAGGAGGTCAGAGGCTTTCCTTGTCTTGACTACGATGTCATCGACGTAAGCCTCGACCGTTCGGCCAATGTGTTCTCCGAACACGTGGTTGATGCACCTTTGGTATGTCGCACCCGCATTCCTCAAACCGAATGGCATAGTAACGTAGCAGTACATGCCAAAGGGTGTGATGAAAGAAGTCGCGAGCTGGTCGGACTCTTTCATCCTGATTTGGTGATACCCTGAGTAGGCATCGAGGAAAGACAGGGTTTCGCACCCAGCAGTGGAATCCACGATTTGATCGATGCGAGGCAGAGGGTAGGGAACTTTTGGACATGCTTTGTTTAGACCAGTGTAGTCTACACACATCTGCCATTTCCCTCCTTTCTTTCTCACAAGCACAGGGTTGGCAAGCCATTCGGGATGGAATACCTCTTTGATGAACCCTGCAGCCATCAGCTTGTGGATCTCCTCGCCTATGGCTCTGCGCTTTTCTTCGTCGAATCGGCGCAGAGGCTGCCTCACGGGTCGGGCTCCAGCTCGGATATCCAGCGAGTGCTCGGCGACATCCCTCGGTATGTCAGGCATGTCCGAGGGACTCCACGCAAAAACCTCGGCGTTCGCGCGGAGAAAGTCGACGAGCACTACTTCCTATTTGGGGTCGAGCTCGGAGCCGATCCGGATGTGCTTGGAGGCGTTGTTGCTGGGGTCGAGAGGGACGGACTTAACCGTCTCAGCTGGCTCGAAGTTGCCGGCGTGGCGCTTCGCATCTGGCGCCTCCTTGGAGAGGCTCTCCAGGTCGGCGATGAGGGCCTCAGATTCGGCGAGGGCCTCGGCGTACTCCACGCACTCCACATCGCATTCGTACGCGTGTCGGTACATGGAACCGACGGTGATGACCCCGTTGGGGCTCGGCATCTTGAGCTTGAGGTAGGTGTAGTTGGGGACGACCATGAACTTGGTGTAGCATGGTCTTCCCAGTACTGCGTGGTAGGTTCCTCGGAACCCGACCACCTCGAATGTGAGGGTTTCCTTTCGGAAATTAGAGGGTGTCCCCAAGCAGACGGGCAGATCGAGTTGTCCGAGGGGTTGGACGCGTTTCCCGGGGATGATCCCGTGAAAGGGCGCCACGCCGGCCCGATCGAGGACAGATCGATCTGCATGAGCTCGAGGGTCTCGGCGTAGATGATGTTGAGGTTGCTGCCTCCGTCCATGAGGACCTTGGTAAGCATGATGTTGCCGATGACGGGATCGACAACGAGCGGGTACTTTCTCGGGCTCGGCACGCGGTCGGGGTGGTCACCCTGGTCGAAGGTGATGGACTTATCGAACCAGTCTAGGTAGACTGGAGCCACCACCTTCACCGAGCAGACCTTCCGGCGCTCTTGCTTGCGGTGCCGAGCCAAGGCGTTTGCCACTTGCCCACCGTAGATCATGAAGCAGTCGCGGACCTCGGGGAACTCCTCTGTCTTGTGGCCCTCCTTCTTGTCATCGTCGTGGGCTCTGCCACCTTTCGCTGGTGGCCTAGTGTCGGGGACCATAATTAGGGGTACCCTCAAGGCTCCTAATTCTCAGCTGGTAACCCCCATCAGCACAAAGCTGCAAAGGCCTGATGGGTGCGACTAAGTCAAGGATCGGTCCATTCGAGGGACCCGATCACGCCTCGCCCGAGCCTAGCCTCGGGCAAGGGCAGCCGACCCCGGAGGATCTACGTCTCGCCCGAGGCCCCCCTCCAGCAACGGACACACCTTCGGCTCGCCCGAGGCCCAGTCTTCTCCAAGAAGCAACCTAGGCCAAATCGCCACGCCAACCGACCAAATCGCAGGAGCATTTAACGCAAAGGTGGCCTGACACCTTTATCCTGACGCGCGCCCTCCGGTCGATAGAGCCGAAGTAACCACAGTCACTTCGCCGCTCCACTGACCGGTCTGACAAGAGGACAGCGCCGCCTGCGCCGCTCCGACTGCTGTGCCACTCGACAGAGTGAGGCTGACAGCAGCCAAGTCCGGCCCTAGGCGCCATGGGAAACTCCGCTCCGCCCGACCCAGGGCTCGGACTCGGGCTCAACCCCGGAAGACGACGAACTCCGCTTCGCCCGACCCCAGGGCTCGGACTCGGGCTCAGCCCCTGAAGACGACGAACTCCGCTCCGTCCGACCCCAGGGCTCGGACTCAGGCTCAGTCCCGGAAGACGACGAACTCCGCTTCGCCCGACCCCAGGGCTCGGACTCAGCCCTGGCCTCAGCCGACGGTCTCCGCCTCGCCCGACCCAGGGGCTCGGACTCGACCTCGGCCTCAGAAGACAGACTCGACCTCGACCTCAGAGGAGCCTCCACATCGCCCAACCCAGGGCACGGACCGACCACGTCAACAGGAGGTGCCATCATTATCCTACCCCAAGCTGACTCAGGCTACGGGGAACAAGACCGGCGTCCCATCTGGCTCGCTCCGCCAGACAAGTAATGATGGCGCCCCACACGCTCTATGACGACGGTGGCTCTCAGCCCCCTTACGGAAGCAAGAGGACGTCAGCAAGGACTTGACAGCCCCGACAGCTGTCCTTCCGCCAGGCTCCAGCGCTCCTCCAACGGCCACGACACCACACGAACCGGGTGCCAAAACCTCTCCGGCTGCCACGATGGCATGTACTTAGGGCGCTAGCTCTCCTCTGCTAGACACGTTAGCACACTGCTACACCCCTCACTGTACACCTGGATCCTCTCCTTGCGCCTATAAAAGGAAGGACCAGGGCCCTCTTAGAGAGGGTTGGCCGCGCGGGGAAAGGATGGGACAGGCGCTCGTGCGAGGCCGCTCGCTCCCTCCCGCGTGGAACGCTTGTAACCCCCTACTGCAAGCGCACCCAACCTGGGCGCGGGACAAACACGAAGGCCGCGGGATTTCCACCTCTCACGCCTGTCTCCCTCCGGCTGCCTTCCCCCCTTCGCGCTCCGTCTCGCGCCGACCCATCTGGGCTGGGGCACGCGGCGACAATTTACTCGTCGGTCCAGGGACCCCCCGGTCTTGAAACGCCGACAGTTGGCGCGCCAGGTAGGGGTTTGCTGCGTGTTGACGAACAGCTTCCCGTC
The DNA here is from genome assembly GCF_902167145.1 of Zea mays. Lineage (NCBI taxonomy): Eukaryota > Viridiplantae > Streptophyta > Magnoliopsida > Poales > Poaceae > Zea > Zea mays. The sequence goes on from NC_050103.1 coordinate 142,527,656, forward strand.
AAGCTCCAGATGGGCAGTCTCCAGCAACCTTTCCATCCCGGGACGGTGCTCCATTTCGGGAGTCTTGAGTTCATGTCCCTCGACGGCAGCTACGACATGATACTCCTTCCCCCGCCGTGCGACAGCGACAATGGCGGCCGACAGCCCGCCCGCCGGCGGCGGAATCGACGACGTCTTCCCCGCGTGGTCGAAGAACAACATTCGAGCTCACCCCGTCCCCTCCCCCGCCGACGGAGGAGGAGGCGGGGCAACCAAGGCCAAGCATGAGGCGGCACCTCATCGGCTGTCGAGCGAGTCGACGGCGCCGGTGCCCCAACGGGGGGCACGTCGGGCATCGACCTCGCGTCTGAGACGAAGACGAGCGCCGTCTCCCCGCAACACGCCAATCCCAAGCAAACGGACGACGCCAGCACGCTCGCAAAAGGCTTGCTGGGCGTCACCCTCGTACCTGAGACGACGGTGCAGTCAGTCCCTGACGTGACTTCGTCACCGCCCGTCGACCAAGAGGTACCCACCGATTCCCATCTCACGCCTTTTGGATTCAGCCTCGACCCGCCAAGCGACTTTGCTTTGGCGGACGCTCTCGTAGAGGTGAGTCCAAACCCTCTGGGGTATCATATGCGGTCACCCTGGGACCGGCTGACGGACGTCTCGACCTACGGGCCCTTGGGGTCCGAGGAAGATGACGAGCCCGACTTCTAGTGGGATTTCTCCAGACTTGGTAACCCCAGTGCCATGCGGGACTTCATGACCGCATGCGACTACTGCCTTTCCGACTGTTCTGACGGTAGCCGCAGCCTCGGCGACGAGGACTGCGGCCCAAGTCGTGAATGTTTCCACGTCGATCTAGGGGGTCCTTCCGAAGGCAACCATCTTGGTATGCCGGAGAACGGTGATCTCCCTAGGCATGTGCCTCGCGTTGACATCCTACGGGAGCTAGCTGTGGTCCCCGTTCCAGCGGGGGGTCATGACCCACAGCTCGAGCAAATCCGCGGGGTGCAGGCCAGGCTCGACGAGGGGGTAGGAACACTTGAGTCGATCCACCGGGACGTCGGGCAGGAATGGGCGGGCCAACCTCCGGCCGGAGAAGTGCGTCTTCTACCCCAGGGTATCCAGCACCGCGTCGCCACCGATGTCAGGGTAAGGCCGCCACCCACTTCCAGTGGAGTCGGCCAGAACCTGGCTGCAGCGGCAATGCTTCTCCGCGCGATGCCGGAGCCGTCAACCACCGAGGGGCGGCGAATTTAGGGAGAGCTCAAGAATCTCCTGGAGGGCGCCGCGGTCCGACGGACCGAAAGCTCCGCCTCCTAAAGGCAGGGGTACCCCTTGGAACATCACGCCGCGACTTCCCTATTCATGCGGGAAGCCTCGGTCCACACCGGGCGCACGCGCAACACAGCGCCTGCGGCCCTGGGTCGCCTCGGCAACGAGCACCATCACCGCAACCGTCGGGCCCACCTCGACGAGAGGGTGCGCCGAGGCTACCAACCTAGGCGTGGGGGACGCTATGACAGCGGGGAGGATCGGAGTCCCTCGCCCGAACCACCCGGTCTGCAGGCTTTCAGCCGTGCCATACGACGGGCGCCGTTCCCGACCCGGTTTCGAACCCCGACTACTATCACCAAGTACTCGGGGGAGACGAGACCGGAACTGTGGCTCACGGACTACCGGCTGGCCTGCCAACTGGGTGGAACGGACGATGACAACCTCATCATCCGCAACCTCCCCCTGTTCCTCTCCGACACCGCTCGTGCCTGGTTGGAGCACCTGCCTCCGGGGCAGATCTCCAACTGGGACGACCTGGTCCAAGCCTTCGCCGACAATTTCCGGGGCACGTACGTGCGCCCTGAGAACTCCTGGGATCTCTGGAGCTGCCGACAGCAGCCGGGAGAGTCTCTCCGGGACTACATCCAACGATTCTCGAAGCAGCACACCGAGCTGCCCAACATCACCGATTTAGATGTCATCGGCGCGTTCCTCGCCTGCACCACCTGCCGCAACCTGGTGAGCAAGCTAGGTCGAAAGACCCCCACCAGGGCGAGCGAGCTGATGGACATCGCCACCAAGTTCGCCTCTGGCCAGGAGGCGGTTGAGGCTATCTTCTGGAAGGACAAGCATCCCCAGGGCCACCCACCGGAAGATGCCCCTGAGGCGTCAACTCAGCGCGGCGCCAAGAAGAAAGGCAAGAAGAAGTCGCAAGCGAAACGTGACGCCGCCGACGCGGACCTTGTCGCTGCCGCCGAGTACAAGAACCCTCGGAAACCCCCCGGAGGTGCCAACCTCTTCGACAAGATGCTCAAGGAGCCGTGCCCCTATCATCAGGGGCCTGTTAAGCACACCCTTGAGGAGTGCGCCATGCTTCGGCGTCACTTCCACAGGGCCGGGCCACCCGCGGAGGGTGGCAGGGCTCGCGACGACGACAAGAAGGAAGATCACCAGGCAGGAGAGTTCCCTGAGGTCCGCGACTGCTTCATGATCTACGGTGGGCAAGCGGCGAACGCCTTGGCTCGGCACCGCAAGCAAGAGCGTCGGGAGGTCTGTTCGGTAAAGGTGGCGGCGCCAGTCTACCTAGACTGGTCCGACAAGCCCATCACCTTCGACCAAGCCGACCACCCCAACCGCGTGCCGAGCCCGCGGAAATACCCGCTCGTCGTCGACCCCGTCATCGACGACGTCAGGCTCACCAAGGTCCTCATGGACGGAGGCAGCAGCCTCAACATCATCTACGCCGAGACCCTCGGGCTCCTGCGTGTTGATCTGTCCTCGGTCCGAGCAGGCGCTGCGCCTTTCCACGGGATCATCCCCGGGAAACGCGTCCAGCCCCTCGGACAACTCGATCTTCCCATCTGCTTTGGGACACCCTCCAAATTCCGAAGGGAGACCCTCACGTTCGAGGTGGTCGGGTTCCGAGGAACCTACCAC